>NC_057794.1:76210501-76546643 GCF_018294505.1 Triticum aestivum | reverse complement strand
CTCTCTCTCTTTCCCCCTCGGGGAATCCTATTCCAACTAGGATTGGGGGGGAGTCCTACTCCCGGTAGGAGTAGGACTCCTCCTGCGCCCTCCTCCTGGCCGGCCGCCCCCTCCCCCTTGGATCCTTTATATACGGGGGCAGGGGGGCACCTCTAGACACACAAGTTGATCCTTGAGATCGTTCCTTAGCCGTGTGCGGTGCCCCCTGCCACCATATTCCACCTCGATCATATTGTAGCGGTGCTTAGGCGAAGCCCTGCGACAATAGAACATCAAGATCGTCACCACGCCGTCGTGCTGACGGAACTCCTCCCTGACGCTTTGCTGGATCGGAGCCCGGGGATCGTCATCGAGCTGTACGTGTGCTAAGAACTCGGAGGTGCCGGAGTAACGGTGCTTGGATCGGTCGGATCGGGAAGACGTACGACTACTTCCTCTATGTTGCGTCAACGCTTCCGCAGTCGGTCTGCGTAGGTACATAGACAACACTCTCCCCTCTCGTTGCTATGCATCACCATGATCTTGCATGTGCATAGGAATTTTTTTGAAATTACTGCGTTCCCCAACATTTACCTCCATCAAGAGGGCCCGAACCTGGGTAAAACATCTTGTCCCCTGCCTCCTGTTACCATCCGACCTAGATGCACAGTTCGGGACCCCCTACCCGAGATCCGCCGGTTTTGACACCAACAACGTTCTTTCGCATTAAGATTTTGTGCATCCAACCATAAAAGCACGGGACAACCTCTGCTTCCCTCTGCGAAGGGCCTATCTTTTACTTTTATCTCCTACCTTGCATAAGAGTCATGGTGATCTTCACCCTTCCTTTTTACATTTTATCCTTTGGCAAGCACAGTATGTTGGAAAGATCCTGGTATATATGGCTAATTGGATGTGAGTTTTCATGAACTATTATTGTTTACATTACCCTTGAGGTAAAATGTTGGGAGGCAAAACTATAAGCCCCTATCTTTATCTGTGTCCGATTAAAACTCCATACCCATAAGTATCGCGTGAGTGTCAGCAATTGTGAAATACTATATGATAGTTGAGTATGTGGACTTGCTGAAAAGCTCTTATACATTGACTCTTTCCTATGTTATGATAAATTACAATTGCTCCAATGACTGAGATTATAGTTTGTTAGTTTTCAATGAAGTTTACGATTCATACTTGAAATTATGATCGAATTATTACTCTAGCATAAGAAATCATATGACAAGAATTATATAAGTTGCTGTTCTAAGAATGATCATGATGCCCTCATGTCCGTATTTTATTTTTATCGACACCTCTATCTCTAAACATGTGGACATATTTTTCGATTTCGGCTTTTGCTTGAGGACAAGCGAGGTCTAAGCTTGGGGGAGTTGATACGTCCATTTTGCATCACGCTTTTATATCGATATTTATTGCATTATGGGTTGTTATTACACATTATGTCACAATACTTATGCCTATTCTCTCTTATTTTACAAGGTTTACATAAAGAGGGAGAATGCCGGTAGCTGGGATTCTGGGCTGGAAAAGGAGCAAATATTAGAGACCTATTCTGCATGGCTCCAAAAGTCCTAAAACTTCACGGAAGACGTTTTCAGAATATAGAAAAAATACTGAGCGCAAGAAGTTCACCAGGGGGGCACACCCTGCCCACGAGGGCGGGGGGAGCGCCCTACCCCTCTGGGCGCGCCCCCTACCTCGTGGGCCCCCCTGGTGGACCTCCGATGTCCATCTTCTGCTATATGAAGTCTTTCGATGGGAAAAAAATCATAAAACATCTTCTCGGATGAAACTCCGCCGCCACGAGGCGGAACCTTGGCGGAACCAATCTAGGGCTCTGGCAGAGCTGTTCTGTCGGGGAAACTTCCCTCCGGGAGGGGGAAATCCTCGCCATCGTCATCACCAACGCTCCTCTCATCGAGAGAGGGAAATCTCCATCAACATCTTCATCAGCACCATCTCCTCTCAAAACCCTAGTTCATCTATTATATCCAATTCTTGTCTTCAAGTCTGGGATTGGTGCTAGTAGGTTGCTAGCAGTGTTAATTACTCCTTGTAGTTGATGCTAGTTGGTTTATTTGGTGGAAGATCATATGTACAGATCCTATATGCATATTAATACCCCTCTAATTATGAACATGTATATGCTTTGTGAGTAGTTATGTTTGTTCCTGAGGACATGGGAGAAGTCTTACTATTAGTAGTCATGTGAATTTGGTATTCGTTCGATATTTTGATGAGATGTATGTTGTCTCTTCTCTAGTGGTGTTATGTGAACATCGACTACACTTCACCATTATTTGGGCCTAGAGGAAGGCATTGTGAAGTAATAAGTAGATGATGGGTTGCTAGAGTGACAGAAGCTTAAACCCTAGTTTATGCGTTGCTTCGTAAGTGGCTGATTTGGATCCATATGTTTCATGCTATGGTTAGGTATGCCTTAATACTTTTGTTGTAGTTGCGGATGCTTGCAATAGAGGTTAATCATAAGTGGGATGCATGTCCAAGTAAGGATAGTACCCAAGCATCGGTCCACCCACATACCAAATTATCAAAGTACTGAACGCGAATCATATGAACGTGATGAAAACTAGCTTGACGATGTACCCATGTGTCCTCGGGAGCGCTTTTCTCTATATAAGAGTTTGTCCAGGCTTGTCCTTTGCTACAAAAAGTATTGGGACACCTTGTTGCACTTTATTTACTTTTGTTACATGTTGCTCGTTACAAATTATCCTATCACAAAACTATCTGTTACCACATATTTCAGTACTTGCAGAGAATACCTTGCTGGAAACCGCTTATCATTTCCTTCTGCTGCTCCTCGTTGGGTTCGACACTCTTACTTATCGAAAAGACTACGATAGATCCCCTATACTTGTGGGTCATCAGTTACCGGAACCCCCCGGGGGTTAATGGGCCTTCATGGGCCCTAGTGGAAGAGAGGAAGCGGCGGCCAGGTGAAGCTCCCCCCAAGCCCAATCCAAATTGGACTAGGGTTGGCGGGGGTGGCCCCCCTTTCCTTCTCCTCCTTCTTCTCTTTCCTCCTTCCCCTTCTTAGGAAAGGAAAGGGGGGGGGATCCTACTTGGACCGGGAGTCCAAGTAGGACTCCCCCCATGGTGCGCCCCCCTTGGGCCGGCCACCTCTCCTCCCCCTCTTTATATACATGGGAGGGGGCACCCCAAAGGCACACGAAGTCTTCTCTTAGCCGTGTGTGGTGCCCCCCTCCACAGTTACACACCTCGGTCATATCGTCGTAGTGCTTAGGCGAAGCCCTGCGCTGGTAACTTCATCATCACCGTCGCCACGCCATCATGCTGAAGGAACTCTCCCTTGTCCTCAACTAGATCAAGAGATCGAGGGACGTCATCGAGCTGAACGTGTGTTGGACGTGGAGGTGTCGTACGTTTGGTTCTTAGATCGGTTGGATCGCGAAGACGTTCGACTACATCAACCGCGTTACTAAATGCTTCTGCTTTCGGTCTACGGGGGTATGTGGACACACTCTTCCCTCTCGTTGCAATGCATATCCTAGATAGATCTTGCGTGATCATAGGAATTTTTTTGAAATACTATGTTCCCCAACAGTGGCATCCGAGCCAAGTCTATGCATAGATGTTATATGCACGAGTAGAACACAAAGAGTTGTGAGCGATAATAGTCGTACTGCTTACCAGCAACTGTCGGTGTCAAAACCAGCGGATCTCGGGTAGGGGGTCCCGAACTATGCGTCTGAGGTTGATGGTAACAGGAGATAGGGAACACAATGTTTACCCAGGTTCGGGCCCTCTCGATGGAGGTAAAACCCTACGTCCTGCTAGATTAATATTGATGAGTATGGGGGTTACAAGAGTTGATCTACCACGAGATCGTAATGGCTAAAACCCTAGAAGTCTAGCCTATCTGGTTATCATTGTCCCTACGGACTAAATCCTCCAGTTTATATAAACACTGGAGGGGACTAGGGTTATAAAAAGTCGGTTACATAGAAAGGAAATAGTGTATCTGGTCGCCTGACTTGCCATCCATGCAAAGAAGAGTCCTATCCGTACACGGGAGAAAGTCTTCCATCTTGTATCTTCATGGCCCAATAGTCTGGCCCATGTCCAACTGGGCGGACGTCTGAGGACCCCTTAGTCTAGGACTCCCTCAGCAATGTCTTACTTTAATTCGGCGGTATTGTTGGATGAAGCAACCGGGACCAACATTACATGTCCATGTTCATGAGACTTGTTCTACCGATGTGCTTCGCACACAGGTGGCTGGCACGTGTCTGTTTCTCCAGCTTTAGTTGAATCTAGTTTGACTACACCTGGTCCTTGTTGAAGGTTAAAACAGCACACTTGACGAAAAATCGATGTGGTTTTGATGCGTAGGTAAGAATGGTTCTTGCTAGAAGCCCGTAGCAGCCACGTAAAACTAGCAAAAACAAAGTAGAGGGCGTCTAACTTGTTTTTGCAGGGCTTGTTGTGATTTGATATGGTCAAGGCGTGATGAGATATAAATTGTTGTATGAGATGATCATGTTTTGTTGAAGTTATCGACAACTGGCAGGAGCCTTATGATTGTCTCTTTATTGCATAAGATGCAAGCGCCATATAATTGCTTTAGTTTATCACTATGCGATAGCAATAGTTGCAAAAGCAATAGTTGGTGAGACGACCATGTGATCACACGTTGATAGAGATCAACATGATGGAAATCATGGTGTCATGCCGGTGATGATGGAGATCATGACGGTGCTTTGGAGATGGATATCAAAGGCACAAGATGATGATGGCCATATCATGTCACATATTTTGATTGCATGTGATGTTTATCTTTTATGCATCTTATTTTTCTTAGTATGGCAGTAGCATTATAAGATGATCCCTCACTAAATTTCAAGGTATAAGTGTTCTCCCTGAGTATGCACTGTTGCGACAGTTCGTCGTGCCGAGACACCACGTGATGATCGGGTGTGATAAGCTCTACGTTCACATACAAAAGGTGTAAGCCGGTTTTGCACGTGCAGAATACTCGGGTTAAACTTGACGAGCCTAGCATATGCAGATATGGCCTCAGAACACTAAGATCGAAAGATCGAACGTGAATCATATAGTAGATATGATCAACATAGAGATGTTCACCATTGAAAACTACTCCATCTCATGTGATGATCAGACATGGTTTAGTTGATATGGATCACATGATCATTTAGATGACTAGAGGGATGTCTATCTAAGTGTGAGTTCTTTAGTAATATGATTAATTGAACTTTAATTTATCATGAACTTAGTCCTGATAGTATTTGCATATCTATGTTATAGATCAATAGCATGCGATGTAGCTCCCCGTTTATTTTTGATATGTTCCTAGAGAAAAATAAGTTGAAAGCTGTTAGTAGCAATGATGCAGACTATCTCTGTGATCTGAGGATTATCCTCATTGCTGCACAGAAGTATTATGTCCTTGATGCACCGCTAGGTGACGGACCTATTGCAGGAGCAGATGCAAACGTTATGAACGTTTGGCAAGCTTGGTATGATGACTACTTGATAGTTTAGTGCACCATGCTTTACGGCTTAGAACTGGGACTTCAAAAATGTTTTGAATGACACGGAGCATATGAGATGTTCCAAGAGCTAAAATTGGTATTTCAGACTCATGCCCGAATCGAGAGGTATGATACCTCTGACAAGTACTTTGCCTACAAGATGGATGAGAGTAGCTCAACCAGTGAGCATGTGCTCAGAATGTCTGAGTACTACAATCGCTTGAATCAAGTGGGAGTTAACCTTCTAGATAAGATAGTGATTAATAGAGTTCTCTAGTCACCATCACCAAGTTACTGGAACTTCGTGATGAACTATAATATGCAAGGGATGACGAAAATGATTCCCGACCTCTTCGCGATGCTAAAATCGGCGAAAGGTAGAAATCAAGAAAGAGCATCAAGTGTTGATGGTTAACAAGACCACTAGTTTCAAGAAAAGGGGCAAAGGAAAGGAAAGGGAACTTCAAGAAAGAATGACAAGCAAGTTGCCACTCCCGTGAAGAAACCCAAAGCTAAACCTAAGCCTAAAACTGAGTGCTTCTACTACAAACGGAATGGTCACTGGAAGCGGAACTACCCCAAATACTTGGCGGATAAGAAGGATGGCAAAGTGAATGGTATATTTGATATACATGTTATTGATGTGTACTTTACTAGTGTTCATAGTAACCCCCGGGTATTTGATACCGGTTCAGTTGCTATGATTAGTAACTCGAAATAGGAGTTGCAAAATGAACAAAGACTAGTTATGGGCACAGTGACGATGTGTGTTGGAAATGATTCCAAGGTTGATAAGATCGCCATCGCACACTCCCTCTACCTTCGAGATTAGTGTTGCACCAAAATAAATGATATTTGCACTACTAGGAAAAGGCCTACTAATGGTGCACCAGTTTTGCCTACTAATGGCGCATCACTGGTGCGCCATTAGTATCTGGTATACTAATGGCACACCACCCAGTGCGCCATTAGTATATAACACCATGCGCCATTAGTATGCCTCCCAGGGGCCATATTTAACCATGTGCTTTGGCACACTAATGGCGCACTGCGGATGGATGCGCCATTAGTATACTTGGCATACTAATGGCGCACTCTTTGGTGATGCGCCATTAGTATACTTTGGCATACTAATGGCGCACTCTGTAGTGATGCGCCATTAGTATGAATATTACGTTTTTTTTACTTTTCTGATTTTTGCATAGGTTACAAAATATATTATTTGACAAAATATAGACAGTAGCACACAGCAACAACAGATTCATCGAATACAATAGAAGATTAGTCTCCAAATATAATTCATCATATTAGTCTCCGAATTCAAAAGACCGAACAAAGATAAAACATTACAAGTCTCGAGACCGCGAGTATCGAGTTTGTCTTCACATTACAAGTCGATATCGATCATCTAAACTACCATCACATAGAAGAGAGCTGCGGTCATCACGATGAGCATCATCGTGATGAAACTGGTCTTCATCCGGTTCCTCCAACGCTCCCTCCTCTCTCCCGCTAGATAGCGGGCATATCTAGATTCCGCATCCTCCCTAGTGGTGTACCCTTTGTAACTGTTACCGCTGAAACGGTGAACCTGTCTCCGACACTCCTCCCAGTCGTCGTAGACTCCGGGAACCTTACCCTTGTACACGACATACGACGGCATCTCTATGCACAAGCCAAACAACAGACAATACATACATAAGCAATATATAAGTATGCAACAAAAGGATCGGAAGAGAAAAGCAAGACATTAATAGCATGATTCATGGTCCTATTAATAAATAGCATCGATTACATCTAAGTTGAACGACTGTCCAAACCAAAGAGACATACAATTCATTAAAGTTTAATTACAACATGAGCCAATCAATGTTTCAGAACTACACATCACTACTTTCGACTCGACTCATGGACAGGAGCGTGGATGAAGCCGCCGTCTGTCGTGATGGTCATGAAATCGCGGGCGTTGTCAGCCTGCATTTGTAGCATTCCATCTATCTCAATGTTGGACGGTTGATATCTGAGGAAGAACTGCCCCGAGGTATGAAGGACATCTTGATGGATGATGTCCGCAAACTCTGACTGGATGCGAAAGAATTCTTGTCTGATGTACGCGTCCTGGATTGCCGACAAGCTCGCGGCCCAATCTTTGAGATTATTTGGTAGCAGAAGGTGATGATGGTCCCTTACGATCGCCCGCATGTGATGGAGGGCGTAGTAGGCATCCTTCTGACCGCCAGGCGGCTGCTTGACGCAGCAGAACGTCGTATTGTGGGCGAACACGTGCTTGCCGTACTTACGAACTGCCCTGATGAAGGTGCCTCCAGATTTGGCGTAGCCAGGGAGAACATCATCAAGAACTTTCTTGATATTTGTGTAGTCTATCTTGGAGTTACGGTTTGGGTCGAAATACGTGGCCATGGAATATTTCGGGCTTAAGAGGATGAGTGTGCAATGTGTGTCACTGCACAGAACACGGAATGTTAGAAAAAAAAGAACGATCGAAATCTAAGAAATCATATGTTACGGGGCGGTTAAGGGATGACTTACCCGGGAAAGTAAGCCACAAGGAAGTTATCCTTATCTGGGTTTGCCAGAATGACGTCTTCGAGGTGTGAACTCGCGACTTGGCGGTCCCCAGCGCTGCTCAAGAGCTTGGCACGCATGTAGAAGGGGTCGATGATCACGATGTCCGGGGTCTTGTCTCTAATGATCCGCATCTCCATACTCAGCGAAAACAGCCGAACGAAGGTGTAGTGCAGCGGATGAAGGTTGAACATAGCAAAGATGTCATCAAACCGCAGGACGATCGTACCCCCGATGGCGCCATCCACAATGCCCTTGCCCTCTGGCACCTTGGCCACGAAAACCGGGTATGCCACATCATTCTCTCTGAGACGCCGCTTCTCCAAAGAAAGAACACTGTCGTGCAGACTCCGCATAGCACCGGTTGCAGCATTGAGCATATTTGTCGGTAGCATCGCCCTACCCGCCACATGCACCCTCCTCGAGATATCCTTAGGTGAAGGTGGCCCGTCCTGAGCACGGATCGTACTCGGTGCCGGCTGGCTCGCACCGACGGCCTTTTTAGTCGGCCGTTTCTGGCCCTTCTTCTTGATCTGCTGTAATGGGACCGAGTTCTGCTCACAGACCGCCTTCTTGAGCATGTTGGGGCTGATAATATTTGGCACCTCCGCTATCTGAGGCTCGGTGAAGGCGGCAGCTGGAGGCGTCTCCTGAGAACTGAACGCTAGACGACGCCTGTTGCAATTGGGTTTCTCCGCCGTACCAGCTAGATCACGGTCGTCTTGTTTGGGTTCTTGAGAAGGAGGCCCGCAGAACTCGTCACCGTACCCATGTTCGGCAAAGTACTTATCGACGTTGGTAAATGTGCCATCATCATTGTCGTCGTCGTTCGGATCCTGTGCCATATGCATGTCCGGATCCTGTTCCATAGGGATGTCCAGCATGTCCGGTAGCGTTGCGGCGTTCTTGCCATGGCTTGGCGCCGGCACGACTGGCGGTCTTGTCTGTGGGGTGGTGTCCCCCGCCCCCAAACGAATCTGGCTCTTCGGCCAAAGCAGGGGCCAGCTTACGCAGGCACTGAGGGTCATCTCATCTTCTTCGTTGGCCCCAGCGGGTCGAATCGGAGGTAACAGCTCGTCGCAGCCTGGCAGCACCCGAACCACTTCAACCCTATACATTGTGGGTGGCATCGGATTACCGTGGAACACGGGGTTGCCCGGTTGAATGATTCCGCCCTTGGCGACATCGACCAACTCGCCGCCCACGAAGTGCAGGAGAGTGCAAGGAACATCGGCGGCGCCCTGTGAAAACATGTAGGGCGTCAGGGATGCCCAGTCAAAGGCAAGGAGATGAAGTCCTCGGCCGAGAGGCTTAGTTACCATGATGCCGTCGAGCTCGGCTAATGTCGAGGCACCGCCAACGGCGGGCGTGCAACTGACGGAGGGGCCGCTTGCTGGTGAGGTGCCGGCCGGCGTACACCCGGGTGCATTAAGCGCCAATGCCGCCGCCGTAGACACCAATACCGCCGCCACCGGAGAGACCAATGGCGCCGCCTGCGCGTTGTGCGAGTTGCTGGCCGTGAAGCTGGGAATCGGGGGCGGCCCCTGTTGGCCACCCGCAATCCACGTCGTTATCCCATGAATCAAGGTAGGCATAATGCCGGTGAGCGTCGATCCCAGTTGTTGTTGTACTTGCTCTTGGACCATCTCCGGAATCCGCGCCACTTGCGCCTTGAGTGCTTCAACCTCGCGCGACTGGCTTTCCGAGCTGGTCTTTTTCTCCTTTCGCCCACCAACGGCATAGTATGATGACCATTTTGTGAACAAGCCTTTGCCGGCCACACGACCAGCTAACGTCGACTTATTGAGCTTATCCCTGTTTTTCATTATGTTCAATGCCCTATTCAAAGGGGTGTCGAAAGGGGAGCTCTGAGACGACCCCGCGCTACTGCTTTCTTTGTCCTACGGAAGGAACGTGAACCATTTAGAAATATTGGGGATTAATTAGAATGCAACCATATGGAGCTAATTACGCGGGGGTGTATTCCTTACCAGAACAAACTCAAGCTCCTTGGTCTTCGGATCCGTGGTAAGCTCCTTTGTTACCGGGTCCTCCTTGTACCGGGCCCTGAGAAAGTTCCTGGTCTGCTTGTCACTGTATTTCTCGAAGCGGGGCGGTAGGCCTTGCTCGGCACGCTCCGCGTCCTCCTTGTCCCATACAGGCTCCGCCACTCTGTAACTGCCGGGACCGAGTTGGTGGACCCCTATGTTCAACTGCCACACTTCTTTCCCCCACTGACTTGATTCGGAGGTTGCGGGGCTCTCGCACTTGATCTTGAACTCCTTGTAGTCATCTTCGCTCATCAAAGGATATTTCGCCTTGATCTTCTCATAACTATCACCTTTGTCAATCATTGCCTTCACCGTGCTTTTCCAAGTAGATAGGGCTGTGCTCATCATCGTGAGGGCGGCACCATTCATTTTATTACCCGAGAGGCGTGTGTTTGCGAACTCAGCGGGGAACTTGTATCGTTCGTGCAGCTTCATGAAGAGGAGGCTGCGCAAATTCCCTCGGTCCTTATGCCTTAGGTTCTCGTTGTTGATCGAGGCGGTGCTCCGGAGAATGCACCTGAGCTGAATCGAGTACCCCTTGACTACGTGTTTGGGCGCCGTCGGATGCCCGTCGGAGTTCACTTCAGTAAATTCCTCCCTGACGGTGCCGAGCACGTTCGGGCGCCGGTCCTTCTGTTGCCTCTTCGGTTCGCTGCCATCTGTGCGTGCGCCGCCATCATCAGTGGTGGCATCCGCGGCGCCATCATCAGTGGTTTCATCCCCGACTCCACTAGGGGTTGTGTAGTCAGGATCGGTGTCTTCCGCGGTGTCCTCATAGCGGTGAGGTTCTTCCTCCAACTCCTGGGACAGCTCCCAGAATTGCTTGCCGCCCAAACCGCCGGCCTCATCGTTGTGGGCCATGTTTCGCTCTAAATAGGAAAAAAGTTTGGTCAAAAAGTTGGTCATTGTCAAGGAACAAGATCATGGTCTCATCATTTAGGGTTTGTCGACACCGAGGCATCCTAAAAGCTAAGCTTTTATCATTTAGGCTTTGTTGACACTGAGGCACCCTAAAAGCCTAAGCGTACATCATTTAGGTTCTCATCGACACCGAGGCACCCTATAGAAGCCAAGTTAAGTTTTCATCATTTAGGGTTTATCGATGCCGAGGCACCCTAGGTTGGGCCTAATCACTTGGCACTAATCTGGCTCTATTGCCACCTATGGGTTTATCATCTAGGGTTTATCGATGCTAAGGAGAATTCTAAGTTGGGCCTAATCACTTGGCTCTAATGCCACCTATGGTTTAATGCAACAAGAATGGCGGGGCAGTTGATCCTACTTAACTAAGTACTAAGATACCCCGGCCCATGCATTAGTCGCAAGTACCCCATATGTCCTATTTTTAGCAAAGTCATGCTAAAATTCACGGAAAATTTCAGCATGACCTTTGCTGAAAATAGGACATATGGAGTACCCGAATTTGCCGGAACGGAAGTTAATCGACATTCTGGCAAACTCAAGGGCCTCTCGGGGTACCTGCAATATCATTATCCCCGCGTAATGAAGTCGCCAATGGGTCATTTCAGAAGATCACAAGTAGCATCATCACAAGTACAACATCATCTATAGCTTTATATTAACAAAGCATCAACACATATACAAAAGACCACTTATGCCAACAGTATGGTTTATATCAGATTCAGAGTTAGAAACAGGAAAAACCGGTGCTTCAAAGCCTACTGGACACAATTTACATCTATCGGTACGGGATGTCCTGACTAATTTCAAGTGTTCACAGGTGAACTTGTACCATGGATGAGCCTAGTGCTTCATTAGTCAATTGAACAGAGATAACAGGGCATAACACCATACATAAAGTGATGAGCACACATACTACTGTCCAAGCAAATTAACTGAATAGTATTGTGTCAAGTTCAGTTTAAAAATTCAGTTACTGCTTGAGTGATTTGACACCAAAAATTACTCCCAAAAATTACAATGACTGTATATATTCACTGTACAGGCTGTCAAGTTCTATTTCAACTCAAGTTTCATTACAACACAAACACTGTAATTCATCTGCTCACAGAAAAATTAATAATCAAAATCAAATTACAATAGGGGTCCCAGGTTTGACCCCATGATACGTGCTATCCTGGGATTATTCCTCTTCTGAACAAACCATCATGCATCATTTTCTAACCAAGGCATAGCTTAGGAAAACCACTTGCTTTGACCAGAACTAGCTGATTACCCCAAATCTCATGGTAAAATTAGCAAGGCAAAGCATTTCTCTTACATGACCATAGCAAGAATGACACACTACATATAATCTGGTGAGATAGCAGCAGCAATCTCAAAAAAAGCGGAGACATCATACATACCACCTGAGCATCGCCCACAGACATCCAGGTACATCACCCACTATTATTGCCTGTAAAAAGGCCTAATATCCACTAGTATTGCCTATTGATCATATACTACCTACTCATATTTTATTCAGTCATTTTACCAGTTGTTTAGCCACAGATTAGGGTCTGTCAAGGAGGTTAGTCAATGTAAAAATTGAAAAGCTAGTTAGCAGTACAGTAAGCAGCAGTAATATTAGCGTAGCAGTAGGGCAAGAGCTTCAGTAGAAGCAGCTCAGGCAGGCGCAGGGGCACGCACGAGACGGCAAGCAGGGCCGGCACGGCTAGGTGCGTGCGCGGGTGTGCAAGGCAGCGAGCGGCCGCCGGAGGCAGCAGTGGCAGCAGGCCACCACGGGAGGCCCGGAGCTGCGGCGGACGCGACTGCTCGCGTGCGAGGCACCACAGTAGCAGCGCGTAGCAGCAAGCGGTCGGCGAAGAGAGGGGAGGGTGGGAGGGAATGGGGAATGGTGGAGAGAGGAAGAAAGGAGGAAGGAGGAGAGGTACCTGGTCGCCGGAGGGGTCGGGGTCGGGGTTCGAGCTCGTCCGGGTCCTCGCTCGCCGCGGTCGAAGGAGAGCAGGGGCCGGTGGAGGAGGACGGCAGGGGCACACGGGGTGGGTGCGTCGGGGCCGCGCTCGCTGGTTGCTGCAGGGGCCGGAGGAGGCCCTCGCTCGTCGGAGGGAGGAGGAGAGGAGAGGAGTGGGCGGCGCGTGCTCGGCCG
Organism: Triticum aestivum; assembly: GCF_018294505.1. Lineage (NCBI taxonomy): Eukaryota > Viridiplantae > Streptophyta > Magnoliopsida > Poales > Poaceae > Triticum > Triticum aestivum. The sequence goes on along the minus strand of NC_057794.1, from coordinate 76,533,399 downwards.
ATCCAGTTCGCGGGGTGCAGGGGCGGTGGGGGTGGAGTCCCGCGGGGGTCAGGGCGGCGGCGTGGGGGCAGCGCAAGACCACATCGGCGGCGGCGGCGCCGATGGCATGCAGGCGCGGCGGATGGAGGGGCGGAGCAAGGGGCGGCGGCGTACGTTTGGGGTCGAGTGGGGGATCTGGCGAGGGAGGGAGGCCACAGTGCGAGGGGAATAGGTGGAGTGGGGGAGGGTTAGCAATGGCGCACCTCCCCCTAGTGCGCCATAAGTACGACGATTCTAATGGCGCACCTCCCCCTGGTGCTCCATTAGAATTTTGTTTTAATTACTAGCCCGACTGGTCAGGTTATATTCCACCTAACCCTATCTCCATGAGAACACGCCCACTAGCCTGATTGGTCAGCACGCAACACACACACTAGGAGGTCCTGGGTTCGATTCCTAGGCTCCCCAATTTTTGTTTTTATGCATTTAAAATGATGTTTGATATTTATTATGTTTAAATATGTTCAAACTTGTTTAAATCATAACAGTAATATTTTTATAAAAAAAGTAATAATTTTTAAAAAATATCATCAAATTTGTTATTTGAAAATATTTATGAATATGAAAAAATATAATCAAATTTGTTTTTTTTGCAATTTTAGTTGCATTCATTTGTGACGGTGGAGTGGGCCAGGGAGGGTGCGGGGGAGAGGGTGCGGTGGGTCGTCGGCGACGGTGGAGTGGGGGAGGGTGCGGGCCGGGGGTCGGCGGCGGCGGCCGGTGGAGCGGGGGAGGGTGCGGTGGGTCGTCGGCGGCGGTGGAGTGGGGGAGGGTGCGGGGGGTCGGCGGCGGCGGCCGGTGGAGCGGGGAGATGGTGCGGGGGGTGCTCGGCGGCGAGGGGGACCGGATCTGGCGAGGTGGGATAGTGATCGAGATGAGGTGAGGAGGAGGAGGCAGTCGACAAGCTTAGAGAAGGAGGTGGGGGGAATGAAGTGGAGAAAGTGAGTGTGTAGGTGTGCCTGTCGAAAAATATCTAGCTGGTCCCAGGTTACTAATGGCGCACCACAGAGACATGCGCCATTAGTAACCCAACATACTAATGGCGCACCACACAGACATGCGCCATTAGTAGTTTGGCAAAAAAGTAAAAAAATAATTCTATACTAATGGCGCACCGTGGCACAGTGCGCCATTACTAGTTTAAACTAGTAATGGCGCACTATGCAACGGCGCGCCATTAGTAGTTTTGCAAAAAAGTAAAAAAAAATACAGTAGTGGCGCACTCTACGGCTAGTGCGCCATTAGTAGTTCTAACTACTAATGGCGCACTCTGCCTGGATGCGCCATTAGTATGTTTGAAAAAATGAAAAAAACATTTTGTTACTAGTGGCGCACCGTGTGCCTGGTGCGCCATTAGTGTCTTCCACACTAATGGCGCACCAACAGCCGGTGCGCCATTAGTATATAGTAATGGCGCACCATATGTCTGGTGCGCCATTAGTGTCAATTCCGTCTATAGCCCTTTTTCTAGTAGTGTTGGTGTTTGCGTTGAGCATGAATATGATTGGATCATGTTTATTGCAATACGGTTATTCATTTAATTTAAAGAATAATTGTTGTTCTGTTTAAATGAATAAAACCTTCTATGGTCATACAGTTAATATAAATGGTTTATTGAATCTCGATTGTAATGATACACATATTCATAATATTGATGCCAAAAGATACAAAGTTAATAATGATAGTGAAACTTATTTGTGGCACTGCCGTTTAGGTCATACTGGTGTAAAGCACATGAAGAAACTCCATGCTGATGGGCTTTTGGAATCACTTGGTGCTTGCGAACCATGCCTCATGGGCAAGATGACTAAGAGTCCATTCTCCGGAACAACGGGGAGAGCAACTGACTTGTTGAAAATCATACATACTGATGTATGTGGTCCGATAAGTGTTGAGGCTCATGGCAGGTATCGTTATTTTCTGACCTTCACAGATGATTTGAGTAGATATGGGTATATCTACTTAATGAAACACAAGTATGAAACATTTGAAAAGTTCAAAGAATTTCAGAGCGATGTGGAAAATCATCATAACTAGAAAATAAAGTTTCTACAATCTGATCACGGAGGCAAATATTTGAGTTACGAGTTTGGCCTTCATTTAAAACAATGTGGAATAGTTTCACAACTCATGCCAACTCTGGAACACCATAGTGTAATGGTGTGCCTAAACGTCGTAACCGTGCTTTATTAGATATGGTGCGATCTATGATGTCTCTTACCAATTTACCACTATCGTTTTGGGGTTATGCATTAGAGACAGCTGCATTCACGTTAAATAGGGCACCATCTAAATCCGTTGAGACAACACCGTATGAACTATGGTTTGGCAAGAAACCTAATCTGTCGTTTCTTAAAGTTTGGGGCTGCGATGCTTATGTGAAAAAGCTTCAACCTGATAAGCTCGAACCCAAATCAGTGAAATGTGTCTTCATAGGATACCCAAAGGAGACTGTTGGTTACACCTTCTATCACAGATCCGAAGGCAAGATATTCATTGCTAAGAATGGATCCTTTCTAGAGAAGGAATTTCTCTCGAAAGAAGTGAGTGGGAGGAAAGTAGAACTTGATGAGGTAGTTGTACCTTACCTCGAATTGGAAAATCGTTCATCACAGAAATCAGTTCAAGTGATGCCTACACCAATTAGTGAGGAAGTTAATGATGATGATCATGAAACTTCAGATCAAGTTACTACCGAACCTCGTAGGTCAACCAGAGTATGATTCGCACCAGAGTGGTACGGTAATCATGTTCTAGAAGTCATGTTACTAGACCATGATGAACCTACGAACTATGAGGAAGCGATGATGAGCCCAGATTCCGACAGATGGCTTGAGGCCATGAAATCTGAGATAGAATCCATGTATGAGAACAAAGTATGGACTTTGGTGGACTTTCCCGATGATCGGCAAGCCATTGAGAATAAATGGATCTTCAAGAGGAAGACGGAGCTGATAGTAGTGTTACTATCTACAAAGCTCGACTTGTCGAAAAGGGTTTTTGACAAGTTCAAGGTGTTGACTATGATGAGATTTTCTCACTCGGATCGATGCTTAAAGTCTGTCCGAATCATGTTAGCAATTGCCACATTTTATGAAATCTGAAAAATGGATGTCAAAATTGCATTCCTTAATAGATTTATTAAAGAAGAGTTGTATATGATACAACCAGAAGGTTTTGTCAATCCTAAAGGTGCTAACAAAATGTGCAAGCTCCAGCGATCCATCTATGGACTGGTGCAAGCATCTCAGAGTTGGAATATACGCTTTGATGAGTTGATCAAAGCATATAGTTTTATACAGACTTGCGGTGTAGCCTGTATTTACAAGAAAGCGAGTGGGAGCACTACAACCTTTCTGATAACTATATGTGAATGACATATTGTTGATTGGAAATGATGTAGAATTTTCTGGAAAGCATAAAGGAGTGTTCGAAAGGAGTTTTTCAAAGAAAGACCTCGGTGAAGCTGCTTACATATTGGGCATCAAGATCTATAGGGATAGATCAAGACGCTTGATACGATTTTTCAATGAGTACATACCTTGACAATATTTTGAAGTAGTTCAAAATGGAACAGTCAAAGAAGGAGTTCTTACCTGTATTGCAAGGTGTAAAGTTGAGTAAGACTCAAAACACGACCACGGAAGAAAATAGGAAGAGAATGAAAGTCATTCCCTATGCCTCAGTCATAGGTTCTATAAAGTATGTTATGCTGTGTACCAAACCTATTGTGTACCTTGCCATGAATTTGGCAAGGGGGTACAATATTGATCCAGGAGTGGATCACTAGACAGCGGTCAAAATTATCCTTAGAAGACTAAGGAGATATTTGTCGGTTATGGAGGTGATAAAGAGTTCATCGTAAAGAGTTGCGTTGATGCAAGCTTTTACACTGGTCCGGATGACTCCGAGTCTCAATCTGGATACATGTTGAATATGGGAGCAATTAGCTAGAGTAGCTCCATGCAGAGCATTGTAGACATAGAAAATTTGCAAAATGCATATGGCTCTGAATGTGATAGACCCATTGACTAAGCTTCTCTCACAAGAAAAACATGATCACACCTTAGTACTCTTTGTGTGTTAATCACATAGCGATGTGAACTAGATTATTGACTCTAGTAAAACTCTTTTGGTATTAGTCACATGGCAATGTGAACTAATCACATAAAGATGTGAACTATTGGTATTGAATCACATGACGATGTGAACTAGATTATTGACTCTAGTGCAAGTGGGAGACTTAAGAAAATATGCCCTAGAGGCAATAATAAAGTTGGTTTTATATTTCCTTATATCATGATAACTGTTTATTATTCATGCTAGAATTGTATTAACCGGAAACTTAGTACATGTGTGAATACATAGACAAACAGAGTGTCCCTAGTATGCCTCTACTAGACTAGCTCGCTAATCAAAGTCATTTGATCAACGGGATCACATCATTAGAGAATGATGTGATGGACAAGACCCATCCGTTAGCTCAGCAAAATGATCGTTTAGTTTTATTGCTATTGCTTTCATCATGACTTATACATGTTCCTCTGACTATGAGATTATGCAACTCCCGAATACCGGAGGAACACCATGTGTGCTATCAAACATCACAACATAACTGGGTGATTATAAAGATGCTCTACAGGTGTCTCCGATGGTGTTTGTTGAGTTGGCATAGATCGAGATTAGGATTTGTCACTCCGTGTATCGGAGAGTGATACGTCTCCAACGTATCTATAATTTTTGATTCTTCCATGCTATTATATTATTTGTTTTGGATGTTTAATGGGCTTTAATATGCACTTTTATATTATTTTTGGGACTAACCTACTAACCGGAGGACCAGTGCCAGTTGCTGTTTTTTCCCTATTTCAGTGTTTCACAGAAAAGGAATATCAAATGGAATCCAAACGGAATTAAACCTTCACAAGGATCTTTTTTGGAACAAACGCAATCCAGGAGACTTGGAGTGGAGTCAAGGAAGCAACGAGGCAGCCACGAGGTAGGAGGGCGCGCCCAGGGGTAGGTGTGCCCCCACCCTTGTGGGCCCCTCGTAGCTCCACCGACCTACTTCTTTCGCCTATATATACTCTCATACCCTGAAAACATCGAGGCGAGCCACGAAACACTTTTTCCACTGCTGCAACCTTCTGTACACGTGAGATCCCATCTGGGGCCTTTTCCGGCGATCTACCGGGGAGGGATTCGATCATGGAGGGCTTCTACATCAATACCATAGCCTCTCCGATGATGTGTGAGTAGTTTACCACAGACCTTCGGGTCCATAATTATTAGCTAGATGGCTTCTTCTCTCTCTTTGGATCTCAATACAAAGTTCTCCTCGATTCTCTTGGAGATCTATTCGATGTAATTCTTTTGTGGTGTGTTTGTCGAGATCCGATGAATTGTGGGTATATTATCAAGATTATCTATGAACAATGTTTAATTTTTCACTGAATTCTTATATGCATGATTTGATATCTTTGCAAGTCTCTTCGAATTATCAGTTTGGTTTGGCCTACTAGATTGATCTTTCTTGCAATGGGAGAAGTGCTTAGCTTTGGGTTCAATTTTGTGGTGTCCTTTCCTAGTGACAGCAGGGGCAACAAGGCACGTATTGTATTGTTGCCATCGAGGATAAAAAGATGGGGTTTATATCATATTGCTTGAGTTTATCCCTCTACATCATGTCACCTTGCCTAATGTGTTGCTCTGTTCTTATGAACTTAATACTCTAGATGCATGCTGGATAGCGGTCGATGTGTGGAGTAATAGTAGTAGATGCAGAATCGTTTCGGTCTACTTGACACGGACGTGATGCCTATGTTCATGATCATGCCTAGATATTCTCATAACTATGCACTTTGTTATCAATTGCTCGGCAGTAATTTGTTCACCCACCGTAATATATGCTATCATGAGAGAAGCCACTAGTGAAACCTATGGCCCCGGGGTCTACTTCATATCATATAAGTTTCCAATCTATAATTTTAGTTTACTATTTATTTTGCAATCTTTATTTTCCAATCTATACAACAAAAATACCAAAAGTATTTATCTCATTATCTTTATCAGATCTCACTTCTGCAAGTGGCCGTGAAGGGACTGACAACCCCTTTATCGCGTTGGTTGCAAGGTTCTTATTTGTTTTTGCAGGTACTAGGCAATTTGTGTGTAGTCTCCTACTGGATTGATACCTTGGTTCTCAAAAACTGAGGGAAATACTTATGCTACTTTGTTGCATCACCCTTTCCTCTTCAAGGGAAAACCAACGCAAGCTCAAGAGGTAGCAAGAAGGATTTATGGCGCCATTGCCGGGGAGATCTACGCTCAAGTCAAGACATACCAAGTACCATCACAAACTCTTATCCCTCGCATTACATTATTTGCCATTTTCCTCTCGTTTTCCTCTCCCCCACTTCACCCTTGCCATTTTATTCGCCTCTTTTCCGTTCGCCTTTTCCGTTCGCCTTTTTCGTTTGCCTTCTTCCATTTGCCACTTGTGTGATTGTGTGTTGGATTGATTGTTTGTCACGATGGCTCAAGATAATACTAAATTATGTGACTTCTCCAATACCAACAACAACGATTTTATTACACTCCAATTTCTCCTCTTACCGATGTCGAACCTTGTGAAATTAATGCTGCTTTGTTGAATCTTGTCATGAAAGATCAATTCTCTGGCCTTCCTAGTGAAGATGCCGCTGCCTATCTAATGTCACAGCCATAGAGTATTGCTTGTAATTAGTTGCATTTGCATCCATGCATCATGTTTAATTTTCAAATGAACTTGAAATGGGGATGTCCAAACCCTAGCACCAAATGGAATTCAAATACGTTCAACCTAAAAATATTTTCAAAGAACCTGACTGCCCTTCTAAAATGTTCATCATCTTTGCCTTGGTCTAGAACCTCTAACAAAAATGGTGCACACTTTTCTAGGACATCATAAGGTCACTGAATTAATCATATAGTATTTGCATTTGAGCATTTAAATGCTATAAAATATTTTAAATACCCAAATAATCATAAGATGAAATGTTTACTGTAGGACATATTCCCAACAGTGAGCATGAGTAGTCTCATGATTAGTGTCTAAGTATTTGTAATAAAGCTATCAAGTTACAGAATAATAGAAAAGAGAAATAAATGGAAAGAACAGAAACTTACTTGGGCCAACTCACCTGTGCAGCCACCTGGCGGCCCAAGTGGCCGGCCCAGCCCACCTGGCCCCTCCCCTGTCGTCTTCCTCCTTGCCAGGAGGACGAGCGCGTGGCCGACGCACGCTGGCGCACGCCCGGCCACCTCGTGCTTGCCGCTTCGCCCTGGCCTCTTCGGGTGACGCCACGCAGCCCCCCAACCTCTCTCTCACTCTATCTAGAGCTCATTCCCCTCCTATACTCTCTCTCTCCCTCTCACCACCGAATGCCTATCACCATCGTTTTCCGTTACCGTGGCCACCAGCCACCAGACTCCTCACCGACGAGTCCCCGGGCTCTGCTTCCTCGCGCTGAAGCTCTCCGCCAAGCCAAGCATCTCCGTACGACCTGCATCGCCGTCGCTATCACCGTCTTCAACCTCGGCCGCCCAAGATCGCCGGCGACCTTCCATCGTCACCAGCCCCTCCTCGAGCTCGCTGTCTCCTTCATACGAACCACTGTGAGCCCCTCTTGCTCCTCCCCTTATTTCCACACCCACGCGCGTGCTCTAGCTCCGACCCCACCGTACCCGCAAACTCCACGCTGCTGGCGATGTCACCGCCGTCGCTACAGCCACCGGGGCTCGAAACCGAGTGAGGCACCGTACTCCACACCCTCCCAGGAGCCGAAAAGCCCCACCTGCTCGATCTATGGCGCACCACATCGCCGTTCCCGAGCACGCCCGAACCACGACCGCCGCAAAGCTCGTCGCCGGTGCCCCAGCAGGCCACCCCAGCTCCAGCCGCCACCACCATTGGATACGCCCCTCCGCCACTCCCAGTAGATGCTCCCCGCGCGCCAAATCGGGCCCTGCAGCGAAATCCCGACTCCCTCCGCCGCGGATTTGGTCGTCGGCGGTTAAACGCCGGCAGCTGACGTGGCAACCTCATTAGCGACTAACAGTTCTGCTAATTAACCTCCTAGTGACACTGACAGCTGAGCCCCACTATCTAATTAAACATAGTTTACTTTCTGTTTAGGTTTAACTAACCACGGTGGTCCCATGCGTCAGCTCTGACCATGCTGACGAGGCAGTTGACTGGGCCCACACGTCAGCGACCCTAACCAGCACTGGTTCACTGACTAGTGGACCCCACTGGTCAGGTTTGACCCGGGGCAGCCCTGTTGACCTGCTCACGTCACACAGATGTCATGCTGACGCAGTTAACCATTTTTTGGATTAAAACAATTCAAGAAATTCCAGAAAATGTCCCAAACTTCTAAAAATCATAGAAATTCAACCGTAACTCCAAATGAAATAATTTATATATGAAAAATTATTAGAAAAATGCAATCTATCCATTTGTATCATTTTCATGCATGTAAAACTAAGTTATACCTGCTGTATAGGTGAAAACATGATAATGGCATTTTAAATGCTAAATATGGAGTTTGCATATGAACCCTTAGTTCATATGGACTTCATTTAAACTGTTGCTAGATGCATTAGTGTAAATCATAACATTCTTGACATGTCATGATCATCCATCATATTGTTGCATTGCATTGATTGTGTTCTTTCTCTGTTGCCGGTGTTGTTCCCCCTCGGTAGACGTTGTTCCGACGTTGTGATCGATGACACCGATGACGAACTATATTATCTTCAGAAGTGCCAGGCAAGCAAAAAAAACCTTGTTCATTCCGATACAATCCCACTCTCTCGCTCCTGCTCTCTTTTACTGCATTAGGACAACAACGATTCAACTGTTACATGTTGCGGCAGTTGAACCCCTTTTCCTCTGCATGACCTGTCATTGCCACTGTAAATAGATGAAACCCACTAGCATGAGTAGGAGTTGTTTGATCCCTCATGTGCCTACTCATTCATGCTTGTTTGTCATGCCTGCTACTGCTTAGAGTTGAGTCAGGTCTGATTCATCGGGGATGAATTGGAATAGTGATGAACATGTCCTACTGTGTGTGAGCTAAGTGTGTGAACACATTTTGGTAAAGGTAGTGGTGAGAGGCCATGTAGGAATACATGGTGGGTTGTCTCATTGAAACCGTTCTTAGGAACTGGGTTCTGTGTTTGTGATCCATGAACAACTACTACCACTCATTGGGATCCTTAATTGACCCTCTCGACTTATTAACTGCCCTAGTCCTCTGTCCAGTCGTTGCAACTAGTTTCTGGTGTTTATAGGATATGTGTTGGCGGCCGTGCGTAGCGCTGACCCTAGGGGTGGGCTATGATGTGGTAGATACACCGTGGCACGGTGTACCGGGCGCCCGTTTGGTGTCTCGGGAACCCTGCACACATTGTTTGGGGCTGTGAGCGAAACTCCGGCCGGATCTCCTCGCGGATGGAACCCGAATAGGCGATAAACCTGGACTAGAGACTTGTGTGGTTAGTCAGGTCATGGCCGACTCCCTCGCCAGGCTTCCGCTTGAAGGTTTCCGAGATACACAACGTGTACATGGTGGTAAGTGGCGAGAGCGTGTGTGAAGGAGTACACCCCTGCAGGGTTATAAATGATCTATTCAAATAGCCGTGTCCGCGGTAAAGCACTTCTGGGTTGCTTGTACAGTTCATAGACAAGTGAAAGGGGATACTCTAAAATGCGCAAGACAAGCGTGAGTGCTATGGATGGCGTTCTCGTAGGGAGACGGGAGCGGATCCATAGTGGTGTATTGATATGGTGAATATGTGGAATCGTGTGCGCCACCTCAAAAGAGTTACTTGCAGTTGTAGTTTAGGATAGCCACCGAGTCAAAGCTGGCTTGCTGTAGTTAAACTCCACCCCCCCTTTGTTGATACTGATGCATATCTAGCTAGTTCTGATGTAAGTCTTGCTGGGTACATTTGTACTCACGTTTGCCTATTTTATGTTTTGCAGAGAGACGTCAGTCTCGCTAGTAGTTCTGTGTGGATTTCGACGTTTAGCTTGATACCTCAGCTACGATCTTGTGCCCTCAGCAGGATTTGGTAGATAGTCAGGCTTCTTAGCCTTTCTCATTTGTAGATGTCTGTACTCAGACATGTTAAGCTTCCGCATGTGCTTTGACTTGTATGCTTTGAATGTTGGGTCATGAGACCCATGTTTGTAATATCTCGCTCCCTGGAGCCTAATGAATAAATACTTTGATTCGTAGAGTTATGTTGTGGTGCCATGTTGTATTTACACATATCGAGCATATTGTGTGTATGATTGAAATGCTTGGTATGTGTGGGATCCGACATTATAGTTGTTTATCCTTGGTAGCCTCTCTTATGGGGAAATGTAGTCTGGTGCTTCCACTGAGCCTTGGTAGTCCGCTACAGCCCGGTTCATCGGAGTCCTGCTAGCCCAGCACTGCTACTCTAGAACACTTAGACTGGCCGGCATGTGATTCACCTCGTTCATGTGTCTGTCCCTTCGTGGAAATGTCACGCGGTGACATCCGGAGTCCTGCCTAGCCTGCTACAGCCTGGTTCACCGGAGTCCTGTTAGCCCAGTGCTACAGCCCAGATTCGCACACTGCTGACCGACATGCTCGATGTTGATTCATGTATGCCTCTCCCCGTTAGTGCCACTTTGGGTTCATGACTAGTCATGTCGGCCCGGGTTCTCTGTCATATGGATGCTAGCGACACTATCATATACGTGAGCCAAAAGGCGCAAACGGTCCCTGGCCATGGTAAGGCGACACCCGTGGGAATACCGTGCGTGAGGCCACAAAGTGATATGAGGTGTTACCGGCTAGATCGATGTGACTTGGAATCGGGGTCCTGACATCTAAACAACTTTGTTGATCTGTGTGATATGCAAAAGAAGAAAGATGTGGATAATGATATTGTTGAATTGAAGCTATTTCTGTTTTTGCTTAGAGATCGTGCTAAAACTTGGTTCTCTTCTTTGCCTAAAAATAGTATTGATTCATGGAATAAGTGCAAAGATGCTTTTATCTCTAAGTATTTCCCTCCCGCTAAGATCATCTCTCTTAGAAACGATATTATGAATTTTAAGCAACTTGATCATGAGCACGTTGCACAAGCTTGGGAGAGGATGAAATTAATGATTCGTAATTGCCCTACTCATGGTTTGAATTTATGGATGACTATACAAAAATTTATGCTGGATTGAATTTTTCTTATAGAAATTTTTTAGATTCGGCCGCGGGAGGCACTTTTATGGAAATCACTTTAGGAGAAGCTACTAAACTCCTATATAACATTATGGTTAATTATTCTCAATGGCATACCGAAAGATCTACTAATAAAAAAGTTCATGCGATTGAAGAGATTAATGTTTTGAGTGGAAAGATGGATGAGCTTATGAAATTGTTTGCTAATAAGAGTGTTTCTTCTGATCCTAATGATGTGCCTTTGTCCACTTTGATTGAGAATAATAATGAATCTATGGATGTGCACTTTGTTGGTAGGAACAATTTTGGTAACAACGCATATAGAGGAAACTTTTCTAGGCCGTTCCCTAGTAATTCCTCTAATAATTATGGTAATTCCTACAACAACTCTTATGGAAATTTTAAGAAGATGCCCTCTGATTTTGAAACTAATGTTAAAGAATTTATGAATTCACAAAAGAATTTTAATACTTTGCTTGAAGAAAAAATGCTTAAGATTGATGAGTTGGCTAGGAACATGGATAGAATTTCTCTTGATGTTGATTCTTTGAAACTTAGATCTATTCCTCCTAAGCATGATATCAATGAGTCTCTCAAAGCCATGAGAATTTCCATTGATGAGTGCAAAGAAAGAACCGCTAGGATACGTGCTAAGAAAGATTGATTTGTGAAAGAGTGTTCATCTAGTTTTCATGATAATAATGATGAAGATCTAAAAGTGATTGATGTGTCCCCTATTAAATCTTTGTTCTCTAATTTTAATCTTGATAAAGATGGGACTGGAGATGAGTCAACTTTAGTTAAAATGTGTCCCAATGATTCGGAGTTTTTAGATCTTGATGCTAAAATTACTAAAAGTGGGATTGAAGAGGTCATTGTTGGGGAACGTAGTAATTTCAAAAAATTTCCTACGCACATGCAAGATCATGGTGATGCATAGCAACGAGAGGGGAGAGTGTGATCTGCATACCCTTGTAGATCGACAACGGAAGCGTTTGGTTGATGTAGTCGTACGTCTCCACGGTCCGACCGATCAAGCACCGAAACTACGGCACCTCCGAGTTCTAGCACACGTTCAGCTCGATGACGATCCCCGGGCTCCGATCCAGCAAAGCGTCGGGGAAGAGTTCCGTCAGCATGACGGCGTGGTGACGATCTTGATGTACTACCGTCGCAGGGCTTCGCCTAAGCACCGCTACAATATGACCGAGGTGGAATATGGTGGAGGGGGGGCACCGCACACGGCTAAGGAATGATCACGAAGATCAACTTGTGTCTAGGGGTGCCCCCCTGCCCCCGTATATAAAGGAGCAAGGGGAGGAGGCCGACCGGCCCCTATAGGCGCGCCAGGAGGAGTCCTCCTCCTAGTAGGAGTAGGACTCCTACTAGGAGGGGGAAAGAAGTGGGGAGGGAGAGGGAAAGGGGGGCGCCGCCCCCCTCTCCTAGTCCAATTCGGACCAGGGGGAGGAGGCGCGCAGCCCACCTCTGGCTGCCCCTCTCTCTCTCTCTCCACTAAGGCCCATATGGCCCATTACTTCTCCCGGGGGGGTTCCGGTAACCCTCCGGCTCTCCGGTTTTCTCCGAAATCACCCGGAACACTTCCGGTGTCCGAATATAGCCATCCAATATATAAATCTTTATGTCTCGACCATTTCGAGACTCCTAGTCATGTCCGTGATCACATCCGGGCTCTGAACTAACTTCGGTACATCAAAACTCATAAACTCATAATATAACTGTCATCGAAACCTTAAGCGTGCGGACCCTACGGGTTCGAGAACAATGTAGACATGACCGAGACACGTCTCCGGTCAATAACCAATAGCGGAACCTGGATGCTCATATTGGCTCCTACATATTCTACGAAGATCTTTATCGGTCAGACCGCATAACAACATACGTTGTTCCCTTTGTCATCGGTATGTTACTTGCCCGAGATTCGATCGTCGGTATCTCAATACCTAGTTCAATCTCGTTACCGGCATGTCTCTTTACTCGTTCTGTAATACATCATCTGCAACTAACTCATTAGTTGCAATGCTTGCAAGGCTTATGTGATGTGCATTACCGAGAGGGCCCAGAGATACCTCTCCGACAATCGGAGTGACAAATCCTAATCTCGAAATACGCCAACCCAACATGTACCTTTGGAGACACCTGTAGAGCACCTTTATAATCACCCAGTTACGTTGTGACGTTTGGTAGCACACAAAGTGTTCCTCCGGCAAACGGGAGTTGCATAATCTCATAGTCATAGGAACATGTATAAGTCATGAAGAAAGCAATAGCAACATACTAAACGATCGGGTGCTAAGCTAATGAAATGGGTCATGTCAATCAGATCATTCACCTAATGATGTGATCTCGTTAATCAAATAACAACTCTTTTGTTCATGGTTAGGAAACATAACCATCTTCGATTAACGAGCTAGTCAAGTAGAGGCATACTAGTGACACTCTGTTTGTCTATGTATTCACACATGTATTATGTTTCCGGTTAATACAATTCTAGCATGAATAATAAACATTTATCATGATATAAGGAAATAAATAATAACTTTATTATTGCCTCTAGGGCATATTTCCTTCAGTCTCCCACTTGCACTAGAGTCAATAATCTAGTTCACATCGCCATGTGATTCAACACTAATAGTTCACATCACCATGTGATTAACACCCATAGTTCACATCGTCATGTGACCTATACCCAAAGGGTTTACTAGAGTCAATAATCTAGTTCACATCGTTTATGTGATTAACACCAAAAGAGTACTAAGGTGTGATCATGTTTTGCTTGTGAGATAATATTAGTCAACGGGTCTGTCACATACAGATCCGTAAGTATTTTGCGAATTCTATGTCTACAATGCTCTGCATGGAGCTACTCTAGCTAATTTCTCCCACTCCCAATATGTATCTAGATCGAGACTTAGAGTCATCCAGATCTGTGTCAAAACTTGCATCGACGTAACTTTTTACGACAAACCTTTTTGTCACCTCCATAATTGAGAAATATTTCCTTATTCCACTAAGGATAATTTTGACCGCTGTCCAGTAATCTACTCTTAGATCACTATTGTACTCCCATGCTTAAGACAGTTTAGGGTATACAATAGATCTGGTATACAGCATGGTATACTTTATAGAACCTATGTCTGAGGCATAGGGAATGACTTTCATTCTCTTTCTATCTTCTGCCGTGGTCGGGCTTTGAGTCTTACTCAATTTCATACCTTGTAACACAGCCAAGAACTATTTCTTTCACTGTTCCATTTTTGAACTACTTCAAAATATTGTCAAGGTATGTACTCATTGAAAAAAACTTATCAAGCGTCTTGATCTATCTCTATAGATTTTGATGCTTAATATGTAAGCAGCTTCACCGAGGTTTTCTTTGAAAAAATCCTTTAAACACTCCTTTATGCTTTGCAGAATAATTCTACATTATTTCCGATCAAGAATATGTCATACACATATACTTATCAGAAATGTTGTAGTGCTCCCACTCACTTTCTTGTAAATACAGGCTTCACCGCAAGTCTGTATAAAATTATATGCTTTGATCAACTTATCAAAGCGTATATTCCAACTCCGATATGCTTGCACCAGTCCATAGATGGATCGCTGGAGCTTGCATATTTTGTTAGCACCTTTAGGATTGACAAAACCTTCTGGTTGCATCATATACAACTCTTCTTTAAATCCATTAAGGAATGTAGTTTTGTTTATCCATTTGCCAGATTTCATAAAATGCGGCAATCGCTAACATGATTTGGACAGACTTAAGCATCGCTACGAGTGAGAAAATTTCATCATAGTCAACACCTTGAACTTTGTCAAAACCTTTTTCGACAAGTCTAGCTTTGTAGATAGTAACACTACTACCAGCGTCCGTCTTCCTCTTGAAGATCCATTTATTTTCTATGGCTTGCCGATCATCGGGCAAATCCATCAAAGTCCATACTTTGTTCTCATACATGGATCATATCTCAGATTTCATGGCCTCAAACCATTTCGCGGAATCTGGGCTCATCATCGCTTCCTCATAGTTCGCAAGTTCATCATGGTCTAGTAACATGACTTCCAGAACAGGATTATCGTACCACTCTGGTGCGGATCTCATTCTAGTTTACCTACGAGATTCGTTAGTAACTTGATCTGAAGTTACATGATCATCATCGTTAGCTTCCTCACTAATTCGTGTAGTAGTCACAGGAACAGATTTCTGTGATGAACTACTTTCCAATAAGGGAGAAGGTACAATTACCTTATCAAGTTCTACTTTCCTCCCACTCACTTCTTTCGAGAGAACCTCCTTCTCTAGAAAGGATCCATTCTTAGCAACGAATGTCTTGCCTTTGGTTCTGTGATAGAAGGCGTACCCAACAGTAACTTTTTGGGTATCCTATGAAGACACACTTTTCCGATTTGGGTTTGAGCTTATCAGGATGAAACTTTTTCACATAAGCATTGCAACCCCAAACTTTAAGAAACGACAACTTTGGTTTCTTGCCAAACCACAGTTCATATGGTGTCATCTCAACAGATTTAGATGGTGCCCTTTTAACGTGAATGCAACTGTCTCTAATGCATAACCCCAAAATGATAGTGGTAGATCGGTAAGAGACATCATAGATTGCACTATATCCAATAAAGTACGGTTATGACATTCAGACACACCATTATGATGTGGTGTTCCATGTGGCATGAGTTTGTGAAACTATGCCACATTGTTTTAATTGAAGAGCAAACTCGTAACTCAAATATTTGTCTCTGCGGTCAGATCGTAGAAACTTTATTTTCTTGTCACGATGATTTTCCACTTCACTCTGAAATTCTTTGAACTTTTCAAATGTTTCAGACTTATGTTTCATCAAGTAGATATACCCATATCTGCTCAAATCATCTGTGAAGTTCAGAAAATAACGATACTTGCCGTGAGCCTTAACACTCATCGGACCGCATACATCAGTATGTATTATTTCCAATAAGTCAGTTGCTCGCTCCGGAGAACGGAGTCTTAGTCATCTTGCCCATGAGGCATGGTTCGCAAGCATCAAGTGATTCATAATCAAGTGATTCCAAAATCCCATCAGCATGGAGTTTCTTCATGCGCTTTACACCAATATGACCTAAACGACAGTGCTATAAATAAGTTGCACTATCATTATTAACTTTGCATCTTTTGGTTTCAATATTATGATTATGTGTATCACTACGATCTAGATCCAACAAACTATTTTCATTGTGTGTGTAACCATATAAGGTTTTATTCATGTAAACAGAACAACAATTTATTCTCTTACTTAAATGAATAACCATATTACAATAAACATGATCAAATCATATTCATGCTTAACGCAAACACCAAATAACACTTATTTAGGTTCAACACTAATCCCGAAAGTATAGGGAGTGTGCGATGATGATCATATCAATCTTGGAACCACTTCCAACACTCATCGTCACTTCACCCTTAACTAGTCTCTGTTTATTCTGCAACTCCCATTTTGAGTTACTAATCTTAGCAACTGAACTAGTATCAAATACTGAGGGGTTGCTATAAACACTAGTAAAGTACACATCAATAACATGTATATCAAATATACTTATGTTCACTTTTCCATCCTTCTTATCTGCCAATCACTTGGGGTAGTTCCGCTTCCAGTGACCAGTTCCTTTGCAGTAGAAACACTTAGTCTCAGGCTTAGGACCAGACTTGGGCTTTTTCACTTGAGCAGCAACTTGCTTGCTGTTCTTCTTGAAGTTCCCCTTCTTCCCTCTGCCCTTTTCTTGAAACTAGTGATCTTGTCTACCATCAACACTTGATGTTTTTCTCGATTTCTACCTTCATCAATTTCCGCATTACGAAGAGCTTGGGAATCGTTTCCGTTATCCCTTGCATATCATAGTTCATCACGAAGTTCTACTAACTTGGTGATGGTGACTAGAGAATTCTGTCAATCACTATCTTATCTGGAAGATTAACTCCCACTTGATTCAAGCGATTGTAGTACTCAGACAATCTGGGCACATGCTCACTAGTTGAGCGATTCTCCTCCAACTTTTAGCTATAGAACTTGTTGGAGACTTCATATCTCTCAACTCAGTTATTTGCTTGAAATATTAACTTCAACTCCTGGAACATCTCATATGCTCCATGACGTTCAAAACGTCTTTGAAGTCCCGATTCTAAGCCATTAAGCATGGTGCACTAAACTATCAAGTAGTCATCATATTGAGCTAGCCAAACGTTCATAACGTCTGCATATGCTCCTACAATAGGTCCATCACCTAGCGGTGCATCAAGGACATAATTCTTCCGTGCAGCAATGAGGATAAACCTCAGATCACGGATCCAATCCGCATCATTGCTACTAACATCTTTCAACACAATTTTCTCTAGGAACATATCAAAAAAACACAGGGAAGCAACAACGCGAGCTATTGATCTACAACATAATTTGCAAAATACTACTAGGACTAAGTTCATGATAAATTGAAGTTCAATTAATCATATTACTTAAGAACTCCCACTTAGATAGACGTCCCTCTAATCCTCTAAGTGATTACGTGATCCAAATCAACTAAACCATGTCCGATCATCACGTGAGATGGAGTAGTTTCATTGGTGAACATCACTATGTTGATCATATCTACTATATGATTCACGCTCGACCTTTTGGTCTCCGTGTTCCGAGGCCATATCTGTATATGCTTGGCTCGTCAAGTATAACCTGAGTATTCCGCATGTGCAACTATTTTGCACCCGTTGTATTTGAACGTAGATCCTATCACACCCGATCATCACGTGGTGTCTCGGCATGAAGAACTTTCGCAACGGTGCATACTCAGGGAGAACACTTCTTGATAATTAGTGAGAGATCATCTTATAATGCTACCGTCAATCTAAGCAAGATAAGATGCATAAAAGATAAACATCACATGCAATCAATATAAGTGATATGATATGGCCATCATCATCTTGTGCTTGTGATCTCCATCTTCGAAGCACCGTCGTGATCACCATCGTCACCAGCGTGACACCTTGATCTCCATCGTAGCATCGTTGTCGTCTCGCCAATCTTATGCTTCCACGACTATCGCTACCGCTTAGTGATAAAGTAAAGCATTACAGCGCGATTGCATTGCATACAATAAAGTGACAACCATATGGCTCCTGCCAGTAGCCGATAACTCGGTTACAAAACATGATCATCTCATACAATAAAATTTCGCATCATGTCTTGACCATATCACATCACAACATGCCCTGCAAAAACAAGTTAGACGTCCTCTACTTTGTTGTTGCAAGTTTTACGTGGCTGCTACGGGCTTAAGCAAGAACCAATATTACCTATGCATCAAAACCACAATGATAGTTTGTCAAGTTGGTGTTGTTTTAACCTTCGCAAGGACCGGGCGTAGCCACACTCGGTTCAACTAAAGTTGGAGAAACTGTCACCCGCTAGCCACCTTTGTGCAAAGCACGTCGGGAGAACCAGTCTCGCGTAAGCGTACGCGTAATGTCGGTCCGGGCCGCTTCGTCCAACAATACCGCCGAACCAAAGTATGACATCCTGGTAAGCAGTATGACTTATATCGCCCACAACTCACTTGTGTTCTACTCGTGCATATAACATCAACACATAAAACCTAGGCTCGGATACCACTGTTGGGGAACGTAGTAATTTCAAAAAAATTCCTACGCACACGCAAGATCATGGTGATGCATAGCAACGAGAGGGGAGAGTATGATCTACGTACCCTTGTAGATCGACAACAGAAGCGTTTGGTTGATGTAGTCATACGTCTCCACGGTCCGACCGATCAAGCACCGAAACTACGGCACCTCCGAGTTCTAGCACACGTTCAGCTCGATGACGATCCCCGGGCTCTGTTGGAAATATGCCCTAGAGGCAATAATAAATTAGTTATTATTATATTTCCTTGTTCATGATAATCGTTTACTATCCTTGCTAGAATTGTATTGATAGGAAACTCAGATACATGTGTGGATACATAGACAACACCATGTCCCTAGTAAGCCTCTAGTTGACTAGCTCATTGATCAATAGATGGTTACGGTTTCCTGACCATCGACATTGGATATCATTGATAACGGGATCACATCATTAGGAGAATGATGTGATGGACAAAGACCCAATCCTAAGCCTAGCACAAGATCATGTAGTTCGTATGCTGAAGCTTTTCTAATGTCAAGTATCATTTCCTTAGACCATGAGATTGTGCAACTCCCGGATACCGTAGGAGTGCTTTGGGTGTGCCAAACGTCACAACGTAACTGGGTGGCTATAAAGGTACACTATAGGTATCTCCGAAAGTGTCTGTTGGTTTGGCACGAATCGAGACTGGGATTTGTCACTACGTGTAAACGGAGAGGTATCTCTGGGCCCACTCGCTAGGACATCATCATAATTTTCACAATGTGATCAAGGAGTTGATCACGGGATGATGTGTTATGAAATGAGTAAAGAGACTTGCCGGTAACGAGATTGAACAAGGTATCGGGATTCCGACGATCGAATCTCGGGCAAGTATCGTACCGCTAGACAAAGGGAATTGTATACGGGATTGATTAAGTCCTTGACATCGTGGTTCATCCGATGAGATCATCGTGGAACATGTGGGAGCCAACATGGGTATCCAGATCCCGCTGTTGGTTATTTACCGGAGAGTCATCTCGGTCATGTCTGCATGTCTCCTGAACCCGTAGGGTCTACACACTTAAGGTTCGGTGACGCTAGGGTTATAGAGATATTAGTATGCGGTAACCCGAAAGTTGTTCGGAGTCCCGGATGAGATCCTGGACGTCACGAGGAGTTCCGGAATGGTCCGGAGGTAAAGAATTATATATAGTAAGTGCTATTTCGGCCATCGGGACAAGTTTCGGGGTCACCGGTATTGTACCGGGACCACCGGAAGGGTCCCGGGGGTCCACCGGGTAGGGCCACCTGCCCCGGGGGGCACATGGGCTGTAGGGGTGTGCTCCTTGGCCTGCATGGGCCAAGGGCACCAGCCCCAAGAGGCCCATGCGCCAAGAGATGAGGGGAAGGAAGAGTCCTAAAAGGGGAAGGCACCTCCGAGGTGCCTTGGGGAGGATGGACTCCTCCCTTGGCCGCACTCTTCCTTGGAGGAAGGGCCAAGGCTGCGCCCCCCCTCTCCCTTGGCCCTATATATAGTGGGGGAAGGGAGGGCAGCATAACCTAAGCCCTGGCGCCTCCCTCTCCCTCCCATGACACATCTCCCTCCTCCCGTAGCGCTTGGCGAAGCCCTGTTGGAATCCCGCTACTTCCACCACGCCGTTGTGCTGCTGGATCTCCATCAACCTCTCCTTCCCCCTTGCTGGATCAAGACGGAGGAGACGTCGCTGCTCCGTACGTGTGTTGAACGCGGAGGTGCCGTCCGTTCGGCGCTAGGATCATCGGTGATTTGGATCACGACGAGTACGACTCCATCAACCCCGTTCTCTTGAACGCTTCCGCGCGCGATCTACAAGGGTATGTAGATCCACTCCTCCCTCGTTGCTAGATGACTCCATAGATTGATCTTGGTGACACGTAGGAAAATTTTGAATTATTGCTACGTTCCCCAACAGTGGCATCATGAGCTAGGTCTATGCGTAGTTTCTATGCACGAGTAGAACACAAAGTAGTTGTGGGCGTTGATTTTGTTCAATATGCTTACCGTTACTAGTCCAATCTTGATTCGGTGGCATTGTGGGATGAAGAGGCCCGAACCGACCTTACACGTACTCTTACGTGAGACTGGTTCCACCGACTGACATGCACTAGTTGCATAAGGTGGCTAGCGGGTGTCTGTCTCTCCCACTTTAGTCGGATCGGATTCGATGAAAAGGGTCCTTATGAAGGGTAAATAGCAATTGGCATATCACGTTGTGGTTTTTGCATAGGTAAGAAACGTTCTTGCTAGAAACCCATAGCAGCCACGTAAAACATGCAAACAACAATTAGAGGACGTCTAACTTGTTTTTGCAGGGTATGCTATGTGATGTGATATGGCCAAAGGATGTGATGAATGATATATGTGATGTATGAGATGATCATGTTCTTGTAATAGGAATCACGACTTGCATGTCGATGAGTATGACAACCGGCAGGAGCCATAGGAGTTGTCTTAATTTATTTATGACCTGCGTGTCAACATAAACGTCATCTAATTACTTTACTTTATTGCTAACCGTTAGCCATAGTAGTAGAAGTAATAGTTGGCGAGACAACTTCATGAAGACACGATGATGGAGATCATGATGATGGAGATCATGATGATGGAGATCATGGTGTCATGCCGGTGACGATGATGATCATGGAGCCCCGAAGATGGAGATCAAAAGGAGCAATATGATATTGGCCATATCATGTCACTATTTGATTGCATGTGATGTTTATCATGTTTATACATCTTATTTGCTTAGAACGATGGTAGTAAATAAGATGATCCCTCACTAAAATTTCAAGAAGGTGTTCCCCCTAACTGTGCACCGTTGCGAAAGTTTGTCGTTTCGAAGCACCACGTGATGATCGGGTGTGATAGATTCTTACGTTCACATACAACGGGTGTAAGCCAGATTTACACACGCAAAACACTTAGGTTGACTTGACGAGCCTAGCATGTACAGACATGGCCTCGGAACACAAGAGACCGAAAGGTCGAGCATGAGTCGTATAGAAGATACGATCAACATGAAGATGTTCACCGATAATGACTAGTCCGTTTCACGTGATGATCGGACACGGCCTAGTTGACTCGGATCATGTAATCACTTAGATGACTAGAGGGATGTCTATCTGAGTGGGAGTTCATAAGATGAACTTAATTATCCTGAACATAGTCAAAAGGTCTTCGCAAATTATGTCGAAGCTCGCACTTTAGTTCCACTGTTTAGATATGTTCCTAGAGAAAATTTAGTTGAAAGTTGATAGTAGCAATTATGCGGACTAGGTCCGTAAACTGAGGATTGTCCTCATTGCTTCATAGAAGGCTTATGTCCTTAATGCACCGCTGAGTGTGCTGAACCTCGAACGTCATCTGTGGATGTTGCGAACATCTGACATACACATTTTGATAACTACGTGATAGTTCAGTTAAACGGTTTAGAGTTGAGGCACCGAAGACGTTTTGAAACATCGCGAAACATATGAGATGTTTCGAGGGCTGAAATTGGGATTTCAGGCTCGTGCCCACGTCAAGAGGTATAAGACCTCCGACGATTTTCTTAGCCTACAAACTAAGGGAGAAAAGCTCAATTGTTGAGCTTGTGCTCAGATTGTCTAAGTACAACAATCGCTTGAATCAAGTGGGAGTTGATTTTCCAAATGAGATAGTGATGTTTCTCCGAAGTCATTACCACCAAGCTGCTAGAGCTTCGTGATGAACTATAATGTATCGGGGACATATATGATGATCCTTGAGATATTCGCGATGTTTGACACCACAAAAGTAGAAATCAAAAAGGAGCATCAATTGTTGATGGTTTGTGAAACCACTAGTTTCAAGGAGGGCAAGGGCAAAAGGGATGCTTCATGAAACGGCAAATCAGCTGCTGCTCTAGTGAAGAAACCCAAGGTTGAACCCAAACCCGAGACTAAGTGCTTCTGTAATAAGGGGAACAGCCACTGGAGCAGAATTACCCTAGATACTTGGTAGATGAGAAGGCTGTCGATAGAAGTATATTGGATATACATTATGTTAATGTGTACTTTACTAGTACTCCTAGTAGCACCAGGGTATTAGATACCGGTTCGGTTGCTAAGTGTTAGTAACTCGAAATAAAAGCTACGGAATAAACGGAGACTAGCCAAAAGGTAAGCTGATGATATGTGTTGGAAGTGTTTCCAAGGTTGATATGATCAAGCATCGCACGCTCCCTCTACCATCAAGATTGGTATTAAAACCTAAATAATTGTTATTTGGTGTTTGCGTTGAGCATAGACATGATTGGATTATGTCTATCGCGATATGGTTATTCATTTAAGGAGAATAATGGTTACTCTGTTTATTTGAATAATATCTTCAATGGTCTTACGCCTAAAATGAATGGTTTATTGAATCTCGATCGTAGTGATACACATGTTCATGCCAAAAGATATAGGATAGTAATGATAGTACCACCTACTTGTGGCACTGCCACTTAAGTCATATCGGTATAAACCGCATGAAGAAGCTCCATGTTGCTGGATCTTTGGGCTCACTCATTTTTGAAAAGTTTGAGGCATGCAAACCATGTTTATTTGTGTGTATGCATGAAGAAACACCATGCAAATGGACCGTTTGGACTCACTAGATTTTGAATCACTTGAGACATGCAAATCATACCACATGGGCAAGATGACTGAAAGCCTCATTTTCAGTAAAATGGAACTAGAAAGCAACTTGTTGGAAGTAATACATTTTGATGTGTGCAGTCCAATGAGTGCTGAGGCATGTAGTGGATATCGTTATGTTCTTACTTCACAGATGATTTGAGTAGATGTTGAGTATATTTACTTGATGAATCACGAGTCTGAACTATTGAAAGGTTCAAGTAATTTCAGGGTGAAGTTGAAAGATCGTCGTGACAAGAGGATAAAAGATCTATGATATGATCATAGAGATGAATATCTGAATTACGAGTTTGGCACATAATTAAGACATTGTGGAAATTGTTTCACAACTAATACAGCCTGGAACATCGTAGCGTGATGGTGTGTCCGAACATCATAACTGCACCTTATTGGATATGATGCATACCATGATGTCTCTTATCGAATTACCACAATAGTTTATGGGTTAGGCATTAGAGACAACCACATTCACTTTAAAAGGGCACCACGTAATTCCGATGAGATGACACCGTATGAACTATGGTTTAGAGAAACCTAAGCTGTCATTTCTTAAAGGTTTGGGGCTGCGATGCTTATGTGAAAAAGTTTCAGGCTGATAAGCTCGAACCCAAAGCGGATAAATGCATCTTCATAGGACACCCAAAACAGTTGGGTATACCTCATGTCTCAGATCCGAAAGCAATAAGGGATTGTTTCTAGAATCGGGTCCTTTCTCGAGGAAAAGTTTCTCTTGAAAGAATTGAGTGGGAGGATGGTGGAGACTTGATGAGGTTATTGAACCGTCTCTTCAACTAGTGTGTGGCAGGGCACATGGAGTTGTTCCTGTGGCACCTACACCAATTGAAGTGGAAGCTTATGATAGTGATCATGAAACTTCAGATCAAGTCACTACCAAACCTCGTGGGATGACAAGGATGCGTACTACTTCAGAGTGGTACGTAATCCTGTCTTGGAAGTCATGTTGCTAGACAACAATGAACCTACAAGCTATGGAGAAGCAATGGTGGGCCTGAATTCCAAAATGGCTCGAGGCCATATAATCCGAGAGAGGATCCATATATGAAAACAAAGTGTAGACTTTGGCAGAACGGCTCGATGGTCGTAATGCTATTGAGTACAGATGGATTTTAAAAGGAAGACGGACAATGATGGTAAATGTCACCATTAAGAAAGCTCGACTTGTCGTTAAGATGTTTTCTGACAAGTTCAAGGAGTTCACTACGATGAGACTTTCTCACTCGTAGCGATGCTAAGAGTCTGTTGGAATTATATTAGCAATTACTGCATTATTTATGAAATCTTGCAGATAGGATGTCAAAACATTGTTTCCTCGATGATTTTCTTGAGGAAAGGTTGTATGTGATACAACCGGGAGGTTTTGTCAATCCTGAAAGATGCTAATAAGTATGCAAAGCTCCAGCAATCCTTCTAAGGACTGGAGTAAGCATCTCGGAGTTGGAATGTATGCTTTGATGAGATGATCAAATATTTTGGGTGTATACAAAGTTTATGAGAAACTTGTATTTCCAAAGAAGTGAGTGGGAGCACTATAGAATTTCTGATAAATATATGTTGTTGACATATTGTTGACGTAGAATTTCTGGAAAGCATATAGGGTTATTTGGAAAGTGTTTTTCAATGGAAAGCCTGGATTAAGCTACTTGAACATTGAGCATCAAGATCTATAAGGATAGATCAAAACGCTTAATGGTGCTTTCAAATGAGCACATACCTTGACATGATCTTGAAGGTGTTCAAGATGGATCAGTCGAAGAAGGAGTTCTTGCCTGAGTTGTAAGGTATGAAGTTAAGACTTAAAGCTCGACCACGGCAGAATAGAGAGAAAGGACGAAGGTCGTCCCCTATACTTAAGACATAGGCTCTACAGTATGCTATGTTGTGTACCGCACCTGAAATGTGCCTTGCCATGAGTCAGTCAAGGGGTATAAGAGTGATCTAAGAATGGATCACAGGATAGCGGTCAAAGTTATCCTTAGTAACTAGTGGACTAAGGAATTTTCTCGATTATGGAGGTGGTAAAAGAGTTCGTCGTAAAGGGTTACGCCGATGCAAACTTTGACACCAATCCAGATTATTCTGAGTAGTAAACTGGATTCGTATAGTAGAACAGTTATTTGGAATAGCTCCAAATGTAGCGTAGTAGTTGCATCTACAAGATGACATAGAAATTTGTGAAGTACATACGGATCTGAAAGATTCAGACCCATTGACTATAACATCTCTCACAAGCATAACATGATCAAACCCAGAACTCATCGAGTGTTAATCACATGGTAATGTGAACTAGATTATTGACTCTAGTAAACTCTTTGGGTGTTAGTCACATGGGGATGTGACCTTGAGTGTTAATCACATATCGATGTGAACTGGATTATTGACTCTAGTGCAAGTGGGAGACTGTTGGAAATATGCCCTAGAGGCAATAATAAATTAGTAATTATTATATTTCCTTGTTCATGATAATCGTTTATTATCCATGCTAGAATTATATTGATAGGAAACTCAGATACATGTGTGGATACATAGACAACACCATGTCCCTAGTAAGCCTCTAGTTGACTAGCTCGTTGATCAATAGATGGTTACGGTTTCCTGACCATGGACATTGGATGTCATTGATCCTAAGCCTAGCACAAGATCATGTAGTTCGTATGCTGAAGCTTTTCTAATGTCAAGTATCATTTCCTTAGACCATGAGATTGTGCAACTCCCAGATAGCGTAGGAGTGCTTTGGGTGTGCCAAACGTCACAACGTAACTGGGTGGCTATAAAGGTACACTACAGGTATCTCCGAAAGTGTCTGTTGGGTTGGCACGGATCGAGACTGGGATTTGTCACTCCGTGTAAACGGAGAGGTACCTCTGGGCCCACTCGGTAGGACATCATCATAATGTGCACAATGTGATCAAGGAGTTGATCACGGGATGATGTGTTATGAAACGAGTAAAGAGACTTGCCGGTAACGAGATTGAACAAGGTATCTGGATACCGACGATCGAATCTCGGGCAAGTATCGTACCGCTAGACAAAGGGAATTGTATACGGGATTGATTAAGTCCTTGACATCGTGGTTCATCTGATGAGATCATCGTGGAACATGTGGGAGCCCACATGGGTATCCAGATCCCGCTGTTGGTTATTGACCGGAGAGTCATCTCGGTCATGTCTGCATGTCTCCCGAACCCGTAGGGTCTACACACTTAAGGTTCGGTGACGCTAGGGTTATAGAGATATTAGTATGCGGTAACCCGAAAGTTGTTCAGAGTCCAGGATGAGATCCTGTATGTCACGAGGAGTTCCGGAATGGTCCGGAGGTAAAGAATTATATATAGGAAGTGCTATTTCGACCATCGGGACAAGTTTCGGGGTCACTGGTATTGTACCGGGACCACCGGAAGGGTCCCGGGGGTCCACCGGGTGGGGCCACCTGCCCCGGGGGGCCCCATGGGCTGTAGGGGTGTGCGCCTTGGCCTGTATGGGCCAAGGGCACCAGCCCCAAGAGGCCCATGCGCCAAGAGATGAGGGGAAGGAAGAGTCCTAAAAGGGGAAGGCACCTCCGAGGTGCCTTTGGGAGGATGGACTCCTCCCTTGGCCGCACCCTTCCTTGGAGGAAGGGCCAAGGCTGCGCCCCCCCCCTCTCCCTTGGCCCTATATATAGTGGGGGAAGGGAGGGCAGCATAACCTAAGCCCTGGCGCCTCCCTCTCCCTCCCATGACACATCTCCCTCCTCCCGCAGCGCTTGGCGAAGCCCTGTTGGAATCCCGCTACTTCCACCACGCCGTCGTGCTGCTGGATCTCCATCAACCTCTCCTTCCCCCTTGCTGGATCAAGAAGGAGGAGACGTCACTGCTCCGTACGTGTGTTGAACGCGGAGGTGCCGTCCGTTCAGCGCTAGGATCATCGGTGATTTGGATCACGACGAGTACGACTCCATCAACCGCGTTCTGTTGAACGCTTCCGCGCGCGATCTACAAGGGTATGTAGATCCACTCTTCCCTCGTTGCTAGATGACTCCATAGATTGATCTTGGTGACACGTAGGAAAATTTTGAATTATTGCTACGTTCCCCAACAGGCTCCGATCCAGCAAAGCGTCGGGGAAGAGTTCCGTCAGCACGACGGCGTGGTGACGATCTTGATGTACTACCGTCGCAGGGCTTCGCCTAAGCACCGCTACAATATGGCCGAGGTGGAATATGGTGGAGGGGGGCACCGCACACGGCTAAGGAACGATCACGAAGATCAACTTGTGTCTAGGGGTGCCCCCCTGCCCCCATATATAAAGGAGCAAGGGGAGGAGGCCTGCCGGCCCCTATAGGCGTGCCAGGAGGAGTCCTCCTCCTAGTAGGAGTAGGACTCCTACTAGGAGGGGGAAAGAAGTGGGGAGGGAGAGGGAAAGGGGGGGCGCCGCCCCCTCTCCTAGTCCAATTCGGACCAGGGGGGAGGAGGCGCGCAGCCCACCTCTGGCTGCCCCTCTCTCTCTCTCCACTAAGGCCCATATGGCCCATTACTTCTCCCGGGGGGGAGTTCCGGTAACCCTCCAGCTCTCCCGTTTTCTCCGAAATCACCCGGAACACTTCCGGTGTCCGAATATAGCCATCCAATATATCAATCTTTATGTCTCGACCATTTCGAGACTCCTTGTCATGTCCGTGATCACATCCGGGACTCTGAACTAACTTCGGTACATCAAAACTCATAAACTCATAATATAACTATCATCGAAACCTTAAGCGTGCGGACCCTACGGGTTCGAGAACAATGTATACATGACCGAGACACGTCTCCGGTCAATAACCAATAGCGGAACCTGGATGCTCATATTGGCTCCTACATATTCTACGAAGATCTTTATCGTCAGACCGCATAACAACATACGTTGTTCCCTTTGTCATCGGTATGTTACTTGCCCGAGATTCGATCGTTGGTATCTCAATACCTAGTTCAATCTCGTTACCGACAAGTCTCTTTACTCGTTTCATAATACATCATCTCGCAACTAAATTATTAGTTGCAATGCTTGCAAGGCTTATGTGATGTGCATTACCGAGAGGGCCCAGAGATACGTCTCCGACAATCGGAGTGACAAATCCTAATCTCGAAATACGCCAACCCAACATGTACCTTTGGAGACACCTGTAGAGCACCTTTATAATCACCCATTTACGTTGTGATGTTTGGTAGCACACAAAGTGTTCCTCCGGCAAACGGGAGTTGCATAATCTCATAGTCATAGGAACATGTATAAGTCATGAAGAAAGCAATATCAACATACTAAACGATCGGGTGCTAAGCTAATGAAATGGGTCATGTCAATCAGATCATTCACCTAATGATGTGATCTCATTAATCAAATAATAACTCTTTTGTTCATGGTTAGGAAACATAACCATCTTCGATTAACGAGCTAGTCAAGTAGAGGCATACTAGTGACACTCTGTTTGTCTATGTATTCACACATGTATTATGTTTCCAGTTAATACAATTCTAGCATGAATAATAAACATTTATCATGATATAAGGAAATAAATAATAACTTTATTATTGCCTCTAGGGCATATTTCCTTCAGTCATAACTTTACATAGCAATGAACCCACTATTTTGGATTTCAAGGAATTTAATTATGATAATTGCTCTTTGATAGATTGTATTTCCTCATTGCAATCCGTGTTAAATTCTACTCATGTTTATGAACAAAATAAGGCTTTTACTAAACATATCGTTGATGCTTTAATGCAATCTTATGAAGAAAAGCTTAATCTAGAAGTTTCTATCCATAGAAAACTTTATGATGAGTGGGAACGTACTATTAAAATTAATATTAAAGGTCATGAATGCTTTGCTTATGTGATTTGGGTGCTAGTGTTTCCATGATTCCAAAAACTTTGTGTGATGTGCTAGGTTTCTGTGAATTTGATGATTGTTCTTTAAATTTGCACCTTGCGGATTCCACTATTAAGAAACCTATGGGAAGAATTAATGATGTTCTTATTGTTGGACATATGAATTATGTGCCCGTAGATTTCATTGTTCTTGATATAGATTGCAATCCTACATGTCCTATTATTCTTGGTAGGCCTTTCGTTAGAACGGTTGGTGCAATTATTGACATGAAAGAAGGAAATTTTAGATTCCAATTTCTATTAAGGAAAGGCATGGAGCACTTTCCTAGAAATAAAATTAAGTTACCTTATGAATCTATTATGAGAGCCACTTATGGATTGCATACCAAAGATGACAATATCTAGATCTATTCTTGCTTTTATGCCTAGCTAGGGGCGTTAACGATAGCGCTTGTTGGGAGGCAACCCAATTTTATTTTTTTCCTGTTTAGTAATAAATAAATCATCTATCCTTTGTTATGATTGTGTTTTTATGTTTTAATTAGTGTTTGTGCCAAGTAAAGCCTTTAGGATTTTCTTGGGTGATTGTTGTTTGATCTTGCTGATAAAAACAGAAATGTCTCACGAAAATAATTCTCATCTTATACCAGAGAGCGGTAAAATACTGATTCCAACTGTAGTAGATCACTATACAAATTTTCCTCGTTGTCTTAAATTTTCAGAATTTTTGGAGTGGCCTAAGTATTCGAAATATCCAAATTGCTAGAGACTATTATGTTTTTGACAGATTCTGTTTTTTCGTGTGTTGTTTGCTTATTTTGATGAATCTATGGCTAGTATCGGGGGGTATGAACCATAGAGAAGTTGGAATAAAGTAGGTTTAACATCAAGATAAATAAAGAATGAGTTCATTACAGTACCTTAAAGTGATGGTTTGTTTTCTTATACTAACAGAGCTCATGAGATTTTCTGTTGAGTTTTGTGTTGTGAAGTTTTCAAGTTTTTGGGTAAAGATTTGATGGATTTTGGAACAAGGAGTGGCAAGAGCCCAAGCTTGGGGACGCCCATGGCACCCCAAGGTAAAATTCAAGGACAACCAAAAGCCTAAGCTTGGGAATGCCCCGGAAGGCATCCCCTCTTTCGTCTTCGTCTATCAGTAACTTTACTTGAGGCTATATTTTTATTCATCACATGATATGTGTTTTGCTTGGAGTGTCTTGTATGATTTGAGTCTTTGCTTTTTAGTTTACCACAATCATACTTGTTGTACACACCTTTTGGAGAGACACACATGAATCAGAATTTATTAGAATACTCTATGTGCTTCACTTGTATCTTTTTAGAGCATGGTGGTGGTTTTCTTTTATAGAAATTATTGATCCCTCATGCTTCACTTATATTATTTTGAGAGTCCTTTCAAACAGTATGGCAATTTGCTTTGGTTATATAATTAGTCCTAATATGATGGGCATCCAAGATGGGTATAAAAAAACTTTCATATTAAGTGCATTGAATATTATGAGAAGTTTGATTCATTATGATTGTTTTGAGATATGAAGATGGTGATATTAGAGACATGCTAGTTGAGTAGTTGTGAATTTGAGAGATACTTGTGTTAAAGTTTGTGATTCCCTTAGCATGCACGTATGGTGAACCGTTATGTGATGAAGTCGAAGCATGATTTATTTATTGATTGTCTTCCTTATGAGTGGCGGTCAGGGATGAGCGATGATCTTTTCCTACCAATCTATCCCCCTAGGAGCATGCGCGTAGTACTTTGTTTCAATAACTAATAGATTTTTGCAATAAGTATGTGAGTTCTTTATGACTAATGTTGAGTCCATGGATTATACGCACTCTCATCCTTCCACTATTGCTAGCCTCTCTAATACCGCGCACCATTCCCCAGTATCATACACCCACCATATACCTTGACGGAAATATGCCCTAGAGGAAATAATAAAGTTATTATTTATTTCCTTATATCATGATAAATGCTTATTATTCATGCTAGAATTTTATTAACCAGAAACTTAGTACATGTGTGAATACATAGACAAACAGAGTGTCACTAGTATGCCTCTACTTGATTAGCTCGTTGAATCAAAGATGGTTAAGTTTCCTAGCCATAGACATGAGTTGTCATTTGATTAACAGGATCACATCATTACAGAATGATGTGATTCACTTGACCCATTCCATTAGCTTAGCACGTTGATCATTTAGTTTGTTGCTACTGCTTTCTTCATGACTTATACATGTTCCTCTGACTATGAGATTATGCAACTCCCGAATACCGGAGGAAAACTTTGTGTGCTACCAAACATCACAATGTAACTGGGTGATTATAAAGGTGCTCTACAGGTGTCTCCAGTGGTACTTGTTGAGTTGGCATAGATCGAGATTAGGATTTGTCACTCCGATTGTCGGAGAGGTATATCTAGGCCCTCTCAGTAATGCACAACACTATAAGCCTTGCAAGCAATGTGACTAATGAGTTAGTTGCGGGATGATGCATTACAAAACAAGTAAAGAGACTTGCCGGTAACGAGATTGAACTAGGTATTGAGATACCGATGATCGAATCTCGGGCAAGTAACATACCAATGACAAAGGGAACAGCGTATACCGTTATGCGGTTTGACCGATAAAGATCTTCGTAGAATATGTAGGAGCCAATATGAGCATCCAGGTTCCGCTATTGGTTATTGACCGGAGATGATTCTCGGTCATGTCTACATAGTTCTCGAACCCGTAGGGTCCGCAGGCTTAACGTTTGGTGACGATCGGTATTATGAGTTTATGTGTTTTGATGTACCGAAGGTTGTTCGGAGTCCTGGATGAGATCAGGGACATGACGAGGAGTCTTGAAATGTTCGAGACGTAAAGATCGATATATTGGAAAGCTATATTCGGACATCGGAAAGGTTCTGAGTGGTTCGGGTATTTATCGGAGTACCGGAGAGTTACGGGAACTCGCTTGGGAGTATATGGGCCTTATTGGGCTTTAGGGGAAAGAGAGAGGGGAGGCTGCGCATGCCCCCAAGGCCTAGTCCGAATTGGACTAGGGGGAGGGCGGCGCCCCCTCCTTCCTTCTCTTCTCTTTTCCCTTTCCTTCTCTCCTACTCCTACTACATGGAAGGGGGGAATCCTACTCCCAGTGGGAGTAGGACTCCCCAGGGCGCGCCATAGTAGAGGGCCGGGCCTCCCCCTCCTCCACTCCTTTATATACGGGGGAGGGGGGCACCCCATGGACACACAAGTTGATCAGTTGATCTTTTAGCCGTGTGCAGTGCCCCCCTCCACCATAATCCACCTCGATCATATCATAGCGGTGCTTACGCGAAGCCCTGCGTCGGTAACATCATCATCACCGTCATCACGCCGTCGTGCTGATGAAACTCTCCCTCGAAGCTCTACTGGATCGGAGTTCGTGCGACGTCATCGAGCTGAACGTATGCTAAACTCGGAGGTGTCGTACATTCTGTACTTGGATCGGTCGGATTGTGAAGACGTACGACTACATCAACCGCGTTCTCATAACGCTTCCACTTACAGTCTATGAGGGTACATGGACGACACTCTCCCCTCTCGCTGCTATGCATCACCATGATCTTGCATATGCATAGGAATTTTTTTGAAATTACTGCGTTCCCAAAGATTGGCATTCGAGACAGGTTTATGCGTAGATGTTATATGCACGAGTAGAACACAAAGGAGTTGCGAGCGTGGGTATATACATATTTCTGGCCGTTAGTAGTTGATTCTTGATTCGTCGGTATTGTTGGATGAAGCGGCCCAGACCGACATTACGCGTACGCTTACGCGAGACTGGTTCTACCACCGTGCCTCGCACACAGGTGGCTAGTGGGTGTCTGTTTCTCCAACTTTAGTTGAATCGGATTCAATGAACAAGGTTCTTTCTGAAGATCAAAAAGCAATCACTATACCGTGTTGTGGTTTTTGATGCGTAGGTAAGAACGGTTCTTGCTCAGCCCGTAGCAGTGCTACCTCTTGAGCACTGCGTTGGTTTTCCCCGAAGAGGAAGGGATGATGCAGCAAAGTAGCGTAAGTATTTCCCTCAGTTTTTGAGAACCAAGGTATCAATCCAGTAGGAGGCTACGCGCGAGTCCCTCGCACATGCACAAAACAAATAAATCCTCGCAACCAACGCGATAAGGGGTTGTCAATCCCTACACGGCCACTTACGAGGGTGCGATCTGATAGATATGATAAGATACTATTTTTGGTATTTTGTTGATAAAGATAGAAAGTAAAATAAAAGCAAAGGAAAAAAGCAAAGGAAATTACTAAGTATTGGAAGATTAATATGACGAAGATAGACCCGGGGGCCATAGGTTTCACTAGTGGCTTCTCTCAAGAGCATAGGTATTCTACGGTGGGTGAACAAATTATTGTTGAGCAATTGACAGAATTGAGCATAGTTATGAGAATATCTAGGTATGATCATGTATATAGGCATCACGTCCGAGACAAGTAGACCGACTCCTGCCTGCATCTACTACTATTACTCCACTCATCGACCGCTATCCAGCATGCATCTAGAGTACTAAGTTCATGAAAACAGAGTAACGCCTTAAGCAAGATGACATGATGTAGAGGGATAAACTCATGCAATGTGATGAAAACCCCATCTTGTTATCCTCGATGGCAACAATACAAATGTGCCTTGCTACCCCTACTGTCACTGGGAAAGCACACCGCAAGATTGAACCCAAAGCTAAGCACTTCTCCCGGTGCAAGAAATATCAATCTAGTAGGCCAAACCAAACTGATAATTCGAAGAGACTTGCAAAGATAACCAATCATACATAAAATAATTCAGAGAAGATTCAAATATTGTTCATAGATAGACTTGATCATAAACCCACAATTCATTGGTCTCAAAAAACACACCGCAAAAAGAAGATTACATCGAATAGATCTCCGCAA
This sequence comes from Triticum aestivum, assembly GCF_018294505.1. Classification (NCBI taxonomy): domain Eukaryota; kingdom Viridiplantae; phylum Streptophyta; class Magnoliopsida; order Poales; family Poaceae; genus Triticum; species Triticum aestivum. The sequence continues at coordinate 76,498,917 of NC_057794.1, read as the reverse complement.
GAGAGGGGGAGAACATTGTATTGAGATCCAACAAGAAAGAAGAAGCCATCTAGCTAATAACTATGGACACGTAGGTCTGAGGTAAACTACTCATACTTGTAGCGACCAGACCTCAAACAGTCTGATCTCTGTGCTCCGGTGTCATCCCTGGATCAGTAATGATGACACCACACAGTACTCGAAGGATTTATAGCAGAGTAGCAATCACACACTTATTACATCGGGTGTCTCAAAAGAGAACTTATTACAATAAATATGGCTTAAGGCCATCTATTAACGATAACAACGGAAGGCTTGGAAGATAGGTGAGTCCATCAACTCCAACGGCATCACTGAGTATAGAACCACGACCTAAAACTCCTTAATCATCGTCTGAAAAGTCTGCAACATTAACGTTGCAGCTCGAAAATGGGTCAGCACATGGAATATGCTGGCAAGGTAACACATAGATAGTAATGGAATGCAACAGCTATACTATATGCATATTTGGCTGGTGGAAAGCTCTATGGTTACAGTTTTTGCGTAAAGCCAATTTTTCCCTACTTCAAAGGAATAAGTTTAATTACTATCATGGTGGTTGTTAAACATTGAGAATGGTTGACAACATTCTCAATCCCAATTAAACATCATCATTAACCCATCAACATTAATTTTAGAGTAACATGTTGAGATTCACATGATAATCCAGGTACTAGATACTCAAGATGTCCATAACCAGGGACACGGCTAACCATGATTAGTTTGTTACACTCTGCAGAGGTTTGCGCACTTTTCCCCACAAGACCTGATCGCCTCCGTTGGATTTCTCGCACTACATGGTGTTTGAGAAACGGATGACCGAGACACAGTCTTTCAGAAGCGCTAGCACCTTACGATGGATAGACCGGTACACCTACTTTCCCCTACATCTGCTAGTCTACCCTATAAGAGTTCGCACGACTTACTCAACTATGCCAGAGCCCATAATGGCTTGTGGCTGCACACGAAAGTTTCTAGTATGAATAATCTCATGATCCCTTTGAGCCTGGGTGGCGGCCCAAAAGAAAAACAGGCAAGTCCTGGAATACCCAGGTGCCTCAATCCACCCAGATGTGTGTTTAGGTTGCCACCTTAGATAAACCATTAATTAACAATCTCACATCTGTCATGGATATCACTCACCCAATCCACGTCTACTAGCATAGCATGGCATAATAAGCAAACGTAGAAATAACTCCCAAAGGTTTGATAATAAACAGGTAATAGGTACTACCTCATCTACTTCCCATCCCACAGTTTAATTAGATCCTAATCATGCAATGTGTGAGGATTGATCTAATGCAAGAAAAATTGGGTTGTAGAAAAGGTATGATCAAAGTGTTACTTGCCTTGCTAATGATCCGCGAAACCTATAGATTCAAAGTAACAGGCGGCGCACTCCGGGTATTCTATCGCAGACAAACAAACAAGCATACAATAAGTACTCATCTAATGCACAGGTAAAACTCAAATAGAATATCTAACCAGAAAGTTCAACTTAAGAACCCTGGTTTGCAAAAAGAATCAAATCGAACGAAGCAAAAGAAATCAAACGGCGAAAGAAAACAACTTCGTTCTAGTAATCTGGATCTAAGTCAAATTTTACGGTAGCAAAAACTTGTTTAAGTTGATTATCTGGAAAAAGGGTTTCGAGACGAAACTCCAGGCGCTTGAATCGCCTGATTCCGATAAACGAGCGAAAAGTTATACTAAAACGAAAATCGGATCAGAAATCGCGATCAGAAAATAACCGCGGAAAATCCGACGAAAAAGAAAAACGACGAACAGATTAATCAGTAATTAACCTAATCCGAAAATAATTAAAATAAAATAAATATTCGAAAATAAAACCGATGAAAAAGAAAATATTTTTTTAAAAAAAAATTCGGCAGGGAAGTCGAGGCGGCGGCGAACCTCGGGCGGCGTGCAACTCCGGCGAGTCGGCGGCGGGTCCGGCGGATCAGGCGCGGGGCTGTTGTGGGCTGGGGGCTCGGGTGCGGCACTATATAAAGGCGCCCCCGGGCGGAGTCCCGCTCGGGTACGGCCCAAGGTCGGTTTCATTTTTTTTAAATACGCTTGGAAGAAAAATAAAAAGAAATACTAAACGGACTCCAAAAATCATGACATAAATTTTCCCAGGTTTCTAAAATCAACCCCGATAAAGTGAACATTTATTTGGGCCCTAAATGCAATTTTGAAAAACGCGCATTTTTCCTAAATTCAATTAAAAATACCGAAAAACTCCGAAATAAATCTTATTTGATTTTTTTATTAAATCCTCAATATTTCTATATTTTGGGAAAGTCATTTTATTCCCTCTCTCATATTTTTGTAATAGAAATAACTGATGATAAAATAAATAAAATCAAATGATCCTGTTTACAAAATTTGAGAAAACTCAAATATGTAAATAACGAAATCCCCAACTCTCTCTGTGGGTCCTTGAGTTGCTTAGGATTTTCTAGGATCAAAACCAAAAGCAAAATAAAATATGATATGCATGATGATCTAATGTATAACATTCCAAATTGAAAATTTGGGATGTTACAAACCTACCCCCCTTAAGATGAATCTCGCCCTCGAGATTCGGGTTGGCTAGAAAATAGGTGAGGGTGGTCCTTGAGCAAATCTTCCTCTCGCTCCCAGGTGGCTTCATCCTCCGTGTGGTGGCTCCACTGAACTTTGCAAAACATGATAACCTTGCTGCGAGTGACTCGGCTGGCAAACTCGAGAATCTTGACTGGTTTCTCCTCATAGGTCAAATTGTTATCCAACTGAATTGCTTCCAATGGCACTGTGTCTCTCAAAGGTATGCCAGCCATCTCCGCATGACACTTCTTTAACTAAGAAACATGGAACACATCATGAACTCCTGTCAATCCTTCTGGCAATTCCAACTTGTAGGACACTTCTCCCATACGCTCCAAAACTCGATATGGCCCTACAAATCGTGGCGCTAACTTCCACTTAACTCCAAAGCGCTTAATCCCTCGAAGTGGGGATACTCGAAGATAAGATCTATCTCCGACTTCGTAAACTGTCTCCTTGCGTTTAGAATATGCGTAGCTCTTCTGCCTAGACTGGGCTACCTTGAGCCTATCGCGAATCAACTTCACCTTCTGTTCAGACTCTTTAATCAGATCTGGTCCAAACAACTGGCGGTCTCCAACTTCGTCCCATGACAACAGTGTCCTGCACCTCCTTCCGTACAGAGCTTCGAAAGGGGCCATCTTCAAACTGGTCTGATAGCTATTATTGTAAGAGAACTCTACATATGGCAAATTATCGTCCCAACTAGATCCATAATCTAGCGCACAAGCTCTCAGCATATCCTCCAAAATCTGATTGACTCTCTCGGTCTGTCCATCTGTCTGCGGATGAAAAGTTGTACTAAATTCTAGCCTAGTACCCAAAGTCTCATGCAACTGCTTCCAGAACTTTAAGGTAAACTGGGTTCCTCTATCTGATACGATGCTCCTCGGAACTCCATGCAAACATACGATCCTGGTCATGTATATCTTTGCCAACTTAGCACTGGTGTAAGTGGTCTTTACTGGGATGAAATGAGCTACCTTCGTCAATCGATCAACTACAACCCAAATCGAGTCATAGCCTGAACGAGTCCTTGGTAATCCCGTGATAAAATCCATGCCTAGCTTATACCACTTCCATTCGGGTATCGGCAATGGTTGCAAAATCCTGCTGGCTTCTGATGCTCTGCCTTTACTCTCTGACATACGTCACAAACTGCTACATACTCCGCAATATCCTTCTTCATTCCGGTCCACCAGAAAATATCCTTCAAATCCAAATACATCTTGGTATTTCCTGGGTGAATCGAATACGGTGAATCATGTGCCTCTTGCAGAATCAACTTTCTGATCTCCGGGTCATTGGGTACATAAACACGGTCTTCAAACCATAGGGTGTCGTGCTCATCCTCACGAAATCCTTTAGCTTTTCCTTCTTTCATTTTCTCCTTTATAGAAGCAATCTCCTTGTCAGATTTCTGAGCTTCCCTGATTTTGTCCATCAAAGTTGACTGAATTTCCAACGTTGCTACATAGCCTCTCGGAAATATTTCCAAACATAGTTCACGAAGATTTTCTGCTAACTCCTTGGGTATTTCTCCCATCATTAACGTATTGACATGGCTCTTGCGGCTTAATGCATCAGCTACTATATTAGCCTTCCCGGGATGATAATGCAATCTCATATCATAATCCTTGATGAGCTCCAACCATCTCCTTTGTCTGAGGTTCAACTCCTTCTGCGTGAAAATGTACTTCAAACTCTTATGATCCGTGTACACCTCACAATGATTTCCAATGAGGAAATGTCTCCATGTCTTCAATGCATGCACTACGGCTGCTAACTCCAAATCATGTGTGGCATAATTCAATTCGTGAGGCTTCAGTTGTCGTGAAGCATACGAAACAACTCTTACTTCCTGCATAAGCACTGCTCCAAGTCCTCGACATGAAGCGTCGCAATACACCTCATAATCCTTGGTTTGATCTGGCAAAATCAACACTGGTGGGGTAACCAAACAGTTCTTCAATTGCTGGAAACTAGCCTCACACTCCTCAGTCCATTTGAACTTAGTATCCTTCTTCAGCAACTCCGTCATAGGCTTCGCAATCTTTGAGAAGTTCTCAATAAATCTCCGGTAGTATCCTGCGAGTCCCAGAAAACTCCAGATCTCTCCAACTGTTGTTGGTGCTTCCCACTTGGTCACGATTTCAACTTTAGCGGGATCTACTACTATACCTTCTCTATATATAATGCGTCCGAGGAATCCAACTTCCTTCAACCAAAACTCACATTTGCTGAACTTGGCATATAATTGGTGTTCTCTGAGTTTTCCAAGTACCAAACGCAAATGTTCTTTATGCTCCTCTTCATTCTTTGAGAATACCAGAATATCATCGATGAAAACCACGACGAACTTATCCAAAAACTTCATGAACACTTTGTTCATCATGTTCATAAAATAGGCAGGTGCATTAGTCAGTCCAAATGACATAACGGTATACTCATACAGTCCATATCTTGTGGTGAATGCTGTCTTAGGTATGTCCTGCTCTCGAATCTTCAACTGATGGTACCCTGATCGCAAATCGATCTTGGAAAACACTTTAGCCCCTTGCAATCGATCAAACAGATCATTGATCATTGGTAGCGGGTACTTGTTCTTGATTGTTACTTCATTCAATCCTCGATAATAAACAACCATTCTTAACGACCCATCCTTCTTCTCCACTAGAAGTACTGGTGATCCCCAAGGCGAAGAACTTGGGCGAATGTAACCTTTATCCAGTAACTCCTTAATCTGCTTCTTAATTTCCACCAAATCTTTTGCGGGCATCCTGTATGGTCGCTTCGATATTGGCCCAGTGCCTGGCAAAAGCTCAATCAAAAACTCAATGTCTCTATCTGGTGGCATGCCTGGCAACTCTTCGGGAAATACATCAGGAAAATCCTTTACCACTGGTACTTCCTCCTACACAACTCCTGATAAGGAATTTACTTGTGTCCTGTTTGGCGCATGTCGGGATACATACTTGATCCTTCTTCCTTCTGGCGTTGTGAGCAAAATTGTCTTACTGGCGCAATCGATGTTTCCTCCATTCCCGTTACTATTCTTGGTGCCATTGTGATTGTGCGAGCTACCTACTCCATGGGTATGCTGAAAATGTCCTCCCGGTCTAGGGGTAAAACGTGGCTTATGCTGAGCTCCTGAATTATACTTTCCTTGTCCATACTTCCTCTTGCGGTTCTCAATTTGCTGCTGCTTCCCTTCAATCATAAGAGCACGATCTACCAACTCCTGGTAGTTGTTGAAGGTGGCTACCATCAACTGCATACTCAACTCATCATTCAGTCCTTCCAGGAACTTCTCCTGCTTAGCTGCATCCGTAGCAACGTCATCTGGGGCATAACGTGCTAGCTTACTAAACTCCTCCACATACTGGCCAACTGTCCGTCCTCCTTGGCGCAAGTTACAAAACTCATGCTTCTTCATGGCCATTGCTCCTGCTGAAACATGGGCAGTACGAAAAGCCTGCTGAAACTGGTCCCATGTGACAGTGTCGACTGGGAAGGTGGCTTGTGAAATTTTCCCACCAGGATGCTGCGGGTCCTTCTAACTGATGTGCGGCAAACTTAACATTCTCCACATCCGTGCATCCTGCTGTGGTCAACTCCCTAGCTATCTTGCGGAGCCAATCATCTGCTACTGGAAAACACCGGCGGATTCAGCCTAAGAAAACGGGCTAAGTGGTCAACAGGTGGTGGTGGTGGTGGTGGTGGGTTGTTGTTGTTGTTCCCCTGATTCTGATTCTGGACTAGCAACTGCATCAAAGTGTTCTGCTACTGGATCAACTGGGTGAGCTCCGGTGGAAAGGCAAATCTGGGGTCACGTCTCGGAGGCATCTGAGGGTTTTAGAAAAGACGAGATATAAGAATAGAGGGGGTCTAAAGATAAAACACTACCCATATGCACATGAGGCAAAAGCAAACAATTCACTTCATTCAATCAAACAAAGGCATTCAATCGATCTAGCTATCACAAGAGTGCTCGGACTACTAAATTTACATGGTGGACTACTACTACTGGTGAGGTGAGACTCCATGATATCTGCTCCAGCTTCATCAACATAGTCATCATCTCTACTATCTGCTTCCGAGTCGGTGCCGTCGATGATGATGTAGTCTTCCGGGCTAATCTCCTTGGGTTCTTCGTCTTCATCTACTGGTATCGGGCCTCCCATAAATACTGCTAGCTTCATAGTTAGATCGGCATTCTTATCCACCAATACTTCAATTTCTTCTTCATAATCTTCGTGTGTAGCCTTGAGTTCTTCCTCCGGTTCCTTGATTCTAGTCTTAGCCTTCTTCAGATCTATCATGTCGGCGCACATATGATTCTCCTGTCGTCGAATGTGCTGGTTTAACTCCTGGATAAAAGCTGCAATTGATCTATCTTTCCTGGTGCTGATCATCTCCCAGTGTTCATCTCGGCGCCCACAAATCTAGTAGATAGTATCCTTGAGATCCTTGCGGTAAACTTCTCCAATGCGTCCCATGGCGATGTGAGCTGCCATACTCTTTCCTAGACTCCAAGTTGGTGGATCAAAAGAAAACTCTATGGGCTCAGGGACTGGCATGAACGTCCTTCCTGGAACTTGAACTTGAATCATCCAGCGCTCTTCTTCAGGTAAAGTGGCGTTGTAGGTTCCCGTGAAGCTTGGTACTCCTATGTTCAGGTATCTAGTGACTTCAAGTGGCGTCCAAAGGGTGTATCTTCATCTGGTTGTGTGAACTTGTTCCTTGCATCCGCCATGCTAAAGAGTAGAAAAGATGAGAAGTCAGAAGAGAAGAGAGTGGGTAGTGATCTAGGTCTTTTAGCTTAGTGGTCGTGTCCTACAGTCAGCGTGTGCTCTGATACCATCTCTGTAGCAACCAGACGTCAAACAGTCTGATCTCTGTGCTCCGGTGTCATCCCTGGATCAGTAATGCTGACACCACACAGTACTCGAAGGATTTATAGCAGAGTAGCAATCACACACTTATTACATCGAGTGTCTCAAAAGAGAACTTATTACAATAAATATGGCTTAAGGCCATCTATTAACAATAACAGCAGAAGGCTTGGAAGACAGGTGAGTCCATCAACTCCAACGGCATCACTGAGTATAGAACCATGACCTAAAACTCCTTAACCATCGTCTAAAAAGTCTGCAACATTAACGTTGCAGCCCGAAAAGGGTCAGCACATGGAATATGCTGGCAAGGTAACACATAGATAGTAATGGAATGCAACAGCTATACTATATGCATATTTGGCTGGTGGAAAGCTCTATGGTTACAGTTTTTGCGTAAAGCCAATTTTTCCCTACTTCAAAGGAATAAGTTTAATTACTATCATGGTGGTTGTTAAACATTGAGAATGGTTGACAGCATTCTCAATCCCAATTAAACATCATCATTAACCCATCAACATTAATTTTAGAGTAACATGTTGAGATTCACATGATAATCCAGGTACTAGATACTCAAGATGTCCATAACCGGGGACACGGCTAACCATGATTAGTTTTTTACGCTCTGCAGAGGTTTGCGCACTTTTCCCCACAAGACTCGATCGCCTCTGTTGGATTTCTCGCACTACATGGTGTTTGAGAAACAAATGACCGAGACACAGTCTTTTAGAAGCGCTAGCACCTTACGATGGATAGACCGGTACACCTACTTTCCCCTACATCTGCTAGTCTACCCTGTAAGAGTTCGCACGACTTACTCAACTATGCCAGAGCCCATAATGGCTTGTGGCTGCACACGGAAGTTTCTAGTATGAATAATCTCATGATCCCTTTGAGCCTGGGTGGCGATCCAAAAGAAAAACAGGCAAGTCCTAGAATACCCAGGTGCCTCAGTCCACCCAGATGTGTGTTTAGGTTGCCACCTTAGATAAACCATTAATTAACAATCTCACATCTGTCATGGATATCACTCACCCAATCCACGTCTACTAGCATAGCATGGCATAATAAGCAAACGTAGAAATAACTCCCAAAGGTTTGATAATAAACAGGTAATAGGTACTACCTCATCTACTTCCCATCCCATAGTTTAATTAGATCCTAATCATGCAATGTGTGAGGATTGATCTAATGCAAGAAAAACTGGGTTATAGAAAAGGTATGATCAAAGTGTTACTTGCCTTGCTGATGATCCACGAAACCTAGAGATTCAAAGTAACAGGCGGCGCACTCCGGGTATTCTATCACAGACAAACAAACAAGCATACAATAAGTACTCATCTAATTCACAGGTAAAACTCAAATAGAAGATCTAACCAGAAATTTCAACTTAAGAACCCTGGTTTGCAAAAAGAATCAAATCAAACGAAGCAAAAGAAATCAAACGGCGAAAGAAAACAACTTCGTTCTAGTAATCTGGATCTAAGTCAAATTTTACAGTAGGAAAAACTTTTTTAAGTTGATTACTCGGAAAAAGGGTTTCGAGACGAAACTCCAGGCGCTTGAATCGCCTGATTCCGATAAACGAGCGAAAAGTTATACTAAAACGAAAATCGGATCAGAAATCACGATCAGAAAATAACCGCGGAAAATCCGACGAAAAAGAAAAACGACGAACAGATTAATCGGTAATTAACCTAATCCGAAAATAATTAAAATAAATAAAAAAAATTCGAAAATAAAACCGACGAAAAAGAAAATAATTTTTTTTAAAAAAAATCGGCACGGAAGTCGAGGCAGCGGCGAACCTCGGGCGGCGTGCAACTCCGGCGAGTCGGCGGCGGGTCTGGCGGATCGGGCGCGGGGCTGTTGTGGGCTGGGGGCTCGGGTGCGGCGCTATATAAAGGCGCCCCCGGGCGGAGTCCCGCTCGGGTACGGCCCAAGGTCGGTTTCGTTTTTTTTAAATACGCTCAAAAGAAAAATAAAAAGAAATACTAAACGGACTCCAAAAATCATGAAATAAATTTTCCCGGGTTTCTAAAATCAAGCCTGATAAAGTGAACGTTTATTTGGGCCCTAAATGCAATTTCGAAAAACGCACATTTTTCCTAAATTCAATTAAAAATACCGAAAAACTCCGAAATAAATCTTATTTGATTTTTTTTGTTAAATCCTCAATATTTCTATATTTTGGGAAAGCCATTTTATTCCCTCTCTCATATTTTTGTAATAGAAATAATTGATAATAAAATAAATAAAATCAAATGATCCGATTTACAAAATTTGAGAAAACTCAAATATGTAAATAACGAAATCCCCAACTCTCTCCGTGGGTCCTTGAGTTGCTTAGGATTTTCTAGGATCAAAAGCAAAAGCAAAATAAAATATGATATGCATGATGATCTAATGTATAACATTCCAAATTGAAAATTTGGGATGTTAAAATACTTCATCGGACGGGCTATGGTGATGATGTAGAAGCCCTTCGTGATTGATGCCCCCTCCGACGGAGCTCCGGAACAGGCCCCAAGATGGGATCTCGTGGATACAGAAAGTTGCGGCGGTGGAATTAGGGTTTTGGCTCCATATCTGATCATTTGGGGGTATGTAGGTATATATAGGACGAAGGAGTACGTCGGTGGAGCAACAGGGGGCCCACGAGGGTGGAGGGCACGCCTGGGGGGGGGGGTAGGCGCGCCCCATACCTCGTGGCCTCCTCTTTTGTTTCTTGACGTAGGGTCCATGTCTCCTGGGTCTTGTTCGTTGAGAAAATCATGTTCCCGAAGGTTTCATTCCGTTTGGACTCCGTTTGATAGTCCTTTTCTTCGAAACCCTAAAATAGGAAAAAAAAAGCAATTCTGGGCTGGGCCTTCGGTTAGTAGGTTAGTCCCAAAATAATATAAAAGTGGATGATGAAGCCCAATAATGTCCAAAACAGTAGATAATATAGCATGGAGCAATAAAAAATTATAGATATGTTGGAGACGTATCAAGCATCCCCAAGCTTAATTCCTGCTCGTCCTCGAGTAGGTAAATGATAAAAACAGAATTTTTGATGCGGAGTGCTACTTGGCATAATTTTAATGTAATTCTTCTTAATTGTGGTATGAATATTCAGATCCGAAATATTCAAGATAAAAGTTTAATATTGACATAAAAATAATAATACTTCAAGCATACTAACAAAGCAATCATGTCTTCTCAAAATAACATGGCCAAAGAAAGTTATCCCTACAAAATCATATAGTCTGGCTATGCTCCATCTTCACCACACAACGTATTTAAATCATGCACAACCCCGATGACAAGCCAAGCAGTTGTTTCATACTTTTGATGTTCTCAAACTTTTTCAATCCTCACGCAATATATGAGCGTGAGCCATGGATATAGCACTATAGGTGGAATAGAATGGTGGTTGTGGAGAAGACAAAAAGGAGAAGATAGTCTCACATCAACTAGGCATATCAACGGGCTATGGAGATGCCCATCAATAGATATCAATGTGAGTGAGTAGGGATTGCCATGCAACGGATGCACTAGAGCTATAAATGTATGAAAGCTCAACAAAAGAAACTAGTGGGTGTGCATCAAACTCGCTTGCTCACGAAGACCTAGGGCATTTCGAGGAAGCCCATCATTGGAATATACAAGCCAAGTTCTATAATGAAAAATTCCCACTAGTATATGAAAGTGATAACATAGGAGACTCTCTATCATGAATCTCATGGTGCTACTTTGAAGCACAAGTGTGGTAAAAGGATAGTAACATTGTCCCTTCTCTCTTTTTCTCTCATTTTTTTATTTGGGCATTTTCTCTTTTTATGGCCTCTTTTCTTTCAATTTTTTTATTTTTCGTCCGAAGTCTCATCCGGTCTTGTGGGGGAATCATAGTGTCCATCATCCTTTCCTCACTGGGACAATGCTCTAATAATGATGATCATCACACTTTTATTTTCTTACAACTCAACAATTACAACTCGATACTTAGAACAAAATATGACTCTATATGAATGCCTCCGGCGGTGTACCGGGATATGCAATGAATCAAGAGTAACATGTATGAAAGAATTATGAATGGTGGCTTTGCCACAAATACGATGTCATCTACATGATCATGCTAAGCAATATGACAATGATGGAGTGTTTCATAATAAACGGAATGGTGGAAAGTTGCATGGCAATATATCTCGGAATGGCTATGGAAATGCCATAGTAGGTAAGTATGGTGGCTGTTTTGAGGAAGGTATGTGGTGGGTGTATGATACCGGCGAAAGGTGCGCGGTATTAGAGAGGCTAGCAACGGTGGAAGGAAGAAAAGTGTGTATAATCCATGGATTCAACATTAGTCATAAAGAACTCATATACTTATTGCAAAATTCTACAAGTTATAAAAGCAAAGTATTACACGCATGCTCCTAGGGGGATAGATTGGTAGGAAAAGACCATCGCTCGTCCCCGACCGCCACTCATAAGGAAGACAATCAAAAAATAAATCATGCTCCGACTTCATCACATAACGGTTCACCGTATGTGCATGCTACGGGAATCAAAAACTTTAACACAAGTATTTCTCAAATTCACAACTACTCAACTAGCATAACTTTAATATCACTATCTTCATATCTCAAAACAATTATCAAGCATCAAACTTCTCATAGCACTCACCACACTCATAAGAATGTTTTTACTATTCTTGAATACCAAGCATATTGGGATTATTTAAGAAAATTACCATGCTATTTAAGACTCTCAAAATAATCTAAGTGAAGCATGAGAGATCAATAGTTTCTATAAAACAAATCCACCATCGTGCTCTAAAAGATATAAGTGAAGTACTAGAGCAAAACTATATGACTCAAAAGATATAAGCGAAGCACATAGAGTATTCTAACAAATTCCAAATCATGTATGGCTATCTCAAAAGGTGTGTACATCAAGGATGATTGTGGTAAACTAAAAATCAAAGACTCAAATCATACAAGACGCTCCAAGCAAAACACATATCATGTGGTGAATAAAAATATAGCTCCAAGTAAAGTTACCGATAGAAGTAGACGAAAAGAGGGGATGCCTTCCGGGGCATCCCGAAGCTTTGGATTTTAGGTGTACTTAGATTATCTTGGGGGTGCCATGGGAATCCCCAAGCTTAGGCTCTTTCCACTCCTTGTTCCATAATCCATCAAATCTTTACCCAAAACTTGAAAACTTCACAACACAAAACTTAAAGTAGAAAATCTCGTGAGCTCCGTTAGCGAAAGAAAACAAAAGACCACTTCAAGGTACTGTAATGAACTCATTCTTTATTTATATTGGTGTTAAACCTACTGTATTACAACTTCTCTATGGTTTATAAACTATTTTACTAGCCATAGATTCATCAAAATAAGCAAACAACACACGAAAAACAGAATCTGTCAAAACAGAACAGTCTGTAGTAATCTGTAGCTAGCGCAAGATCTGGAACCCCAACAATTCTAAAATAAATTTATGGACGTGAGGAATTTATCTATTAATCATCTTCAAAAAGAATTAACTAAATAGCACTTTCCAAATAAAAATGGCAGCAGTTCTCGTGAGCGCTAAAGTTTCTGTTTTTTACTGCAAGATATCAAGACTTTCCCCAAGTCTTCCCAACGGTTCTACTTGTCACAAACACTAATTAAACACAAAAAACACATACTAACCAGAGGCTAGATAAATTATTTATTACTAAACAGGAGCAAAAAGCAAGGAATAAAAATAAAATTGGGTTGCCTCCCAACAAGCGCTATCGTTTAACGCCCCTAGCTAGGCATAAAAAGCAAGGATAGATCTAGGTATTGCCATCTTTGGTAGGCAATCCATAAGTGGCTCTCATAATAGATTCATCAGGTAATTTAATTTTCTTTCTAGGAAAGTGTTCCATGCCTTTCCTTAACGGAAATTGGAATCTAATATTTCCTTTCTTCATATCAATAATTGCACCAATCGTTCTAAGGAAAGGTCTACCAAGAATAATAGGACATGAAGGATTGAAATCTATGTCAAGAACAATAAAATCTACGGGCACATAATTCCTATTTGCAACGATAAGAACATCATTAATTCTTCCCATAGGTTTCTTAATAGTGAAATCCGCAAGGTGCAAGTTTAGAGAGCAATCATCAAAATCACGGAAACCTAACAAATCACACAAAGTCTTTGGAATTGTGGAAACACTAGCACCCAAATCACATAAAGCATAGAACTCATGATCTTTAATCTTAGGGCCTGTTCTGATGTCCTCCAGCTCCACGCTTCCAAAACTTCACAGATGAATTTGTCCAGAATGGTTGAAGCCCGAGAAGCTGAATTCACGAAGCTGCTCGTTCCCGTAGTGTAAAAATGAGAAGCACGTCCGGCCCAGCTCCACCAAAACGTGAAGCGTGAAGTTCCCTCAATTTACAGCGAACTGCCACCGCTAAAGAAAACGCTTCGCTGCATCCCCTCGTCAAATAGAAAAAGAATCGATCGAAGCGTTACGCTAGCCTCGCTAGAACCGGTACCCGGCTAATTAGGCTGCGTCCAGCCGGCCCAACGTACGCGTAACAGGCCACATCCCCTCCCAATTGGGCTGCAGCAACAGGAGAAGCTGCAGATCGAGCCGAACGCTCCTGAGATCGCTAGCTGAAGCTAGAAGCGAGGAGAAGCGAGGAGTAGAAGCTGGTTTTCTGGAGTTTTGAGAAGCTGGCAAGCCTCCGAACAGGCCCTTAATTTTAATAGTTGGTTCCCACTCATCATAAAGTTTTCTAGGGATAGAAACTTCCAATTCAAGTTTATCTTCATAAGATTGCATCAAGGCATCAACGATATGTTTAGTGAACGCTTTATTTTGACTATAACCGTGAGGAGAATTTAGCACGGATTGCAACAAGGAAATACAATCAATCGAAGAACAATTTTCATAATTAAATTCCTTGAAATCCAAAATAGTGGGTTTAGCAACATCTGGTGTTCTAATTTCTTCGACCCCACTTTTATCAATTTTAGCATCAAGATCTAAAAACTCCGAATTCTTGGAACGTCTTCTAGGTAAAGGTGGATCCTATTCAGTCCCATCATTATTAAGATTCATATTGCAAAACAAAGATTTAATAGCGGACAAATTAATAACTTTTAGATTTTCAGCTTTATTTTCATAGGAACTAGAAGAACATGCTCTTATAAAGGCATCTTTCTTAGCACACATCCTAGCGGTTCTTTCTTTCCACTCATCAATGGAAATTCTCATGGCTTTGAGAGACTCATTGATATCATGCTTAGGTGGAATAGATCTAAGTTTCAAAGAATCAACATCAAGAGAAATTCTATCAACGTTCCTAGCCAATTCATCAATCTTAAGCAATTTTTCTTCAATCAAAGCATTGAAATTCTTTTGCGAAGTAATAAATTCTTTAATATTAGATTCAAAATCAAAGGGAATCTTATTATAATTTCCATAAGAATTGTTGTAGGAATTACCATAATTATTAGAGGGATTACTAGGATAAGGCCTAGGATTAAAACTTCCTCTAGACGCGTTGTTACCAAAATTGTTCCTACCAACAAAATTCACGTCCATAGATTCATTATTATTCTCAATCAAAGTAGACAAGGGCATATCATTAGGATCAGAAGAAACACTTTTACTAGCAAACCATCTTTCCACTCAAAATATTAATTTCTTCTATCGCATGCACCTTTTTATTAGTAGATCTTTCAGTATGCCACTGAGAATAATTAACCATAATATTATCTAGGAGTTTAGTAGCTTCTCCTAAAGTGATTTCCATAAAAGTGCCTCCCGCGACCGAATCTAAAAGATTTCTAGAAGCAAAATTCAATCCGGCATAAAATTTTTGTATAATCATCCACAAATTCAAACCATGAGTAGGGCAATTACGTATCATTAATTTCATCCTCTCCCAAGCTTGTGAAACATGTTCATGATCAAGTTGCTTAAAATTCATAATATCGTTTCTAAGGGAGATGATCTTAGCGGGAGGAAAATACTTAGAGATAAAAGCATCTTTGCACTTATTCCATGAATCAATACAATTTTTAGGCAAACACGAAAACCAAGCTTTAGCACGATCTCTAAGCGAAAAAGGAAATAGCTTCAATTTAACAATATCGTTATCCACATCTTTCTTCTTTTGCATATCACACAAATCAACGAAGCTATTTAGATGGGTAGCGGCATCTTCACTAGGAAGGCCAGAAAACGGATCTTTCATGACAAGATTCAGCAAAGCAGTATTAATTTCACAAGATTCAGCATCGGTAAGAGGAGCAATCGGAGTGCTAATAAAATCATTGTTGTTAGTATTGGTAAAGTCACACAATTTAGTGTTATCTTGAGCCATCGTGACAAGCAAGCAATCCAACACACAAGCAAACAAAAAGCAAGCGGGCAAAAGGAGGCAAATAGAGAAAGAGAGGGAGGATAGAGAGGGGGCGAATAAAACGGCAAGAGTGAAGTGGGGGAGAGGAAAACGAGAGGCAAATGGCAAACAATGTAATGCAGGAGATAAGGATTGTGATAGGTACTTGGTACATTGACTTTTGCGTAGACTCCCCAGCAACGGCGCCAGAAATCCTTCTTGCTACCTCTTGAGCACCGCATTGGTTTTCCCCGAAGAGGAAGGGATGATGCAGCAAAGTAGCATAAATATTTCCCTTAGTTTTTGAGAACCAAGGTATCAATCCAGTAGGAGGCTACGCACGAGTCCCTCTCACCTGCACAAAACAAATAAATCCTCGCAACTAATGCGATAAGGGGTTGTCAATCCCTACACGGCCACTTACGAGAGTGAGATCTGATAGATATGATAAGATAACATTTTTGGTTATGATAAAGATGCAAAGTAAAATAAAAGAAAAGTAAAAAGCAAAGGAATTACTAAGTATTGGAAGATTAATATGATGAAGATAGACCCGGGGGCCATAGGTTTCACTAGTGGCTTCTCTCAAGAGCATAGGAATTCTATGGTGGGTGAACAAATTAATGTTGACCAATTAACAGAATTGAGCATAGTTATGAGAATATCTAGGTATGATCATGTATATAGGCATCACGTCCGAGACAAGTAGACCGACTCCTGCCTGCATCTACTACTATTACTCCACTCATCGACCGCTATCCAGCATGCATCTAGAGTATTAAGTTCATGAAAACAGAGTAACGCCTTAAGCAAGATGACATGATGTAGAGGGATAAACTCATGCAATATGATGAAAACCCCATCTTGTTATCCTCGATGGCAACAATACAATACGTGCCTTGCTGCCCCTACTGTCACTGGGAAAGGACACCGCAAGATTGAACCCAAAGCTAAGCACTTCTCCCATTGCAAGAAATATCAATCTAGTAGGCCAAACCAAACTGATAATTCGAAGAGACTTGCAAAGATAACCAATCAGACATAAAATAATTCAGAGAAGATTCAAATATTGTTCATAGATAGACTTGATCATAAACCCACAATTCATTAGTCTCAAAAAACACACCGCAAAAAGAAGATTACATCAAATAGATCTCCACGAGAGTGGGGGAGAACATTGTATTGAGATCCAAAAAGAGAGAAGAAGCCATCTAGCTAATAACTATGGACCCATAGGTCTGAGGTAAACTACTCACACTTCATCGGACGGGCTATGGTGATGATGTAGAAGCCCTCCGTGATTGATGCCCCCTCCGGCGGAGCTCCGGAATAGGCCCCAAGATGGGATCTCGTGGATATAGAAAGTTGCGGGATGATGCATTGCGGAACAAGTAAAGAGACTTGCCGGTAACGAGATTGAACTAGGTATTGAGATACCGACGATTGAATCCCGGGCAAGTAACATACCAATGACAAAGGGAACAACGTATACCATTATGCGGTTTGACCGATAAAGACCTTCGTAGAATATGTAGGAGCCAATATGAGCATCCAGGTTCCGCTATTGGTTATTGACCAGAGATGATTCTCGGTCATGTCTACATAGTTCTCGAACCCGTAGGGTCCGCAGGCTTAACGTTCGGTGACGATCGGTATTATGAGTTTATGTGTTTTGATGTACCGAAGGTTGTTCGGAGTCCCAGATGAGATCAGGGACATGACGAGGAGTATTGAAATGTTCGAGACGTAAAGATCGATATATTGGAAGGCTATATTCGGACATCGGAAAGGTTCTGAGTGGTTCGGGTATTTATCGGAGTACCGGAGAGTTACGGGAACTCGCTGGGGAGTATATGGGCCTTATTGGGCTTTAGGGGAAAGAGAGAGGGGAGGCTACGCGTGCCCCAAGGCCTAGTCCTAATTGGACTAGGGGGAGGGGCGGCGCCCTCTCCTTCCTTCTCTTCTCTTTTCCCTTTCCTTCTCTCCTACTCCTACTACATGGAAGGGGGGAATCCTACTCCCGGTGGGAGTAGGACTCCCCAGGGCGCGCCATAGTAGAGGGCCGGACCTCCCCCTCCTCCACTCCTTTATATACGGGGGAGGGGGGCACCCCATGGACACACAAGTTGATCAGTTGATCTTTTAGCCGTGTGCAGTGCCCCCCTCCACCATAATCCACCTCGATCATATCGTAGCGGTGCTTAGGCGAAGCCCTGTGTCGGTAGCATCATCATCACCGTCATCACGCCGTCGTGCTGATGAAACTCTCCCTCGAAGCTCTGCTGGATCGGAGTTCGTGGGACGTCATCGAGCTGAACGTATGCTGAACTCGGAGGTGCCGTACGTTCGGTACTTGGATCGGTCGGATCGTGAAGACGTACGACTACATCAACCGCGTTCTCATAACGCTTCCGCTTACGATCTACGAGGGTACGTGGACGACACTCTCCCCTCTCGCTGCTATGCATCACCATGATCTTGCGTATGCGTTTGAAGTTTTTTGAAATTACTGTGTTCCCAAAGAGTGGCATCCGAGACAGGTTTATGCGTACAAGTTATATGCACGAGTAGAACATAAAGGAGTTGCGGGCGTGGGTATATACATATTTCTGTCCGTTAGTAGTTGATTCTTGATTCGGCGGTATTGTTGGATGAAGCGGCCCAAACCGACATTACGCGTACGCTTACGCGAGACTGGTTCTACTGCCGTGCCTCGCACACAGGTGGCTAGTGGGTGTCTGTTTCTCCAACTTTAGTTGAATCGGATTCAATGAACAAGGTTCTTTCTGAAGATCAAAAAGCAATCACTATACCGCATTGTGGTTTTTGATGCGTAGGTAAGAAAGGTTCTTGCTCAGCCCGTAGCAGTGCTACCTCTTGAGCACTGTGTTGGTTTTCCCCGAAGAGGAAGGGATGATGCAGCAAAGTAGCGTAAGTATTACCCTCGGTTTTTGAGAACCAAGGTATCAATCTAGTAGGAGGCTACGCACGAGTCCCTCGCACATGCACAAAACAAATAAATCCTCGCAACCAACGCGATAAGGGGTTGTCAATCCCTACACGGCCACTTACGAGGGTGCGATCTGATAGATATGATAAGATAATATTTTTGGTATTTTTATGATAAAGATAGAAAGTAAAATAAAAGCAAAGTAAAAAGCAAAGGAAATTACTAAGTATTGGAAGATTAATATGACGAAGATAGACCCGGGGGCCATAGGTTTCACTAGTGGCTTCTCTCAAGAGCATAGGTATTCTACGGTGGGTGAACAAATTACTGTTGAGCAATTGACAGAATTGAGCATAGTTATGAGAATATCTAGGTATGATCATGTATATAGGCATCACGTCTGAGACAAGTAGACCAACTCCTGCCTGCATCTACTACTATTACTCCACTCATCGACCGCTATCCAGCATGCGTCTAGAGTATTAAGTTCATGAAAACAGAGTAACGCCTTAAGCAAGATGACATGATCGTAGCACAAATTTAAAAGTTACTACGCATCACCAAGATCAATCTATGGAGTAATCTGGCAACGAGGGGAAGGAGAGTGCATCTACATACCCTTGTAGATCGCTAAGCGGAAGCGTTCAAGTGGACGGGGTTGATGGAGTCGTACTCGTCGTGATCCAAATCACCGATGATCCTAGCGCCGAACGGACGGCACCTCCGCGTTCAACACACATACGGAACGGAGACGTCTCCCACGCCTTGATCCAGCAAGGAGGAAGGGGAGGTTGAGGAAGAGAGTCCAACAGCAGCACGACGGCGTGGTGGTGATGGAGTGGCAGTTCTCCGGCAGGGCTTCACCAAGCTCACACAGAGGAGGAGAGGTATTGGAGGGGAGGGGCTGCGCCAGGTTCAAAGGGTGTGGCCACCCTCCCACCCCTCCACTATTTATAGGTGGGGAGAGAGGGGGCCGGCCCCCCTAGATCCCATCTAGGGTTGGGGGCGGCGGCCAAGGGGGGGAGGAGTGCCTCCCAAGTCAAGTGGAGGCCCTTCCCCTTAGGGTTTCCCCTCTCTCATGCACATGGGCCTTGGGGGGGCTGGTGCCCTTGGCCCATTAAGGTTAGGGCACCCCCCCCCCACAACCCATGCTGCTGTAATAGACGTGGTGGAACATTTTCCGGACCTCCGGATCCCTCCAGAATCCTCCGGAAGCTTCCCGGTACAATACAGGAAAAAACCGAAATTTCCCCGGAACCTGAACAACAACTTTCCGTATATAAATCTTTACCTCCGGACCATTCCGGAACACCTCGTGACGTCCGGGATCTCATCCGGGACTCCGAACAACATTCGATAATCACATACAAGTTTCCTAATAACCCTAGCGTCATCGAACCTTAAGTGTGTAGACCCTACGGGTTCGGGAACCATGCAGACATGACCGAGAAAACTCTCCGGCCAATAACCAACAGCGGGATCTGGATACCCATGTTGGCTCCCACATGTTCCACGATGATCTCATCGGATGAACCACGATGTCGAGGATTCAATCAATCCCGTATTCAATTCGCTTTGTCCAGCGGTATTGTACTTGCCCGAGATTTGATCGTCGGTATCCCGATACCTTGTTCAATCTCATTACCGGCAAGTCTCTTTACTCGTTCCGTAACACATCATCCCGTGATCAACTTCGTGATCACATTGTGCACATTATGATGATGTCCTACCGAGTGGGCCCGGAGATACCTCTCTGTTTACACGGAGTGACAAATCCCAGTCTCGATTTGTGCCAACCCAACAGACACTTTCGGAGATACCTGTAGTGTACCTTTATAGCCACCCAATTACGTTGTGATGTTTGGCACACCCAAAGCACTCCTACGGTATCCCGGAGTTGCACAATATCATGGTCTAAGGAAATGATACTTGACATTAGAAAAGCTTTAGCAAATGAACTACACGATCTTGCGCTAGGCTTAGGATTTGGTCTTGTCCATCACATCATTCTCCTAATGATGTGATCCCATTATCAACGACATCCAATGTCCATGGTTAGGAAACCGTAACCATCTATTGATCAACGAGCTAGTCAACTAGAGGCTTACTAGGGACATGGTGTTGTCTATGTATCCACACATGCATCTGAGTTTCCTATCAATACAATTATAGCATGGATAATAAACGATTATCATGAACAATGAAATATAATATAATAATAACCAATTTATTATTGCCTCTAGGGCATATTTCCAACAGTCTCCCACTTGCACTAGAGTCAATAATCTAGTTCACATCGCCATGTGATTAACACTCACATGTCACATCGCCATGTGACCAACATCCAAGAGTCTACTAGACTCAATGATCTAGTTCACATCACTATGTGATAAACACTCAAAGAGTTCTGGGTTTGATCATGTTATGCTTGTGAGAGAGGTTGTAGTCAACGGGTCTTGCCATATTCAGATCCCTATGTATTTCGAAAAACTTTATGTCATATCGTAGATGCTGCTACCACGTTCCACTTGGAGCTATTCCAAATTGTTGCTCCATTATATGTATCTGGTATCTCTACTCAGAGCTATCCGGATAGGTGTTAAGCTTGCATCGACGTAACTCTTTACGTCGAACTCTTCATCACCTCCATATCCGAGAAACATTTCCTTATTCCTCTAAGGATAATTTCGACCGCTATCTGGTGATCCAATCCTAGATCACCTTTGTACCCTCTTACCAGACATGTGGCAAGGCACACATCAGGTGCGGTACTCAGCATGGCATACCGTATAGAGCCTCTGACAAAAGCATAGGGGACGACCTTCGTCCTTCCTCTTTCTTCTGCCGTGGTCAAGCTTTGAGTCTTACTCAACTTCACACCTTACAACTCAGGTAAGAACCCCTTCTTTGACTGATCTATTTTGAACTCCTTCGAAAACATGTCAAGGTGTGCGTCCTTTGAAAGTATCATCAGGCGTCTTGATCTATCTCTATAGATCTTGATGCCCAATATGTAAGCAGCTTTATCCAGGTCTTCCTTCGAAAATCACTCTTCAAACAACCGTTTATACTTTCCAGAAATTCTACATCATTTCGAATCAACAATATGTCATCCACATATACTTATCAGAAATGTTGCAGTGCTCCCACTCACTTTCTTGCAAATACAAGTTTCTAGCAAACATTGTATAAACCTAAAAGCTTTGATCACCCCATCAAAACATATATTCCGATTCCGAGATGCTTGCTCTAGTCCATAGAAGGATTGCTGGAGCCAGCATACCTTTTAGCATCCTTAGGATCGACAAAACCTTGATTGTATCACATACAACTCTTTCTTACGAAAACTGGTAAGAAAACTTGTTTTTGACATCCATCTATCAGATTTCATAATCGAAAAATACAGCTAATGCTAACATGATTCCGACGGACTTAAGCATCGCTACGGGTGAGAAATTCTCATCGTAGTCAACTCCTTGAACTTGTGGAAAGACTCTTTCCCACAAGTCGAGCTTCATAGACGGTAACATTACCGCCCACGTATGTCTTCTTCTTAAAGATCCATTTATCTCAATGGCTTGACGATCATCGGGCAAGTCCACCAAAGTCCATACTTTGTTCTGACACATGGATCCTATCTCGGATTTCATGGCTTCTAACCATCTGTCAGAATAAGGGCCCAGCATCGCTTCTCCATAGCTCATAGGTTCATTGTTGTCTAACAACATGATATCTAAGATAGGATTATCGTACCACTTAGGAGTAGTACATATCCTTGTCGACCTATGAGGTTCGATAGCAACTTGATCCGAAGCTTCATGATCACTATCATTAAATTCCTCTTCAACAGACGTAGGCGCCACAGAAAACATCTTTCTGTGTTGCATCACTCTCTGGTTGAAGTAAAGGTTCGACAACCTCATCAAGTTCTATCTTCCTCCCACTCAATTCTTTCGAGAGAAACTCCTTCTCGAGAAAGGACCCGTTCTTAGCGTCAAACAATTTGCCCTCGGATCTGAGACAGAAGGTATACCCAACTGTCACCCTTGGGTATCCTATGAAGATGTGTTTTGTCCGCTTTGGGTTCGAGCTTCTCCGGCTGAAGCCTTAAGCATCGCAGCCCCAAACATTAAGAAACGACAACTTTGGTTTCTTTCCAAACCAATGTTCACACGGCATCGTCTCAACGGACTTATATGGTGTCCTATCTAAAGTGAATGCAGCTGTCTCTAATGCATAACCTCAAAATAATAGCGGTAGATCGGTAAGAGACATCATAGATCGCACCATATCTCATAAGGTTCGATTACGATGTCCGGACACACCATTACCCTGTGGTGTTCCAGGTGGCTTCAACTGTGAAACAATTCCACAATGTCTTAAGTGTTTGCCAAACTCATAACTCAGAAAATCCCCTTTTGATCAGATCGTAGGAACATGATCTTCTTTGTTATGATGATTCTTAACTTCACTCTGAAACCGCTTGAACTTTTCAAATGTTTCAGACTTGTGCTTCATTAAGTAAATATACCTATATCTACTCAAATCGTCAGTGAAGATGAGAAAATAGTGATATCCATCACACGCTTCAGTTCTCATTGGATCACATACATCAGCATGTATGATTTCCAACAAGTCACTTGCCCGTTTCATTGTACCTAAAGACGGGGTCTTAGTCATCCTGCCCATGAGGCATGGCTCGCATGTGTCAAGCGATTCAAAATCAAGTGACTCCAAACATCCATCGACATGGAGTTTCTTCATGCATCTTACGCCAATATGACCTAAGCGGCAGTGCCACGAGAAAGTGGTACTATCATTATTAACTCTACATCTTTTGGCGTGAACATGTGTATTACCACGACCGGGATTCAATGAACCATTCACATAGGGTGCATGACCATGAAAGGTATCATTCATGTAAACAGAATAACCATTATTCTCTAACTTAAATGAATGACCGTATTGCAATGAACATGATCTAATCATATTCATGCTCAACGTAGACACCTGATAACATCTATCTAGGTTCAATACTAATCCTGAAGGCAGATGGAGCGTGTGATGGTGATCTCATCAACTTTGGAAACACTTCCAACACACATTGTCACATCGCCCTTAGCCAGTCTCGGTTTAGTCCGTAGCTGTTGCTTCAAGTCACCAATAATAGTAACTAAACCGGTATCCAATACCCAGGTGCTACCAGGAGTACTAGTGAGGTACACATTAATAACACGTATATACTTTGAAGTTGCCAGCCTTCTTATCTACCATGCATTTGGGGTAATTCCGCTACCAGTGACCGTTCCCCTTACAATACAAGCACTCAGTCTCGGGTTTGGGTTCAACCTTGGTTCCTTCACTGGAGCAGCAACTGGTTTGCCATTCATGAAGTTTCCCTTCTAGCCCTTGCCCTTCTTGAAAAACAATGGTCTTGTTAAACCATCAACACTTGATGCTCCTTCTTGATTTCTACCTTTTGCGGTCTTAAGCACCGCGAACAGCTCCGGGATCAACTCCATCCCTTGCATGTCATAGTTCATCACGAAGATCTAGTAGCTTAGTGATAGTGGCTAGAGAACTCTATCAATCACTATCTTATCTGGAAGTTTAACTCCCACTTGATTTAAGTGATTGTAGCACCCAAACATTCTGAGCACATGCTCACTAGCTGAGCTATTCTCCTCCATCTTGTTGGCAAAAGAACTTGACAGAGGTCTCACACCTCTCAACACGGGCATGAGCCTGAAATCCCAATTTCAACTCTTGGAACATCTCATATGATCTATGGCGTTCAAAACGTCATTGGAATCCCGATTCTAAGCCGTAAAGTATGGTGCACTAAACTATCAAGTAGTCATCAGGATGTGTCTGTCAGGTGTTCAGAACATCCACAGACGACATTGTAGGGGTTTGCACATCAAGCGGTGCATCAAAGACATAAGCCTTCTGTGTAGAAGTGAGGACACTCCTCAGACTACGGACCTAGTCCGCATCATTGCTTACAATATCTTTCAACTTAATCTTTCTCTAGGAACGTATTGAAACAGGGAGCTACAACATGAGCTATTTATCCACAACATATTTGCAAAGACAATTTAGACTATGTTCATGATAATTGAGTTCATCTTAACCAAATTATTTAATGAACTCCTACTCAGATAGACATCCCTCTAGTCATCTAAGTGAAACATGATACGAATCGACTAGGCCGTGTCCGATCATCACGTGAGACGGACTAGTCATCAACGGTGAACATCTCATGTTGATCGTATCTTCTATACGACTCATGTTCGACCTTTTGGTCTTCCGTGTTCCGAGGCCATGTCTGTACATGCTAGGCTCGTCAAGTCAACCTAAGTGTTTCGCATGTGTCCCGAGGCCATGTCTATACATGCTAGGCTCATCAACACCCGTTGTATTCGAACGTTAGAATCTATCACACCCGAGCATCATGTGGTGCTTCGAAACAACGAACCTTCGCAATGGTGCACGGTTAGGGGGAACACTTTTCTTGAAATTTTAGTGAGGGATCATCTTATTTAAGCTACCGTCGTTCTAAGAAAATAAGATGTAAAACATGATAAACATCACATGCAATCAAATAGTGACATGATATGGCCAATAGCATTTTGCTGCTTTTGATCTCCATCTTTGGGGCACCATGATCATCGTTGTCACCGGCATGACACCATGATCTCCATCATGATTGATCTCCATCATCGTGTCTTCTTGAAGTTGTCTCGTCATCTATTACTTCTACTACTATGGCTAACGCTTTAGCAATAAATTAAAGTAATTACATGACGTTTATGTTGACACGCAGGTCATAAATAAATTAAGACAACTCTTATGGCTCCTGCCGGTTGTCATACTCATCGACATGCAAGTCGTGATTACTATTACAAGAACATGATCAATCTCATACATCACATATATCATTCATCACATCCTTTTGGCCATATCACATCACAAGGCATATGCTGCAAAAACAAGTTAGACGTCCTCTAATTGTTGTTGCAAGTTTTTACGTGGCTGCTATAGGTTTCTAGCAAGAACGTGTCTTACCTACGCCAAAACCACAACGTGATATGCCAATTTCTATTTACCCTTCATAAGGACCCTTTTCATCGAATCCGATCCGACTAAAGTGGGAGAGACAGACACCCGCCAGCCACCTTATGCAACTAGTGCATGTCAATCGGTGGAACCAGTCTCACGTAAGCGTACGTGTAAGGTCGGTCCAGGCTGCTTCATCCCACGATGCCGCCGAATCAAGATAAGACTAGTAACGGCAAGCAAATTGACAATATCCATGCCCACAACTGCTTTGTGTTCTACTCATGCATAGAAACTACGCATAGACCTAGCTCATGATGCCACTGTTGGGGATCGTAGCAGAAATTTAAAATTTTCTATGCATCACCAAGATCAATCTATGGAGTAATCTAGCAACGAGGGGAAGGAGAGTGCATCTACATACCCTTGTAGATCGCTAAGAGGAAGCGTTCAAGTGAACGGGGTTGATGGAGTCGTACTCGTCGTGATCCAAATCACCGATGATCCTAGCGCCGAACGGACGGCACCTCCGCGTTCAACACACATACGGAACGGAGACGTCTCCCACGCCTTGATCCAGCAAGGAGGAAGGAGAGGTTGAGGAAGAGAGTCCAACAGTAGCACGACGGCATGGTGGTGATGGAGTGGTAGTTCTCCGGCAGGGCTTCGCCAAGCTCACGCGGAGGAGGAGAGGTATTGGAGGGGAGGGGCTGCGCCAGGTTCAAAGGGTGTGGCCGCCCTCCCACCCCTCCACTATTTATAGGTGGGGAGAGAGGGGGCCGGCCCCCCTAGATCCCATCTAGGGTTGGGGCCGGCGGCCAAGGGGGGGAGGAGTGCCTCCCAAGTCAAGTGGAGGCCCTCCCCCTTAGGGTTTCCCCTCTCCCATGCGCATGGGCCTTGGGGGGGCTGGTGCCCATGGCCCATTAAGGTTAGGGTGCCCCCCACAGCCCATGCTGCTGTATTGGACATGGTGGAACATTTTCCGGACCTCCGGACCCCTCCGGAATCCTCCAGAACCTTCAGGGAGCTTCCCGGTACAATACCGGAAAAAACTGAACTTTTTTCGGAACCCAAACAACAACTTTCCATATATAAATCTTTACCTCCGGACCATTCCGGAACTCCTCGTGATGTCCGAGATCTCATCCGAGACACCGAAAAACATTCGGTAATCACATACAAGTCTTCCTAATAACCCTAGCGTCATCAAACCTTAAGTGTGTAGACCCTACGGGTTCAGGAACCATGCAGACATGACCGAGACAACTCTCCGGCCAATAACCAACAGCGGGATCTGGATACCCATGATGGCTCCCACATGTTACACGATGATCTCATCGGATGAACCACGATGTCGAGGATTCAATCAATCCCGTATTCAATTCCCTTTGTCCAGCGGTATTGTACTTGCCCGAGATTCGTTCGTCGGTATCCCGATACCTTGTTCAATCTCGTTACCGGCAAGTCTCTTTACTCGTTCTGTAACACATCATCCCGTGATCAACTCCTTGATCACATTGTGCACATTATGATGATGTCCTGCCGAGTGGGCCCAGAGATACCTCTCCGTTTACACGGAGTGACAAATCCTAGTCTCGATTCGTGCCAACCCAACAGACACTTTCGGAGATACCTGTAGTGTACCTTTATAGCCACCCAGTTACATTCTGACGTTTGGCACACCCAAAGCACTCCTACGGTATTCGGGAGTTGCATAATCTCATGGTCTAAGGAAATGATACTTGACAATAGAAAAGCTTTAGCAAACGAACTACACGATCTTGTGCTAGGCTTAGGATTGGGTCTTGTCCATCATATCATTCTCCTAATGATGTGATCCCGTTATCAACGACATCCAATGTCCATGGTTAGGAAACCGTAACCATCTATTGATCAACGAGCTAGTCAACTAGAGGCTTACTAGGGACATGGTGTTGTCTATGTATCCACACATGCATCTGAGTTTCCTATCAATACAATTATAGCATGGATAATAAACGATTATCATGAACAATGAAATATAATATAACAATAACCAATTTATTATTGCCTCTAGGGCATATTTCCAACAATAAACTCATGCAATATGATGAAAACCCCATCTTGTTATCCTCGATGGCAACAATACAATACGTGCCTTGCTGCCCCTACTATCACTGGGAAAGGACACCGCAAGATTGAACCCAAAGCTAAGCACTTCTCCCATTGCAAGAAATATCAATCTAATAGGCCAAACCAAACTGATAATTCAAAGAGACTTGCAAAGATAACCAATCATACATAAAAGAATTTAGAGAAGATTCAAATATTGTTCATTGATAGACTTGATCATAAACCCACAATTCATCGGTCTCAACAAACACACCGCAAAAACAAGATTACATCGAATAGATCTCCACAAGAGAGGGGGAGAACATTGTATTGAGATCCAAAAAGAGAGAAGAAGCCATCTAGCTAATAACTATGGACCCGTAGGTCTGAGGTAAACTACTCACACTTCATCGGAGGGGCTATGGTGATGATGTAGAAGCCCTCCGTGATCGATGCCCCCTCCGGCGGAGCTCCGGAACAGGCCCCAAGATGGGATCTCGTGGATACAGAAAGTTGCGGCAGTGGAATTAGGGTTTTGGCTCCGTATCTGATCATTTGGGGGTACGTAGGTATATATAGGAGGAAGGAGTACATCGGTGGAGCAACAAGGGGCCCACGAGGGTGGAGGGCGCGCCTGGGGGGGTAGGCGCGCCCCCTACCTCATGGCCTTCTCTTTTGTTTCTTGATGTAGGGTCCAAGTCTCCTGGGTCTTGTTCGTTGAGAAAATCACGTTCCCGAAGGTTTTATTCCGTTTGGACTTCGTTTGATATTCCTTTTCTTCGAAACCCTAAAATAGGCAAAAAAACAGCAATTCTGGGCTGGGCCTTCGGTTAGTAGGTTAGTCCCAAAAATAATATAAAAGTGGATAATAAAGCCCAATAATGTCCAAAATAGTACATAATATAGCATGGAGCAATCAAAAATTATAGATATGTTGGAGACGTGTCAAGCAGCCACATAAAACTTGCAACAACAAAGTAGAGGACGTCTAACTTGTTTTTGCAGGGCTTGTTGTGATGTGATATGGTCAAGACATGATGAGATATAAGTTGTTGTACGAGATCATCATGTTTTTGTTGAAGTTATCGGCAACTGGCAAAAGCCTTATGGTTGTCTCTTTATTGCATAAGATGCAAGCGCCAAGTAATTTCTTTACTTTATCTCTATGCAATAGCAATAGTTGCAAGAGCAATAGTTTGCGAGATGACCATGTGATGACACGTTGATAGAGATCAAGATGATGGAGATCATGGTGTCATGCCGGTGACGATAGAGATCATGACGGTACTTTGGAGATGGAGATCAAAGGCGCAAGATGATCATGGCCATATCATGTCACATACTTTGATTGCAAGTGATGTTTATCCTTTATGCATCTTATTTTTCTTAGTTCGGCGGTAGCATTATAAGATAATCTCTCACTGAAATTCAAGGTATAAGTGTTCTCCCTGAGTATGCACCGTTGCGACATTTCGTCGTGCCGAGACACCACGTGATGATTGGGTGTGATAAGCTCTACATTCACATACAACGGGTGCAAGCCAGTTTTGCACACGCGGAATACTCGGGTTAAACTTGACGAGCCTAGCATATGCAGATATGGCCTCGGAACACTGGAGACCGAAAGGTCGAGCGTGAATCATATAGTAGATATGATCAACATAGTGATGTTCACCATTGAAAACTACTCCATCTCACGTGATGATCGGACATGGTTTAGTTGATTTGGATCATGTGATCATTTAGATGACTAGAGGGATGTCTATCTAAGTGGGAGTTCTTAAGTAATATGATTAATTGAACTTTAATTTATCATAAACTTAGTCCTGATAGTATTTGCATAACTATGTTGTAGATCAATAGCTCGCGATGTAGCTCCCTGTTTATTTTCATGTTCCTACAGAAAAAACTAAGTTGAAAGATGTTAGTAGCAATGATGCGGATTAGATCTGTGATCTAAGGATTATCCTCATTGCTGCACAGAAGAATTATGTCCTTGATGCACCGCTAGGTGACAGACCAATTGGAGGAGCAGATGTAGACGTTATGAACGTTTGGCGAGCTCGATATGATGACTACTTGATAGTTTAGTGCACCATGCTTTACGGCTTAGAATCGGGGCTTCAAAGACGTTTTGAACGCCATGGAGCATATGAGATGTTCCAAGAGTTGAAATTAGTATTTCAGACTCATGCCCATGTCGAAAGGTATGAGACCTTTGACAAGCACTTTGCCTACAAGATGGAGGAGAATAGCTCAGCTAGTGAGCATGTGCTCAGAATGTCTGAGTACTACAATCACTTGAATCAAGTGGGAGTTAATCTTCCAGATAAGATAGTGATTGACAGAGTTATCTAGTCACTATCACCAAGTTACTGGAACTTTGTGATGACATATAATATGCAAGCGATAACGGAAACGATTCCCAAGCTCTTCGTGATGCTGAAATCAATGAAGGTAGAAATAAAGAAAAGCATCAAGTGTTGATGGTTGACAAGACCACTAGTTTCAAGAAAAGGGAAAATGGAAGAAGGGGAACTTCAAGAAGAACGGCAAGCAAGTTGCTGCTCAAGTGAAGAAGCCCAAGTCTAGACCTAAGCCTGAGACTAAGTGCTTCTACTGCAAAGGACTGGTCACTGGAAGCAGAACTGCCCCAAGTATTTGGCGGATAAGAAGGATGGCAAAGTGAACAAAGGTATATTTGATATACATGTTATTGATGTGTACTTTACTAGTGTTTATAGCAACCCCGCGGTATTTGATACTAGTTCAGTTGCTGAGATTAGTAACTCGAAACGGGAGTTGCAGAATGAACAGAGACTAGTTAAGGGTGAAGTGATGATGTGTGTTGGAAGTGGTTCCAAGATTGATATGATCATCATCGCACACTCCCTATACTTTCGGGATTAGTGTTGAACCTAAATAAATGTTATTTGGTGTTTGCGTTAAGCATGAATATGATTTGATCATGTTTATTGCAATACGATTATTCATTTAAAGTCAGAGAATAATTGTTGTTCTGTTTGCATGAATAAAGCCTTCAATGGTCATACACCCAGGGTGAATGGTTTATTGAATCTCGGTCGTAGTGATACACATATTCATAATATTGAAGCCAAAAAATGCAAAGTTAATAATGATAGTGCAACTTATTTGTGGCACTGCCGTTTAGGTCATATTGGTGTAAAGCGCATGAAGAAAATCCATGCTGATGGGCTTTTGGAATCACTTTTTTATCAATCAGTTGATGCTTGCGAACCATGCCTCATGGGCAAGATGACTAAGACTCCGTTCTCTGGAACAATGGAGTGAGCAACAGACTTGTTGGAAATAATACATACTGATGTATGTAGTCCGATGAGTGTTGAGGCTCGCAGCAGGTATCGTTATTTTCTGACCTTCACAGATGATTTGAGTAAGATATGGGTATATCTTCTTGATGAAACATAAATCTGAAATATTTGAAAAGTTCAAATAATTTCAGAGTGAAGTGGAAAATCATCGTAACAAGAAAATAAAGTTTCTACGATCTGATCATGGAGGAGAATATTTGAGTTACGAGTTTGGTCTTCATTTGAAACAATGTAGAAGAGTTTCGCAACTAACGCCACCTGGAACATCACAGCATAATGGTGTGTCCGAACATCGTAACCGTACTTTATTAGATATGGTGCAATCTATGATGTCTCTTACCGATTTACCACTATCGTTTTGGGGTTATGCATTAGAGACAAATTCATTCATGTTAAATAGGGCACCATCTAAATCCGTTGAGACAACGCCATATGAACTGTGGTTTGGCAAGAAACCAAAGTTGTCGTTTCTTAAAGTTTGGGGTTGCGATGCTTATGTGAAAAAGTTTCATCCTGATAAGCTCAAACCCAAATTGGAGAAATGTGTCTTCATAGGATACCCAAAGGAGACAGTTGGGTACACCTTCTATCACAGATCCGAAGGCAAGACATTCGTTGCTAAGAATGGATCCTTTGTAGAGAAGGAGTTTCTCTCGAAAGAAGTGAGTGGGAGAAAAGTAGAACTTGATGAGGTAATTGTACCTGCTCCCTTATTGGAAAGTAGTTCATCACAGAAATTAGTTCATGTGACTCCTACACCAATTAGTGAGGAAGCTAATGATGATGATCATGTAACTTCAGCTCAAGTTACTACCGAACCTCGTAGGTCAACCAGAGTGAGATCCGCACCAGAATGGTACGGTAATCCTGTTCTGGATGTCATGTTACTTGACCATGACGAACCTACGAACTATGAGGAAGCGATGATGAGCCCAGATTCCGCGAAATGGCTTGAGGCCATGCATGAAATCTGAGATGGGATCCATGTATGAGAACAAAGTATGGACTTTGATTGACTTGCCCGATGATCAGTGAGTCATTAAGAATAAATGGATCTTCAAGAGGAAGACAGATGCTGATAGTAGTGTTACTATCTACAAAGCTCGAATTGTCGCAAAATGTTTGCGACAAGTTCAAGGTGTTGACTACGATGAGATTTTCTCACTCGTATTGATGCTTAAAAGTCTGTCCGAATCATGTTAGCAGTTGCCGCATTTTACGAAATCTGGCAAATGGATGTCAAAATTGTATTCCTTCATGGATTTCTTAAAAAAGAGTTGTATATGATGCAACCAGAAGGTTTTGTCGATCCTAAAGGTGCTAACAAAGTGAGCAAGCTCCAGCGATCCATCTATGGACTGGTGCAAGCATCTCGGAGTTGGAATATATGCTTTGATAAAGTGATCAAAGCATATGGTTTTATACAGACTTGCGGTGAAGCCTGTATTTACAAGAAAGTGAGTGGGAGCACTACAACATTTCTGATAAGTATATGTGAATGACATATTGTTGATCAGAAATAATGTAGAATTTTCTGGAAAGCATAAAGGTGTGTTTGAAAAGAGTTTTTCAAAGAAAGACCTCGATGAAGCTGCTTACACATTGAGCATCAAGATCTATAGAGATAGATCAAGATGCTTGATAAGTCTTTTTCAATGAGTACATACCTTGACAAGATTTTGAAGTAGTTCAAAATGGAACAGTCAAAGAAGGAGTTCTTTTCTGTGTTGCAAGGTGTGAAGTTGAGTAATGACTCAAAACCCGACCACAGCAGAAAATAGAAAGAGAATGAAAATTCATTCCCTATGCCTCAGTCATAGGTTCTATAAAGTATGCTATGTTGTTTACCAGTCCTATTGTACACCTTAGCATCTTTCTGGCAATGGGGTACAATAGTGATCTAGGAGTAGATCACTGGACAGCGGTCAAAATCATCCTTAGAGGACTAAGGAAATATTTCTCAGTTACGGAGGTGATAAAAGAGTTCGTTGTAAAGACTTACGTCAATGCAAGCTTTTTACATCGATCTAGATGACTCTAAGTCTTGATCTGGATATATATTGAAAGTGGGAGCAATTAGCTAGAGTAGCTCCGTGCAGAGCATTGTAGACATAGAAATTTGCAAAATACATACGGATCTGAATGTTGCAGACCCGTAGGCTAAACTTCTCTCACAAGCAAAACATGATCACTCTTTGGGTGTTAATCACATAGCGATGTAAACTAGATTATTGACTCTAGTAAACCCTTTGGGTATTAGTCACATGGAGATGTGAACTAATCACATAAAGATGTGAACTAGATTATTGACTCTAGTGCAAGTGGGAGACTGAAGGAAATATGCCCTAGAGGCAATAATAAAGTTATTATTTATTTCCTTATATCATGATAAAAATGTTTATTATTCATGCTAGAATTGTATTAACCGGAAACTTAGTACATGCGTGAATACATAGACAAACAGAGTGTCACTAGTATGCCTCTACTTGACTAGCTCGTTGAATCAAAGATAGTAAAGTTTCCTAGCCATGGACATGAGTTGTCATTTGATTAACGGGATCACATCATTAGAGAATGATGTGATTGACTTGACCCATTCCGTTAGCTTAGCACGTTGATCGTTTAGTTTGTTGCTACTGCTTTCTTCATGACTTATACATGTTCCTCTGACTATGAGATTATGCAACTCCCGAATACCGAAGGAACACTTTGTGTGCTACTAAATGTCACAATGTAACTGGGTGATTATAAAGGTGCTCTACAGGTGGCTCCGATGGTACTTGTTGAGTTGGCATAGATCGAGATTAGGATTTGTCACTCCGATTGTCGGAGAGGTATCTCTGGGCCCTCTCAGTAATGCACATCACTATAAGCCTTGCAAGCAATGTGACTAATGAGTTAGTTGCGGGATGATGCATTACGTAATGAGTAAATAGACTTTCCGGTAATGAGATTGAACTAGGTATTGAGATACCGACGATCGAATCTCGAGCAAGTAACATACCGATGACAAAGGGAACAACGTATACCGTTATGTGGTTTGACCGATAAAGATCTTCGTAGAATATGTAGAAGCCAATATGATCATCCAGGTTCCGCTATTGGTTATTCACCGGAGATGAGTCTCGGTCATGTCTACATAGTTCTTGAATCCATAGGGTCCGCACGCTTAACGTTCGGTGACAATCGGTATTATGAGTTTATGTGTTTTGATGTACTGAAGGTTGTTCGGAGTCCCGGATGAGAACAGGGACATGACGAGGAGTCTCAAAATGTTCGAGACGTAAAGATCGATATATTGGAAGGCTATATTCGGACATCGGAAAGGTTCTGAGTGGTTCGGGTATTTATCGGAGTACCGGAGAGTTACGGAAATTCATCGGGGAGTATATGGGCCTTATTGGGCTTTAGGAGAAAGAGAGAGGGGAGGTTGCGCGCCCCCCAAGGCCTAGTCCGAATTGTACTAGGGGAGGGGCGGCGCCCCCTCCTTCCTTCTCTTCTCTTTTCCCTTTCCTTCTCTCCTACTCCTACTACATGGAAGGGGGGATCCTACTCCCGGTGGGAGTACGACTCCCCAGGGCGCGCCATAGTAGAGGGCCGTCCCTCCCCCCTCCACTCCTTTATATACGGGGGAGGGGAGCACCCCATGGACACACAAGTTGATCAGTTGATCTTTTAGCCGTGTGCGGTGCCCCCCTCCACCATAATCCACCTCGGTCATATCGTAGCGGTGCTTAGGCGAAGCCCTGCGTCAGTAGCATCATCATCACCGTCATCACGCCGTCGTGCTGACGAAACTCTCCCTCGAAGATCTGCTGGATCGGAGTTCGTGGGACGTCACCGAGTTGAACGTGTGCTGAACTCGGAGGTGTCGTACGTTTGGTACTTGGATCGGTCGGATCGTGAAGATGTACGACTACATCAACCGCGTTAAGTATTACGTCAGCACATATAAGCTGACTAACAGAAACCAAAGATAATTTAGCACATATAAGCTGACTAACTGGACAATTATACCTTTGGTAGAGTCAATGTTCCCCTGCACAACAATGGGAGAACCAAATATGAAAGATTGAGAAATTTAAACCTTTGCCCTTATCATTATTATTATTATTATTATTATTATTATTATTATTATTATTATTATTATTATTATTATTATTAAGTTGTAAAACAAGGATTGTCCTCTTCACCATGTTTCATTTTAGAGAGGGAGTGAATGTTAATGATTAAGATAAATGCGTTGGTCAATGTTTTATAAAATTCATTGCTTTCTTTATCAATTATATAGATGTTGAAACTTGTGTGTAGTGTCATACTTGTTGAGCTTGTTTTTATTCATGACAATGGCCAGGTTCTATATTTACTTGTTGAGGCAATAGATGGAGCAATATTTCATGAGCGATCTTACGATTATGCCCATGTGAACTTCTATGCTAATGCTAAGAATGGCCCAAAGAAGAACAATCCTAAAGTGCTTGTTTTTGCTGAGCTCAAACATGTTGGACGGCGAGTTAACGCAATGGCTCTAACTTATTTCCATTTTCTTGATGAGAATAAACAAACTAGTAAGTATTTTTAGATCTTCTACTTTGCTTATTTGAAAATTGCTTAGATATCTCATGAATTATCTACAGCTGGATGTCGTGATGTTGCTCGGAGCTCTCGCATGATTCGGGATCGAGAAGCATTTGTTAAGGATTAATTATAATCCTAATAATCCATGCTTAACAACCGCCTTAGATAAGTAACCGTCATTAGTTACCGCCTTTATGGCGTCCTTTGTAAAGGTCGCGTCCGTTCAACGCGTCCCCTCACTTTGTATATATAGCCTTGTTTGTCATCAATAAAGAGACACTGTTCATTCCCATCATTCGCTCCTCTCTCCCTCTCTCTTTTTCCTATTAACACGTTATCAGCCCTTTGCCCTAACCCGAGCAAGCGATTAGGCCACTAAACAAACCGGCAGCGCCGGCGGCGCCCGCACACTATCAATCCGTCACCGGCGATGTCCTTGATGGCCGAGAGACGGCCGAACGAGTGCGAGCCCAGACCTCTTTGACGCATCGCGTTGTCCCCGGCGGAGCGATTTCACTAACGGCTCGCCTGCGAGCAACGCGGAACTAGCGACAGTCCATGCCCACCGGCGCGTGGTGCGTGCACGCTTCACCCTGCAGAACGGCACGGCGGCGCAAGTCTCCAGCCGGCGCATGGTCGCGTGGCCTCGACCTCCCGCATCAGCCCGAGGCGTTCACGGCCCAGGCGCGGCGAATCTCTCGATCTGGGAAGAAACCAGATGCAAATGAGATGAAAGCACAAAATCCAGAGAGAAAGGTAAGAACGGGGAGGGGATCAGAAGGAAACATACAAGATCCCTGTAACACATCTCATACAAAACGACAATCATCCAAAGACCAACTCTGTATCTTGATTGATACATCAAGCAGGTGATTCAATTCCAATTTCGTTCCTGCACGAAGTAAGCACTAACCTCCAGGGCGTCGTTTGCATGCCGTCCAAGGCAAACTTCGGCGGCGACCCATGGCCCGGACAACGCTGCCTCGGCCAGGCTCCTAGCTGAGCGGCGGCAACCTTCGGCCCGGCTGCTCCCAGCGCTGCACCCGGAGGTGGCCGCAGCGGCTAATGGCCGGAGACCAGCATGACAATGCCCTCAGGCGCGCGGCAGCGCAGTCCACAGCCCAGGCAGAGGCGACACCCTCTGTGCCCGACGCACCCCGGCGGCGCCTCCCATCGGCCTGAATCCTCGGCGCACAGCGACGAGCCCGCCACATGGCCATCATCCGAGGCTCTCGACCTCAGGGCGGCTCCCACGGAGCGACCAACCACGACGCGGCTATCCAGCCCTTCGGCGTGAGCGCACCATGAGCGGCAGTGGAGGCGACGTCCTCCGGCACGGCGCAGAAACCGACGGCCGGCAACGCCCTCTGGCGTGCGACGTT
Source organism: Triticum aestivum (assembly GCF_018294505.1). Lineage (NCBI taxonomy): Eukaryota > Viridiplantae > Streptophyta > Magnoliopsida > Poales > Poaceae > Triticum > Triticum aestivum. The sequence continues at coordinate 76,461,621 of NC_057794.1, read as the reverse complement.
GTACGAGCAAGCCCTCCGGCTACGGCCGGCGGCGACATGAACCGCAGCATCGGTGCCTCTGTGCAGAACTAAACAAATCGATGGCGATAGGGAACCTTATCCCTTCGGCCATTTGAGTCTAAGCCCTTCTAGTTTCTTTTATTGGCAAATGCGTCATCAGACTTAATATTACTTGAACACAAGCCATCAGGTTTATTGTTTTAGATTTTGGTTAATACCAGCATATAATATTGGTTGAGTTCTAAGGCATTGAGCCTATGTTTTTGGATGGGCCGACCATTACATCTGCAATGAACCCTAAAGATACTAGTACTTTTTTTACAATAAGTGCAACAACTACGTTTTGCATTTGATTTTCTTCTTCTTGCAAATCATGATGTAAATTCAAAACAATGATTGTGAAGTGTCATACTTAATATGACTACATCATATTTTATTTGCGAATCACAAGGTATGATGGCATCTACTGCGTAATTTGCAGATTATCCATCACTACTGTGAGGTCTACATCTTTTTATTTTAACAAGATGACTACCTTCGAAGTGCTCTTCCAAATATTAATATTATATGTGACTACCTCAAGATATTATAAGGTAATACTGGCATCTACTGCAAATTTTGCAGACTATCCATTATTACAGCAAGGTCTACATCATGTCACTTTGACAGATGATTACCTTCAAAGTGATTTTACACATTTTTCATAACATAAGGTAATAGAATTACGAACATCTACTGACAAAAGTCAGACTATGTTATCTATTACTGCGAGGTCTACACCGCATCCGGTGATTATCTTCAAAGTGTTATCCTATATAAATTGAGGTCAACACATATGAGTGTATAGCTAGCATCAGCTATCATAAAATTTGCTCCTTTGAAGCCATTATTGTTGTTCACTAAAATTATTTACTCTCCTAGTAAAGAAATAATAATAATGATCTTACATGATTAAAATGGCATTTTCTTCTAGTATCAATTATTTAAGCATCATTTTGCTTGAATAAGTCGTGGAAAATTACACAAATATTACTATTTGTGATGATATTGTCGTCCATACATAAAGGTAGAGACCATAATTTATAGCAAATATCGAGTGTCTCAAACACTATTACAAGATCCACATCACATTTTGGGTTGATATTTTATAGTGACTAACCCCATGTTTGAAAAATGTCATGGCTATTCTCTTGATAGCTAAATATGTACATATTCATTTTATGTCGCAAACTTCACTTAGTTCTCAAACTAAGTACATTATGGATGAGTATTTATTCACTTCGAATATTTTCCTTTAAGAGAAACATGCTGCCATGAGCACATCATGAATGATCGCCCATTTGTTTTTCAAGACCTCAAGTCTATTGCATCTCACAATTCTATCACATAATCAACTTCAAGTTGAGATCTCGTGATCAAATATTTTTATATGCAGATCCGGTTGAAAATTCCTTATACACTTTATCTCCTCTTAAGATGGTACTACCATTTTTATGATGAAGAAACATGAAATTTCTTAAAATCATCAGATTCACCCAACGGGTGCTATACCATTATTTGAAATTCTTGCTAGTACCGAGAATACTATGCAAGTTAGTGGTAACAACACAAAACCATGAGGAATTCGAAGTAAAGTGGATGCTAATAGACAACCAAAGATAGAATCATCTCTTAATAGGAATTGGCCGTTTTCAAATGATCAAAAGACAACTCTCCAGTTTGTCAAATGTGTGGTTATATAAATATTGTACCTATGATTACCAGACCATCAAACATATGGTCGAACCACACCACAAATTTATTAAAAGGCCAATAAGTTTAATGGGATAAATTTGAAAATTTGCAAATAACAACCAAATTCTAGTAAAGGATTGTTCTCAGAATCTTCATCAGAAGGAGGACCAAAATTTAGTGCAGAAAATGGAGGATGAACTCATTTGCACTCAAGCATATCGGGGACCTCAGGTAATCTCCTAATTATCCCACCATATTATTAGCCTATACTTGTACTACAACATGTAGTAAAATGTCCAATATCATATCCCTTGGATACAATATTCGATAAATTTGAATGTATGCTTCAATTCATACTCAATATTGTTGCGCACACAATGATTTTCTAAGTATTAATAAATTAAATATTAGGCTTGATAGCCTTAGCCATCCTGGTTTGGGGGTGATTAGAAAATTGTTGACAATTCTGTTGGTCACAACTTAACAAGTTGTAAAATATTCCCCATATCATCAGATTATATGTGCACCACATGTGCCATAGGGGAAATCTGTTTTAAGGAACTCTCACCTTAAAAATTCTAAGCAAGCCACTTATTCTTCCTTGAACGCATTCAAAAGATATATGTGGATTGCTTAACCATTATCTGGGGTAATTTAGATAACTTATGGTACTCATATACACATTCATAAATTGTTTAAGTGTGTTTCTAATCACACACAACCATGATCTTACCCGATAAATTGCTTAACTTATCAAAGTAGGAGCAAAATTCTCCTGAACAAAGGATAAACCCATTCGAATGGACAATGTCGTTGAACTCATTTCACGAGACTTTTATGATTGCATTCAGTACTCTATGTACATACCCATAATGGTTTTGTTAAATTTATTATCAAAGATATTTAAATGAATTACATGACCACTTTTAAAGAATTGTAAATTTACCAGCCTCTTGCTGGACACATACGACCTTACACACCGTAAGTATGATCTAAATCATACCAACTGCATATCATACTACTTAACCCCCTTGTAGTAACTACGTGGAAATCAACAAAGTATTTCCTATCTGCAATAATTCGGTTACATATCGATATCACCACTCCAGCGTACATCAATGGGCAGTTATAGAAAATTAGGGATCTATTTGAGGAATAACATTTTATCCGTCAATCAAAATTATTCATAGCCCGTATGCTGATTGCATCAGCAATAAGGATATTTTCCGGCATTAGGGGGAGATAAGTACCACAAAGAATGCCGGGAAATAAATTATAAATGTTATTGACATTCAATCCTTATATCCACGTACTCAAAGAATCTGAACTATAAGTTTAGAGAATCATATATTTGCAACACATTGCAAATTTGCCACATACATTTACTGATGAGAAGGTGTCACTAAATCCAATATTCCTGCAGTAAAGTGTCAGAAAGAGTGGAGGTACCTGATAAACCACTCTTCTCCCCAAATGAGAGCAAGAGGGGGAGAAAGTCTGACAACATGAGATATAACTTCTCATATGCTTCCGCGGAAACAGAAGAAATCAATTCCTCAACCAGTAAATGTAATTCAACATCAAGTTGAAAGACACCTCACTGGATGCTCATCATCCAAAGCCCGGCATAAATGTGCACAAATGTTTTGGTGCCGGGACATCGAAACACCTTGCCTCCATTTGTTGTAGGAAATCACAAGGAGTTAAAAAGGAATAAATATATTATCCACAAACTTCAATGATTCCATCAGAATCATATAAACTAAAGACTACATTTGTCGACATATATTTCTTCTCAAATTGCTAAACCTTTTGGGCCCCGAACCAAAATCCATGGTAGAGTGCCTCCTGCACTCATATTGGTTCACATAAAAGGAAGTAAGTAATGAAGAATAGCACTCGCTCTACAAATGAGTAGTATTTACCGCAGTAATACCTACTCCTCATAAGTATCTTCCATATGGAAAACTAAAAACTTCTCATTCATAGACAAAGTCAATGAGGTGGTGAGAAAGCGAGGCTTGTAGCAAAAGGGTTCACGCAGAGACCCGACATCGATTATGATGTAACATATCCTCTTGGTATGAGTGGAATTATGTTTCGATACTAAATATCATTGGCAATAAAAATAATAACAATATCCATGCAGTTGATGGATGAAGTGGCTACATACTCATATGAGTCTCTCATTTCGGAAATCTCTATTCAAGTCCCTGAAGGGCTTATACTTCTGAATCCAAAAGAAAATCGCAACAATTTTTGTGTAAAACTTCATAAGTCACTCTATGACTTGAAATAATCGGAAATTTATAATGAATTCTCTCAAGGGCTTACAATTCCAAATCCAAAATAAATCACAACATATTTGTGTAAAATTTCAGAAGTCACTCTATGGCTCGAAATAGTCGGAAATCATATGGTACTACCGACTAAATGAGTTCCTTCTTCAAAAGGATTACTCGAATAATGATGATTATTTACATGTTTAATAAAGGAATCCCAAATTTGATTTCCTTTCATCACCTCAGTGTATATTGATGACCTCATCATTAATGTCTATACAAGACCTAAACATACACATAATCATCTCAAGACGGGAAATTTGGATTCAACCAAATTTAGCTTAAGCTTACAACTTGAGCATTCTCTCAAGAATACATATCAGTCTACATATATCCAAGACATATACGAGAAGTTCAATGTGGATATATCAAACCAATAAAAGACATGTAATATGGTCATAGTACCCCTGATAGGGTACAAATCCATTCATACCTAGGGGTGATAATGAAGTGATATCAGGACCTGAAGTTCTATCTGACTAATGTCAAAGCACTCATATAATTGCAAAACTACGTCAGGCCTGACACTAAATTTGCTATCTTTGTTCAGAGTGCAACCCACAACAAAAGGTATATGGACGATATAAGAAATATTAGCTTATATCTCAAGCTCACAATAAAGCTTGGATATTTCCATCAGGAAATACAAGATATGACCATGATATGATATAATGATATTTGCTCTTTCTTTGATCCCAACAATGCCATATCAATGACTGAATTTGCGGGAATAGCCTTCATATGGAAGTCATCTGAATGAGCATTAATGGCTATTTCTAGTTATCATTTTGACATAATTGCTTTATTTAAAGGCACTGCAAAATATGCATGATTTGGCAAGAATGATTAACCACACTCAAAATCATGTGGCTGAGATTCATCAGAATCACATAACTTGTTCTTATCAAGATTCTAGCACTTGTGTTACTCGATATGTATAGGTTATATGAAGAGCAGTATCATATTGCACATTGCTCAAAATTCACTTATCCTCACGAATTATAGAAAGTGAGGAAACAATTTACAAACAAAATATTGGAAAATCCAACGGATTATTCATAATGTCATGATAATGCCATTGGAATTGGTCAGACACATCCTTTAGATTTGCAAAGTTCAGCGGGAGTAATCTCCCAAACTATAACCTATTAACAATGATCAGATTGCATATATTGTACTCTTTTTCCCTTGATGAGTTTTTCTCTAATGGTTTCTCATAAAAGGTTTTTAATGAGACAATATAAACACAAGTGTCTATATATGCCATATCATTTTCTCCTTATATTTTTCCTACCGGGTTTTAAAGGAGTTTTCAATGGCATATTAGATCACACTCTTTTCCCTTATGAGTTTTCTCTCAATGTTTCTCATAATGGTTTTTAACGAGGCAATATCTTCTCAAAGATCATATATCATACTTTCTATTTTCCCTACCGGATTTTTTAAAGGAAGTACTCAAGATATATTAATTATTCTCTAAACTTATCGATGAGTTTTCTCCTTCTTCAAAGGTTTTTCCCATATGAGTTATCAAGAGACAATAATTATTATATGTTGCATCATTTTCTCCTTATTTTTCCCATTGGGTTTAAAGGAGTTTCAGCAACGTATCTACACTATTTTCCTCATATTTTTTCCACAGGGTTTTTGGAGGAGTATTTCTCAATATGAAGATGATGAACAATCTCAAGGCAAACATACTAAAGGAGTCTTTATCAAGATGGCGCATATAACCGAAGACAAGCATGGATTAGGGGGAGTGTTAAGGATTAATTATAATCCTAATAATCCATGCTTAACAACCGCCTTAGATAAGTAACCGTCATTAGTTACCGCCTTTATGGCGTCCTTTGTAAAGGTCGCGTCCGTTCAACGCGTCCCCTCACTTTGTATATATAGCCTTGTTTGTCATCAATAAAGAGACACTGTTCATTCCCATCATTCGCTCCTCTCTCCCTCTCTCTTTTTCCTATTAACAACATTAACGTGCGCATCAAGAGCGCATACTCGCGGTGTCCACGTCGGATCGCTAGAGAAAAAAATCACTGGGAGATTCGATTGGGCAAAGACTAAAATAACACCTCCCTCTGCTTTTTCTCACAAAGCAAACCCCAATCTCCATTTCCGCATGCAACTACTCCTCTGCCTCGCCGCCGCCGCCGCCATTGCCGCACCCCATCTCCATCCCATTGCAGCAACACACTGCCAGCCTACCTTGTCTCCCCTCCGCCGGTGCGGTACTAGCCGCCCCCACCGAGCCCTAGCAGCAACAGGAGTTGTGAACATCGCAGATCAAGGGAGTGGTGGATGATTTAGGTCACGAGAGGCGAGGAGATTGGGGATGGGTGCGGTGGAAGGAGCAGGTCATCATGAGGGTGGCAGGGACCCGCTCGTCCCTCCTTCCTCGGTGGATCGCGGCGTCTCCCGCCCGGGCTCATGCGCCCACGGTGGCAGCGGCTGCAGAGAAGGGCGAAGGGATCCCGCTCTCTCCTCTTGCATTATGCGTCACCTCTGCTCCTCCCATCCCTCACCGCCATCTCCTGGCCTATGGCTTCCTCGGGGCGCCATCGACTCGATCTGTCATACCTAGGTCGCCGGCGCAGCCGCTGTCCATGGTCATGTCTGGAGGTCGTCTTGGGCACAGGGATGCAGTGTGGTTTAAGGATGAAGAATAACTGGTAAGGTCTTCTCACAATGTTTGGATAATTTTTTATTTCCAGTTCGGGCTCCTTATAACAATTATTTGTTCATCTTGTAGAAGTTCAAATATATACCTCAGGACAATCTGGTGGAACAAAAAAGAAATTTTATATTTATTCGAGACAAATAGAGATTACCTGGTAATGTATATGACAACCCCTTATTTTCTGTAAAATGTTAGCGCAAATGACCAATGTGGTGTGAATTCCACTACTGCAGATATCTTGTTGATGGCACTATTTTTTGTCACTATGAAAACATGGATTATTATCACACTATGGTTCCTATTGGCGCCTATTGCTCGGAAGTATGAGGTCGGACCTTTATATTTAAGTAACTCCTTAGTTTGCTTCTCTGGAAAAATAATTATTATTAGCATTATCGGACAGGGGAATAATGCCTAATACTGAGGTACATGTAGCATTGGGCCAGTTTGAACATACATACCAATCTCTGTCTTGTCCAAGACAGGGGAATAAATACCTGTACTTTGCTTGGAAAAATAGAGTTTGAACATACATACCAATTTCTGTCTTGTCCAAGACAGGGGAATAAATACCTGTACTTTGCTTGGAAAATAGAAACCGAGGTTACTACCTTACTTAAACTGGTTTCCTATTCCATGTATAAACCTATAATTTTACGACTCAGCCACAGAACTCAAGTGCATGTAATCTTTCGGCAAATTTTTATGCCTGATGTATAGATTCTCTGTGTAGCAACAGTGCCACAGTTTCCATAGTACAATTAGCAAGCCTCACAACGTTCTATTTGGTGCTAGATTTCTGATTATTGACAGATATTTTTGTATACTGTATGCCCAGATACTTGCGATGGGTTTCTTGATCATACTTTTTAGTCTTGGAAGAAGACAACAAGGTGATGTTAGGTATCTTATCTAGCTTTTCAGTATGTGATGTTGTTGTGTTGTTTAGGGTGAAAAGTTGGCTTTCATAGTTCAGAACAAATAAAGCCTAGGAACATAATGGTCTTCAATGCCATTGGAATAGTTTTATTCTTACAATATTCATATTTGTTTGTACTCAGTGGTTTCAATTGTTGGGAAAAGGGGGGATGGATAGGGAAGAACAAAGGATGTCTTATACTCTCTTTGTATTTAAGGCTAACCAATTTTTTGTTATTGAGTAGTGATACTACATAGAATCATGTTTATTGCATTATAGTTTGTTTTCTTATGTGGTGTCTCCTTAATATAAAATGTATGTCATATTAGTATTGTGATGATCGTGAATTCTGGAAGAGGACTTGTCACCTGTACCTTTGGAATATTTACATGTCCAGCACTCATTTTATTATCTATTATATTAGGGGGCAGGCTATATATCCTTTAGATTTGTCGACCCACGAAATAAGTAGCATAACCATCATTCTATCAGTGTAAATGGTATTGTGAGGTAGTTTAGTGGTCAACAAGGATTGTATAAGGATGGAAAACACACATTTAAGACAGTGTTCTTATTTTGTATTCTTCCTTAGCAAGCACTTCTTCTTGATCCTTCTCTGTTCTATTTCTCCCCCTTGTCATGATAATATCTTGAGTCATCTTTGCAAGAGCTTCTAACAAAAAGTTGAACATCTTAACAGGCTCGTATACCCAAAGTGGAAACTTGTTCCAGTAAACAAGTTCTCTAAGTTGAATATCTATGCAGTTCTGATTCTGAATAAGCATTTCTGAATGTATTAATTAATCACTTTTGAATCCTTCACAAACACCACACTGTAACCCTTGAAGTCATGTTAACGTTACTTCTTCATACTGGATCTAAACTTTTGGCTTTAAACTTCAATAGATATTTATTCTTCATACATGCCCATCTCATTTTACGTGTACGGAGGCTAACCACTATTTTTGTAATTCTGAATTGCAGGTCCATACTTGTCCTCTGTAAATGGTCATTCCATCAAAGTTAACATTATCATGGTCATCATTGAGAAGCCGAACGGTAGCACCAAAATATAAAGTGAAGAGACCCACTTATCCAGAACAAGGTAGATCATCATGCTGTCATACCATACATCAAATGGTATGCTGCAAATACAGTCGCCAATCTTAGAAAACTCAACGAACATTAAGGAGATTGGCTTGTATGGAGTCACCATTCGCCCTCTCAGAACACAATCACCAATCTAAGTTGTTCGAATAAGAACTACTTCTTAGTTTCCATGTTTTGTTACAATGGTCCCTGTTTTTTTTTTCAAATCTACAGATTTTAATTATGAATCTAATTCAGATTTGTTCCATGTTTTTTGTTTGCAGTAAAAATCTTACTAGAGGCAACTGGATATAGGAAACAAAGTGAACTACCAGTTTTCTGTTGAACAATCACTACTCTGGTTTTATTGTGATGTGTACCTAAATTTATTCTTAGAGAAAACTTGGCATGCAGACTACATGTTCTTATGTATTGTTTCAGTAACAATGATTGCATAGTAATTCAGTTATAACTATGTAACAGAAGATGGCAGGAACAATGGTACAAGTTCAAGTATGTACATGCCAAAGTTGATAGGTTTAACTCTAGGCATTGCACTACTATGTCATGTTGTACTATTCTTTAAAGAATTTGTAGGGGGTACTAGAAAATATGACTCGATGAGGGATGCATTGATTTAAAAAAAGGTCCTGAAAGTATCGAGTTTAGTAAAATATTGTATAGCCTTCTCTTAGAAGTTTGATACAGTTTTCAAGAAAACAAACTTTTTTTAATCATTAATCTATAACTTTTCTCATATTTGAACATCAGTGTTATTTGAGTTCGGTTACAAAAAGTGGCATGTTAAAAACTTAAAATAGGTGGCTTGATGCAACTTTTGCAAAGTTTGTTAAAAGAAACGCAATGACGGTGCATTTCATTCTCATATGTGGTCTTTTTACAGTCCAATGCATCCTTTGGAATGGGACTTGAGCAGGCAAGGTTTCCCTCTACATCCAGCGTCCACATGGTCAAATCGACAGATCTCACTATGGTGGTGTATCATAAAGCTCCCCAAGCAATTCAATTGGATATTTCTAGGGATCAATTACGGGAAATCACATAGGTATCCTCAGTTTATCTCATTTTGCGGTTATTTGAATGACTATGTATTGTTGTATTGCCGTGCTCCGCGGGTTGGCGTTGGCCGCCAACAACGACGAGGCTGGCGGCTTGGGCGCGGGCGTCATCAACCTTGATCGGTGTCCTGTTTTTTCTTTGGTTTTTAGTTTTTGTTTTGATCAGTGTCCTGTTTTTTCTTTTATAAATTGCAATGAACGACCGAAGCTCGACGAAGATGTCCTAATCTCATTGTATTTGAGTATCATTTATTTAGCTCTTCCAAAATTTATAGTGTGGCTTCTTGTAACATGCCATTTTCATGTGTTTATGAAGATTGCAAAAAAACAACTGAAATGAGCGACTGCCAACTTGGCACCGCCCCAACTTCCTTTGAGGAGGCGCCACAAGGTGGCGCCCTAACCCCTAATATATACCATTGCTATGCTTGTACCAATGATATCAAGCATCCCGTGGGATCAAGCTATAAGGCAGGCCACTTTGTTGTCTCATATTACTTTGAGGATTTGGTAATATCTACAAATGTACGCCTTGTTAGAACTTACTAGTGTGGTACAGTAAGCAGAAATCTGCCAACTGTAACTTGAAAGACATGATGTGCTCTAGTATGGACCATCATAAAGAAATCTATCAACTGTAACTCGAAAGACACGTACTAAAGAGCAATAATCTGATCCGCATATCAGCCCGCACAAAAGAAGCAACAACACCAATATGCTGAAGGGGAACGTAGCAATAATTCAAAATTTTCCTACGTGTCACCAAGATCAATCTATGGAGTCATCTAGCAACGAGGGAGGAGTGGATCTACATACCCTTGTAGATCGCGCGCGGAAGCGTTCAAGAGAACGGGGTTGATGGAGTCGTACTCGTCGTGATCCATATCATCGATGATCCTAGCGCCGAACGGACGGCACCTCCGCGTTCAACACACGTACAGAGCAGCGACGTCTCCTCCTTCTTGATCCAGCAAGGGGGAGGAGAGGTTGATGGAGATCCAGCAGCACGACGGCGTGGTGGTGGAAGTAGCGGGATTCCAACAGGGCTTCGCCAAGCGCTGCGGGAGGAGGGAGATGTGTCATGGGAGGGAGAGGGAGGCGCCAGGGCTTAGGTTTTGCTGCCCTCCCTTCCCCCACTATATATAGGGCCAAGGGAGAGGGGGGCGCAGCCTTGGCCCTTCCTCCAAGGAAGGGTGCGGCCAGGGAGGAGTCCATCCTCCCCAAGGCACCTCGGAGGTGCCTTCCCCCTTTAGGACTCTTCCTTTCCCTTATCTCTTGGCGCATGGGCCTCTTGGGACTGGTGCCCTTGGCCCATACAGGCCAAGGCGCACCCCCTACAGCCCATGTGGCCCCCCGGGGCAGGTGGCCCCACCCGGTGGACCCCCGAGACCCTTCCGGTGATCCCGGTACAATACCGGTGACCCCGAAACTTGTCCCGATAGCCGAAATAGCACTTCCTATATATAATTCTTTACCTCCGGACCATTCCAGAACTCCTCGTGACGTCCGAGATCTCATCCGAGACTCCGACGGGTTACCGCATACTAATATCTCTATAACCCTAGCGTCACCGAACCTTAAGTGTGTAGACCCTACGGGTTCGGGAGACACGTAGACATGACCGAGACATTCTCCGGTCAATAACCAACAGCGGGATCTGGATACCCATGTTGGCTCCCACATGTTCCACGATGATCTCATCGGATGAACCACGATGTCAAGGACTTAATCAATCCCGTATACAATTCCCTTTGTCTATCGGTACGATACTTGCCCGAGATTCGATCGTCGGTATCCCGATACCTTGTTCAATCTCGTTACCGGCAAGTCTCTTTACTCGTTCCGTAACACATCATCCCGTGATCAACTCCTTGATCACATTGTGCACATTATGATGATGTCCTACCGAGTGGGCCCAGAGATACCTCTCCATTTACACAGAGTGACAAATCCCAGTCTTGATTCGTGCCAACCCAACAGACACTTTCGGAGATACCTGTAGTGTACCTTTATAGCCACCCAGTTACGTTGTGATGTTTGGCACACCCAAAGTATTCCTACGGTATCCGGGAGTTGCACAATCTCATGGTCTAAGGAAATGATACTTGACATTAGAAAAGCTTTAGCATACGAACTACATGATCTTGTGCTAGGCTTAGGTTTGGGTCTTGTCCATCACATCATTCTCCTAATGATGTGATCCCGTTATCAACGACATCCAATGTCCATGGTCAGGAAACCGTAACCATCTATTGATCAACGAGCTAGTCAACTAGAGGCTTACTAGGGACATGGTGTTGTCTATGTATCCACACATGTAACTGAGTTTCCTATCAATACAATTCTAGCATGGATAATAAACGATTATCATGAACAAGGAAATATAATAATAATAATCAATTTATTATTGCCTCTAGGGCATATTTCCAATAGTCTCCCACTTGCACTAGAGTCAATAATCTAGTTCACATCGCTATGTGATTAACACTCACAGGTCATATCGCCATGTGACCAACATCCAAGAGTTTACTAGTGTTGCTAAACTAGTTCACATCATCATGTGATTAAGACTCAACAAGTTCTGGGTTTGATCATGTTTTGCTTGTAAAAGAGGTTTTAGTCAACGGGTCTGCAACATTCAGATCCGTATGTACTTCGCAAATCTCTAGGTCATATTATAAATGTTGCTTCCACGCTCCACTTGGAGCTATTGCAAATGGTTGCTCCACTATACGTATCCGGTTTGCTACTCAGAGTCATTCGGATAGGTGTTAAAGCTTGCATCGATGTAACCCTTTACACCGAACTCTTTATCACCTCCATAATCGAGAAACATGTCCTTATTACTCCAAGGACAATTTTGACCGCTGTCTAGTGATCCACTCCTGGATCACCTTTGTACCCTCTTGCCAGACATGTGGCAAGGCACACATCAGGTGCGGTACTCAGCATGGCATACCGTATAGAGCCTATGACAAAAGCATAGGGGACGACATTCGTCCTTTCTCTTTCTTCTGTCGTGGTCGAGCTTTAAGTCTTAACTTCATACCTTACAACTTAGGCAAGAACTCCTTCTTAGACTGATCCATCTTGAACACCTTCAAGATCATGTCAAGGTATGTGCTCATTTGAAAGTACCATTAAGTGCTTTGATCTATCCTTATAGATCTTGATGCTCAATGTTCAAGTAGCTTAATCCAGGCTTTCCATTGAAAAACACTTTCCAAATAACCCTATATGCTTTCCAGAAATTCTATGTGATTTCTGATCCACAATGTGTCAACAACATATACTCATCAGAAATTCTATAGTGCTCCCACTCACTTCTTTGGAAATACAAGTTTCTCATAAACCTTGTATACACCCAAAATCTTTGATCATCTCATCAAAGCATACATTCCAACTCCGAGATGCTTACTCCAGTCCTTAGAAGGATTGCTGGAGCTTTGCATACTTATTAGCATCTTTCAGGATTGACAAAACTTTCCGGTTGTATCACATACAACCTTTCCTCAAGAAAATCATCGAGGAAACAATGTTTTGACATCCTATCTGCAAGATTTCATAAATAATGCAGTAATCACTAATATAATTCCAATAGCATCGCTACGAGTGAGAAAGTGTCATCGTAGTCAACTCCTTGAACTTGTCGGAAAACATCTTAACGACAAGTCAAGCTTTCTTAATGGTGATACTTACCATCATTGTGCGTCTTCCTTTTAAAATCCATATGTACCAAACAGCCTTACGACCATCAAGTAGTTCTTCCAAAGTCTACACTTTGTTTTCATACATGGATCCTATCTCGGATTTTACGGCCTCGAGCCATTTATCAGAATCCGGGCCCACCATCGCTTCTCCATGGCTCGTAGGTTCATTGTTGTCTAGCAACATGACTTCCAAGACAGGATCACGTACCACTCTGAAGTAGTATGCATCCTTGTCATCCCACGAGGTTTGGTAGTGACTTGATCCGAAGTTTCATGATCACTATCATAAGCTTCCACTTCAATTGGTGTAGGTGCCACAGGAACAACTCCCTGTGCCCTGTCACACATTAGTTGGAGAGACGGTTCAATAACCTCATCAAGTCTCCACCATCCTCCCACTCAATTCTTTCGAAACTTTTCCTCGAGAAAGGACCCGATTCTAGAAACAATCCCTTATTGCTTTCGGATCTGAGACAGGAGGTATACCCAACGGTTTTGGGTGTCCTATGAAGATGCATTTATCCGCTTTGGGTTCGAGCTTATCAGCCTGAAACTTTTTCACATAAGCGTCACAGCCCCAAACTTTTAAGAAATGACAGCTTTGGTTTCTCTAAACCATAGTTCATACGGTGTCATCTCATCGGAATTACGTGGGGCCCTATTTAAAGTGAATGTGGTTGTCTCTAATGCCTAACCCATAAACTATCGTGGTAATTCGATAAGAGACATCATGGTATGCATCATATCCAATAGGGTGCAGTTATGATGTTCGGACACACCATCACACTATGGTGTTCCAGGATGTATTGGTTGTGAAACAATTTCCACAATGTCTTAATTCTGTGCCAAACTCGTAATTCAGATATTCATCTCTATGATCATATCATAGATCTTTTATCCTCTTGTCACGACGATCTTTCAACTTCACCCTGAAATTACTTGAACCTTTCAATAATTCAGACTCGTGATTCATCAAGTAAATATACTCAACATCTACTCAAATCATCTGTGAAGTAAGAACATAACGATATCCACTACATGCCTCAGCACTCATTGGACTGCACACATCAAAATGTATTACTTCCAACAAGTTGCTTTCTAGTTCCATTTTACTGAAAACGAGGCTTTCAGTCATCTTGCCCATGTGGTATGATTTGCATGTGTCAAGTGATTCAAAATCTAGTGAGTCCAAACGGTCCATTTGCATGGAGTTTCTTCATGCATATACACCAATAGACATGGTTCACATGCCTCAAACTTTTCAAAAATGAGTGAGCCCAAAGATCCATCAACATGGAGCTTCTTCATGCGTTTTATACCGATATGACTTACGTGGCAGTGCCACAAGTAGGTGGTACTATCATTACTATCTTTTGGCATGAACATGTGTATTACTACGATCGAGATTCAATAAACCATTCATTTTAGGTGTAAGACCATTGAAGGTATTATTCAAATAAACAGAGTAACCATTACTCTCTCCTTAAATGAATAACCATATTGTGATAGACATAATCCAATCATTTCTATGCTCAACGCAAACACCAATCTTGATGGTAGAGGGAGCGTATGATATTTGATCAACCATGGAAATACTTCCAACACATATCGTCATCTCACCTTTTGGCTAGTCTCCGTTTATTCCGTAGCTTTTATTTCGAGTTACTAACACTTAGCAACCGAACCGGTATCTAATACCCTGGTGCTACTAGGAGTACTGGTAAAGTACACATTAACATAATGTATATCCAATATACTTCTATCGACAGCCTTCTCATCTACCAAGTATCTAGGGTAATTCTGCTCCAGTGGTTGTTCCCCTTATTACAGAAGCACTTAGTCTCGGGTTTGGGTTCAACCTTGGGTTTCTTCACTAGAGCAGCAGCTGATTTGTCGTTTCATGAAGCATCCCTTTTTGCCCTTGCCCTCCTTGAAACTAGTGGTTTCACAAACCATCAACAATTGATGCTCCTTCTTGATTTCTACTTTTATGGTGTCAAACATCGCGAATATCTCAAGGATCATCATATATGTCCCCGATACATTATAGTTCATCACGAAGCTCTAGCAGCTTGGTGGTAATGACTTCGGAGAACTATCACTATTTCATTTGGAAGATCAACTCCCACTTGATTCAAGCGATTGTTGTACTCAGACAATCTGAGCACAAGCTCAACAATTGAGCTTTTCTCCCTTAGTTTGCAGGCTAAGAAAATCGTCGGAGGTCTTATACCTCTTGACGTGGGAACGAGCCTGAAATCCCAATTTCAGCCCTCGAAACATCTCATATGTTTCGCGACGTTTCAAACCGTCTTCGGTGCCTCAACTCTAAACCGTTTAACTGAACTATCACATAGTTATCAAAATGTGTATGTCAGATGTTCGCAACATCCACAGACAACGTTCGAGGTTCAGCACACTGAGCGGTGCATTAAGGACATAAGCCTTCTATGAAGCAATGAGGACAAACCTCAGTTTACGAACCTAGTCCGCATAATTGCTACTATTAACTTTCAACTAAATTTTCTCTAGGAACATATCTAAACAGTAGAACTGAAGCGCGAGCTACGACGTAATTTGTGAAGACCTTTTGACTATGTTCAAGATAATTAAGTTCATCTTATGAACTCCCACTTAGATAGACATCCCTCTAGTCATCTAAGTGATTACATGATCCGAGTCAACTAGGTCGTGTCCGATCATCACGTGAGACGGACTAGTCATCATCGGTGAACATCTTCATGTTGATCGTATCTACCATACGACTCATGCTCGACCTTTCGGTCTCTTGTGTTCCAAGGCCATGTCTGTACATGCTAGGCTCGTCAAGTCAACCTAAGTGTTTCGCATGTGTAAATCTGTCTTACACCCGTTGTATGTGAACGTTAGAATCTATCACACCCGATTATCACGTGGTGCTTCGAAACAACGAACTGTCGCAACGGTGCACAGTTAGGGGGAACACTTTCTTGAAATTATTATGAGGGATCATCTTATTTACTACCGTCATTCTCAGTAAACAAGATGCAAAAACATGATAAACATCACATGCAATCAAATAATAGTGACATGATATGGCCAATATCATATAGCTCCTTTGATCTCCATCTTGGGGCTCCATGATCATCTTGTCACCGGCATGACACCATGATCTCCATCATCATGATCTCCATCATCGTGTCTTCATGAAGTTGTCTCGCCAACTATTACTTCTACTACTACAGCTAACGGTTAGCAATAAAGTAAAGTAATTACATGGCGTTGTTCAATGACACGCAGGTCATATAATAAATAAAGACAACTCCTATGGCTCCTGCCGGTTGTCATACTCATCGACATGCAAGTCGTGATTCCTATTACAAGAACATGATCAATCTCATACATCACATATCATTCATCACATTCTTCTTGGCCATATCACATCACATAGCATACCCTGCAAAAACAAGTTAGACGTCCTCTAATTGTTGTTTGCATGTTTTACGTGGCTGCTATGGGTTTCTAGCAAGAACGTTTCTTACCTATGCAAAAACCACAACGTGATATGCCAACTGCTATTTACCCTTCATAAGGACCCTTTTCATCAAATCCGATCCGACTAAAGTGGGAGAGACAGACACCCGCTAGCCACCTTATGCAACTAGTGCATGTCAGTCGGTGGAACCAGTCTCACGTAAGAGTACGTGTAAGGTCGGTCCGGGCTGCTTCATCCCACGATGCCGCCGAATCAAGATTGGACTAGTAACGGTAAGCATATTGAACAAAATCAACGCCCACAACTACTTTGTGTTCTACTCGTGCATAGAAACTACGCATAGACCTAGCTCATGATGCCACTGAAGGGGAACGTAGCAATAATTCAAAATTTTCCTACGTGTCACCAAGATCAATCTATGGAGTCATCTAGCAACGAGGGAGGAGTGGATCTATATACCCTTGTAGATCGCACGCAGAAGCGTTCAAGAGAACGGGGTTGATGGAGTCGTACTCGTCGTGATCCATATCACCGATGATCCTAGCGCCGAACGGACGGCACCTCCGCGTTCAACACATGTACGGAGCAGCGATGTCTCCTCCTTCTTGATCTAGCAAGGGGGAGGAGAGGGTGATGGAGATCCAGCAGCACGACAGCGTGGTGGTGGAAGTAGCGGGATTCCAACAGGGCTTCGCCAAGCACTGTGGGAGGAGGGAGATGTGTCATGGGAGGGAGAGGAAGGCGTCAGGGCTTAGGTTTTGCTGCCCTCCCTTCCCCCCACTATATATAGGGCCAAGGGAGAGGGGGCGCAGCCTTGGCCCTTCCTCCAAGGAAGGGTGCGGCCAGGGAGGAGTCCATCCTCCCCAAGGCACCTCGGAGGTGCCTTC
This sequence comes from Triticum aestivum, assembly GCF_018294505.1. NCBI lineage: Eukaryota > Viridiplantae > Streptophyta > Magnoliopsida > Poales > Poaceae > Triticum > Triticum aestivum. The sequence goes on along the minus strand of NC_057794.1, from coordinate 76,443,700 downwards.
CCCCTTTAGGACTCTTCCTTTCCCTTATCTCTTGGCGCATGGGCCTCTTGGGGCTGGTGACCTTGGCCCATACAGGCCAAGGCGCACCCCCTACAGCCCATGTGCCCCCCCGGGGCAGGTGGCCCCACCCGGTGGACCCCCGGGACCCTTCTGGTGGTCCTGGTACAATACCAGTGACCCCGAAACTTGTCCCGTTAACCGAAATAGCACTTCCTATATATAATTCTTTACCTCCGGACCATTCCGGAATTCCTCGTGACGTCCGGGGTCTCATTCGGGACTCCGAACAACTTTTGGGTTACCGCATACTAATATCTCTATAACCGTAGCGTCACCGAACCTTAAGTGTGTAGACCCTACGGGTTCGGGAGACACGTAGACATGACCGAGACGTTGTCCGATCAATAACCAACAGCGGGATCTGGATACCCATGTTGGCTCCCACATGTTCCACGATGATCTCATCGGATGAACCACGATGTCAAGGACTTAATCAATCCCGTATACAATTCCCTTTGTCTATCGGTACGATACTTGCCCGAGATTCGATCGTCGGTATCCCGATACCTTGTTCAATCTCGTTACCGGGAAGTCTCTTTACTCGTTCCGTAACACATCATCCCGTGATCAACTCCTTGATCACATTGTGCACATTATGATGATGTCCTACCGAGTGGGCCTAGAGATACCTCTCCATTTACACGGAGTGACAAATCCCAGTCTCGATTCGTGCCAACCCAACAGACACTTTCGGAGATACCTGTAGTGTACCTTTATAGCCACCCAGTTACGTTGTGATATTTGGCACACCCAAAGTATTCCTACGGTATCCGGGAGTTGCATAATCTCATGGTCTAAGGAAATGATACTTGACATTAGAAAAGCTTTAGCATACGAACTACATGATCTTGTGCTAGGCTTAGGTTTGGGTCTTGTCCATCACATCATTCTCCTAATGATGTGATCCCGTTATCAACGACATCCAATGTCCATGGTCAGGAAACTGTAACCATCTATTGATCAACGAGCTAGTTAACTAGAGGCTTACTAGGGACATGGTGTTGTCTATGTATCCACACATGTAACTGAGTTTCCTATCAATACAATTCTAGCATGGATAATAAACGATTATCATGAACAAGGAAATATAATAATAATAATCAATTTATTATTGCCTCTAGGGCATATTTCCAACATATGCTTGGTGAGCTCAGAGCATCTCCAACAGCTGCGCCAAACAAGCGCTGCGCCGCAAAATTGCCCATTTTAGCGCGTGCGCGCAACCGGTATAGTGGCTCCAGTGGGCGCGCAAAAACCGCGCGTGCAGCATATCTAGTTTAACGCGCGGGCCGAAACTCCATCGTGCGCCGCTTATTTGCTGCGCCCACTCCCGCGCGCTCGCACGCAACTCACCCCCCCCCCCTCCAGCCGCGGCGCCGCCGCCGCCCGGGCCACCCGACGATCGTTCCGACGCTTCCCCGGCCTATCTCCGCGCTGCGGCGGCTTCCTCCGCTCCCCTCTAGTCACCGCCGCCCCTCGTGCGCGTCCGTCCTCCGAAGAACAGCGCATGGGCGCTCGCTGCCGCTCGGCGCCCGCAAGGTGTTCGACAAAACGCCTGCAAGGTATGTATTGCTCAAACTTCATGAATTTGGTGCATGTTGATTGTAGTTTTTATAGCATAGTATTGAACATTATACATGAGTTCGTCGTATGATTCTTGCGAAGAAGAATTTGATATGGAAGAGGGGGAGGATCTTGCAATGATCCTAGCTATGCACATCAATAAAAAACCGAAGCATGGTGGTTCAGTTATGGGTCGGCAGAGAATTTGGAGGGATAGGATTGAAATTGAACTATTTATTTTGATTTATTTTGTTTGTGTTTGATCCTTTTGCTTCTGTTTTGGAATGCATATGTTGTTTGTGCGGGAGTCGCGCGCGCTGCATTTTTGCGCGCTGCTGGAGCTGCGCGCGCGCTGCATTTTAGTGTGGCTGCTGGAGCCAGCGGTGCCCGCCGCTCCAAACCAGGCGATGGGCGCACGACAAAGTAGTTTTTAGCGCGTGGCGCGTTCGGAGGCTGTTGGAGATGCTCTCATACTTCACAGGGTCGCATGCAACACTAATAGTAGTTGTATTGTCTGACAATAGGGTAGTAGGTGTAGTAGCAGACATACTAAACTCCTGAAGTAATCACCATAACCAAGTCACTCCTATACTCAAAAAGAGTCATAGCTCGCAATTCAGTGTCTTCACTCGAACAGAAACTTTAGTTTGTTTCTTTGTCTTATAGGCTATGAGAGAACCACCAAAAAACACATTAAGCAGAATGTGAACGACGGTATAAGGGATCGGTCGCCCATGTAGCGGTCGAGAGGCGTGCAGTTGTAAAGAAGCGTCCGAATAGACCTGAAGTTGTAAAAAATTTGAGCAAAGGAAGAAAAGATGGTGAGTAATCACATTACAAAGTTATAGGAGAAGAACACGAAGAAGATGACTAGGCCAGGGTTATCCCCTTTTCAAAAAAAACCCGAAGATGATGGGGGTGGAAGCAAAACAAACTGACTTAAAATATAAACAGGTTAGGAGGTATCCAGACGAGTGACAAATATAGACGAAGTCATCATAGGTGCCTCATATGTCAACTAAAACGTCTCCTCCCACTGAACAAATGCAAGCATTGTCCGTCTAACCATCCAACCACAGGTTCTTTTTCTACCCGCGAATGTGTGTAGTACCTATTTGACAAGGGTGGTTTTTTCTTTGTACTACTTACTAGTACAATATACAAAACCTATGTCGTGGGCCATTCAGATGCATTCGCTGTCGTCGTCCTGGTCATCGGGAGAGGTTCTGTCGTGCCCGCTCTCTTGTTGCTCGCGGTCGCTCTCCGGTCGCTCGTGCTCCTCTATAGCGCAGTCGATCCCCATGCGTCTAGCCTTGTCCTTCGCTGACCAGGAGCTGGGTTGAGGTCGTGGGTCACTTGTCGCTGCGTGTGTCGGAGCCGCCAAGGTCCCAATCTGGGTGTTGCAAAGATTTCGATGTCAGCGCCTTTTTGGCCTCTGCTTTGGAGCCCCGGATTGCCCTGTTGCGCACAGAGTTCCTTCAGGAGGTTGAGCTGCTCCGCATTGAGCTTCGCGACGCTCTTGAAAAGCTTCATGTTGTGTTGGTTGTGCCTTTGTTGTTCGAGCTCCAGGTTGGTTCCATTGATGGGGAGGCTGAATGCTTCTTTGGGGATTTTTTTCCTCGTGTTGTGCATGCGACGCCGTCTATTCGTGGGAGTGTGGACATCTCCCAGGTCGTGGCTCCAGTTCTACAGATTATGCACGAGTTGCAGAAGCTTTGTGGGGAATCATTTATGGTGCTACCGATGAAGTTGTGCTCATTGGAGACCTTGGCGGTGGCCATGACGCCCTCACCACCATCGTCAGAGTCTTGCCAGCCACCCTCCTTTGTGGACAATGGAGGCTTAGTTGTTTCTGTCACTCTCTCATCTATGACCTTTGAGCATGTGGCCTCTTTGAGTACCGAGGTTGATGAGATAGATGTGTTGGCCCCTAACTTCGAGGCTCTGCCTTGTGAGCAACTTGAGATGCCCGAGTACATCGTGTCGGTTGTGCCTGTGGCTGATGGTGCTGAGGCGGTCGGTATGTTGGCGCATGATCACTTGGAGCCCACCCAGCCGCTCGCCTTTGTGGAGCATGGAGGTTCTGATGTTGCGGTCACTCACTCGCACGTGACTGTTGGGTAGGTTTCTGTGTGTGACAAGGTCGATGTGATTCTCTTTCAGATAAAACTTCACAGCTTGCTCAAACGTTTGGAGAGTGCTAGCCCTGGATCAGGCAAGGCGATTGTGGAAGAGGCTCTTAGGTGCAAAGGAAAGAAGAGTGACGCCACAGGAAAGGTGTCCGCAGCTGCTTGATGGATGGTCATCAGTCTCTTGGATTGTCCTTATGGTCTAACATGTCTTCGTGGATTTGATGGTGCCCGTGGTCTTCGGCCGAGTTACTTTTGTTGGGGTTGTCTTTGCGATGTAGCCGTGTGGCGGTTGATGGTCGTTACATGTTGCGTATGGTGGTCGGCTGATCATTTGTGTAGGGCTGCTTTATGAGTAGTCTACATATGGTTGGTTTGTACCGGTTTTTATCTGATTTTTCGTTAATTAATTGGGCAATTCTCTTCTTCTTAATTAATCGATGAGGTAAATTTTTTGTCTCCGTTTTGAAAAAAAAAACTTGTGTGCATAAACGTACGTGAAAAGGGTTCAGTGGAGATTACGAAGTTCGTCGGCCGCGGAAAAGAAAAAAGGAAAACCCAGATCGAGCTTCCTCTCAGATCAAACCGAGTCCTCCGTGACGTGCACGGCCAAGTACGGGTCGCCTTACAAAAACCTCTAGACGATCCGCCGCGAGTCTGCGCGCCACTTCGAGCCAACACGATGGACGCCGGCGACGCGTCTCCTTGCCCTACGACGTACTTCTCAAAATCTTGAGCCGCCTCCCTCCATGCACCCTCGCGAGGTGCCGGCGCGCCGGCGCGTCTGCCACGCATGGCGGCCGTGGACGGCATCGACGACCTCCTCCTCCCGGACTACTTTCCCAGGCACAGCTTTCCCGGAATCTTCTTCACCACGATCGGCTGCCAGTCCGATACTTCCTTCTTCGCCCCGCCATGGACGCGCTCAGGGCGGCGGAATGGCAAGGCTGGCTTCCGACGCCTTGCGTGTCCACGCGAGGCAACCGTACGCCGGTCGTGCAACGGCCTTCTCCTGCTCGAGGACTGGGGGTACTGCTACATCTTCAACCCAGCGACCGGGCGGTACGCCGAGCTGCCGCGCCCTTCGCTCAAGAGCCCCGACGCCATGTCCCTCGTCTTCGACCCGGCCGTGTCGCTGCACTTCGACGTGTTTGTCTTCGAGAAAGATGTATTAGCACAACAGAGAAGGCAACCCGAGGCTTCAACGCTCGAGCAAGGGAAAGATGAGGTGGTCGAGGAGGAGGAGGAGCCGAGGAAACATGTGTTCTCTTTGGAAGTGTTCTCGTCACGTACCTGGCGGTGATAGGCTTGTACGTGGCTCGGCTGGGGCTTCTACCTTTTGATGATAGGCTGAAGTCCGTGGTTTGGGTATTTGACGCAATTAGCACCCCTTCGTATCATATGTAGGAGTAGTGGCATATGTTGTCAAGATGATGGATTCAGGCATATTGTTGTAATACTTTATAAGGTCTTTGAAAATAATCAATAAAATGATCTCATGCATCTCTCAGAAGCAAAGGCCGGGAGTCATCCTCCTTTTCTAAAATAAAAACCTGGCGGTGGGAGAAACGAGAGTTCATGCCTAGGCATTGTGCCCCAGGGAACCTCTACGACGTTCTTGCCACCACTTCGCCTAGTAACCAAACGGTGTGGTCTTCCGAGTACTGGCGCGGGTCGCTCTACATGCATTGGCACCATAGCATCCTCGCGATCCTACGTCCGTCAAAGGGGACTTACGACATGGTTAGACTCCCTGGGAAGCCCTGCACAAGGTGCATATACACGCTGCCTTGGAATTCCATCTTAGCAAACTACGAAAGAGGGATTCACTACGTGACGATCGACGAATTGCATCTTCAAGTATGGATGTTAACTGATTCGACGGATGGTCAACTAGAGTGGGCACTAGCACACGATGTTAGCCTCAACCCGCACGGTCATATGATTAAGCCTCTCACAATACAGCCCAAGATGACATGGGGTGTTGTCAGAAGCAGGACTGGACCGTCTAGCATAGCCTACAATGACGATTATGATGACTTGGAAGAGAAGGAGGACGGAGCCGGAACAAATGACTCTGAATATTATTGGGACTCGGACAGTGACAACTTCATCAACGTGGTTGGAGGAGCTGTCCACCTTCAGTCGTCGGGACAGTGACAACTTCATCAACGTGGTTGGAGGAGCTGTCCACCTCCAGTCGTCGGAATGGGGTGACCACTGTAGGATCGCGGGATTCCATCCCCACAAGAATGCCCTCATCCTCGTACTTGATTGGGCAGTGGTAGTGTACTATCTCGACATGTCGAGGATGCAGTACCTAGACGACTCACACGAGCTCTTAAGAGACCCCGAGCAAGATGCTTTCTATGTCAAAGGATCGTTTATTTACCGCCCTTGCTACGAGGACGTGTTGCGGGTGGGGAAATTTTCCATGCTGTCTTAGGGTGGTATATGGCTCTATTATGCTCTCTTGCATGGTTATATACATAGTTTCCATTGGACGGGTTTTTTTGTTCTGAGACTTAGGCCCTGTTTGTTTCAGCTTTGATCTGATTCGAATAATCTGTGGATTCACTTCGGTAGCAAAGCGGATTCACGGTTATATAAGATCATGTTTGTTTCAACTTTGATTGGATTCAAATCACCTGTAGATTCGCTTTAGTGGTAAAGTTGATTCTACCATCGAAGTACACTTTGAGGCGCTTCAGCAAATTGCACTAAAAATAGCCTGAATCCAGATTCAACTTCACTAGTAAAGCTCATTCGAAATGGCTATTTGTTACAGATCCTAGGTCCAACTTCACTAACAAAGTTGGCTTCACTGGCAAAACTGAATCTGATTCCTGAAGTTCAAACAAACAAGTCTGTAACGCCCATGAAAATTAAATTATGCAAAGTAGTATAGTAGTAATATTTTAAGCCAATTATAGAGATTATCGGATGGTTTGATAGCTTGCACTAATAATATATATGATGGATGCCACTATTTAAGAATTAGTAGTAGTTGCTTAGAACCCAAATGCATGTACACGTACTGGTCTAGGAAGACTTTTATTTTTTCTTTCCCTTAATTTGTGGGAAGAGTTAGACCAGATATTTTGCTCAACAAGTAGCTGGCTGTAGGAAGGGTCGAGGAGGCAACTGAAAATAAAATGTTTTTTTTCTTTTTTTGAAAAGGGGATTCCCCAGGCTCTGCATCAGAACGATGCATACGAGCATCTTTATAGATAAAAAAATAGGTTCAACAGAGTCTTATAGTCTAAAACAAAGTAACGGCCAGCTCACAAAGAGCCACAACGCCAAAAACCAAAAGCCAAAAGGCCACAACCGGCTAGCATAACAATGATAGGCAAACTAATCGCCTATCCTATTACATGACCGCCATCCAAACCGGTTGAAGATATCACCGGATAGATCCAGTAACCAAACGTTCCCTGGCCTCCGTCGGAGTGAGTAACGACCACATACGGATCAACGCAGTGGCTTGGAATATAACCTGAAAAAAGTGAATATTTGTTGTTCTGTTAAAAGCCAAATCATTTCTGCAGTTCCAAATTGCCCACAACAAAGCACATACTCCTACGCGAATGTGTCTAGCTGTTTCGAACTCTATCCCAACAAGCCACGTTCCAAATAACGTATTGACAGAATTCGAAGGAGTAATGTTAAAGGCAATGTGCACCGTCTGCCACAAAATTTTGGCCAACGGGCAATCAAAGAAAAGGTGTTTGATGGTTTCATCCCGATCACAAAAACTACACCTAGTAGATCATGTCCAGTTGCGCTTTACCAAGTTATCATTTGTTAATATGACTTGTTTATGTACAAACCACATAAACACTTTAATTTTTCAAAGGAACTTTTACTTTCCAAACATATTGGGAACTAGGAATGGCGCTAGAGTTGATGACATTGATATACATAGATTTAACAGTGAACTCTCCAGACTTAGTGTAACACCCCGGATGTAACTTGCCATATTTGTAACTCCGACTCTTGCCATTTCTGGCTTTAAGTTATGAGATTCCCTTCGTGATTGGGTTTTGTCTTTGTTTTGCATTTTGTTCATGTCATGCATTTCATATCATGTCATCATGTGCATCGTATTTCCATACGTGTTCGTCTCATGCATCCGAGCACTTTCCCCGTTGTCTGTTTTGCAATCTGACACTCCTACGTGCACCGGAGTCCCCCTTTTGTCTTTTTTCGTGAGCGGGTGTTAAACGTGCTCGGAATAAACTGAGATTTTCCCAGTGTCCTTGGTACACCACCGGTAGACCGCCTATCAAATTTCGTTCCATTTGGAGTCTGTTTGATACTCCAACGGTTAACCGGGTAACCGGGAAGGCCTCTTATGTGTTGCAGCCCAACACCCCTCCAAAACGGCCCAATAACCCATCCAAACCACTCCCATGTCCTCCGTCATTGGATCACCATCGCGTGGTCGAAAACTACACTCTATTTGGACACTCCTACCTCCTCCTACCTATAAATATGTGCTCTCCCCGTCCAAATCCGGGTCAAAACCCTAGCAAACTTCCCCCGCCGCCACTGGACACATCTGACCACACCGGACAAAGTCGCCGCCGCCGCCCGCACCAATCGATGCGCGCCACATGTCCACCCGCGCGCACTTCGCCGCCGGGCCCGTGAAGCCCAGATCGGACCCGCCCTGGGCCGCGCCGGGCCCAAGGGAGCCCACAACCTCGCTGCCCTCACCCGCCTTGCCGGATCTTCGCCGCCGCCTTCGCACCGTCACCGACGACCAACTCTGGCGACCGAAGCACGCCGCCGCCTGTCCTCCGCCTCGCCTGCCTCACCGTCCGCCGCCTGCACCAGGTCGCCGGCCACCGCGCCCGTCCCCATCTCGTTCTTCCTCCTCTGGCCCGATATCTCCCGTCCTCATCTCTCTCTCTCTCTCGCTCTCTCTCTCTGTGTCTCTCTCTCTCTTCCGTTCGACAGGAAGCCGCGCCGCCGCCTCGATCCGCTTCCGCCGCCGTTTGGAGTCCCATCAAGCTCGGATCCGGCACCCCCGCCTCTGGATCCGTCCGTTCCCGCAGATCCCCGCCGTGCCCACCTGTCGGAGTCGTCGTTGCGCCGCCGTTGACCTTGGGCGCCGCCGTCCCTGTGTCTTGCTCATGCCCCAGGCACGAGTAGGACGACGCCCTCACCCGCGTGGGCCACCTCCTCTCCATAGGCCCAGCAGCGTTTGGCCTGAATCGCCTCCTTCGTTCCTGGGCCGAAGCCCGTGTGGTGAGCCATCCTCTAAATCCTTCCTGAGCATCATTTAGTTTACCCGCGCTCGTCTGTTTTTTTTTCTAAGTCCCGAATCTGCAATGATTTCATGCCCTGTTCATTGCCTCGTACCTCGGTGACCGTAGCTCCATTTCATGCATATAAGCTATCAAAATGTTCATTGGGAGATGCTCTTCATTTCATTACATTGTGACATGCTTGTTTGAGTCCATCTTGATGCCCAAATCATTGGTGCAAGAGTGCTATAAATTGTTTGCTCCTGTTACTTAACAGTTTAGGGTAATTTGTCATTTTTGTCACATTTGATGTGCGCTTCATATGGGCATGAGATCTACATGTGTTTTGGTCTATGCCATGCCATCTTTACAGGGGTGCTTGCCATGTATTTTGTGATCAATGTGGTGACTAGCACAAGCATGCAAAGTAGCATTCATGATATTGCTGTTTTCAGGGACTTAGAATTTTACCAAGTCATTTTCCTGCTGTTATTTTTATGCCATGTAAACATGAGGCTACAGTGAGATCCATGCTTGTTTTTGAAGGAAATATGCCCTAGAGGCAATAATAATGTTATTATTTTATTTACTTATATCATGATAAATGTTTATTATTCATGCTAGAATTGTATTATCCGGAAACATAATACTTGTGTGAATACATAGACAAACTAAACGTCACTAGTATGCCTCTACTTGACTAGCTCGTTAATCAAAGATGGTTATGTTTCCTAACCATAGACATGTGTTGTCATTTGATTAACGGGATCACATTATTAAGAGAATGATGTGATTGACATGACCCATTCCATTAGCTTAGCACCCGATCGTTTAGTATGTTGCTATTGCTTTCTTCATGACTTATACATGTTCCTATGACTATGAGATTATGCAACTCCCGTTTGCCGGAGGAACACTTTGTGTGCTACCAAACGTCACAACGTAACTGGGTGATTATAAAGGAGCTCTACATGTGTCTCCAAAGGTAAATGTTGGGTTGGCATATTTCGAGATTAGGATTTGTCACTCCGATTGTCGGAGAGGTATCTATGGGCCTTCTCGGTAATGCACATCACATAAGCCTTGTAAGCATTGCAACTAATAAGTTAGTTGCGAGATGATGTATTACGAAACGAGTAAAGATACTTGCCGGTAACGAGATTGAACTAGGTATTGAGATACCGACGCTCGAATCTCGGGCAAGTAACATACCGATGACAAAGGGAACAACGTATGTTGTTATGCGGTTTGACCGATAAAGATCTTCATAGAATATGTGGGAGCCAATATGAGCATCTAGGTTCCGCTATTGGTTATTGACCGGAGACGTGTCTCGGTCATGTCTACATTGTTCTCGAACCCGTAGGGTCCGCACGCTTAAGGTTTCGATGACAGTTATATTATGAGTTTATGAGTTTTGATGTACCGAAGTTAGTACGGAGTCCCGGATGTAATCACGGACATGACGAGGAGTCTCGAAATGGTCGAAACATAAAGATTGATATATTGGATGGCTATATTCGGACACCGGAAGTGTTGCGGGTGATTTCGGAGAAAACCGGAGTGCCGGAGGGTTACCGGAACCCCCCCCCCCCCGGGAGAAGTAATGGGCCTTATGGGCCCTAGTGGAGAGAGAGAGGGGCGGCCAGGGTTGGCCGCATGCCCCCTCCCCCTCTGGTTCGAATTGGACTAGGAGAGGGGGGGGCGCCCCCCTTTCCTTCTCCCTCTCCCTCCTTCCTTTCCCCCTCCTAGTAGGAGTAGGAAAGAGGGGAGTCCTACTCCTACTAGGAGGAGGACTCCTCCTCCTTGGCGTGCCCTAGGGTCGGCCGACCTCCTCCCCTTGCTCCTTTTATACGGGGGCAGGGGCACCCCTAGACACACAAGTTGATCCACGTGATCGTTTTCTTAGCCGTGTGCGGTGCCCCCTTCCACCATAATCCTCGATAATATTGTAGCGGTGCTTAGGCGAAGCCCTGCGACGGTAGAACATCAAGATCGTCACCACGCCATCGTGCTGACAGAACTCTTCCCCGACACTTTGCTGGATCGGAGTCCGGGGATCGTCATCGAGCTGAACGTGTGCTAAAACTCGGAGGTGTCGTAGTTTCGGTGCTTGATCGGTCGGGCCGTGAAGACGTACGACTACATCAACCGCGTTGTTATAACGCTTCCGCTGTTGGTCTACGAGGGTACATAGATCACACTCTCCCCTCTCATTGCTATGCATCACCATGATCTTGCGTGTGCGTAGGAAAATTTTGAAATTACTACGTTCCCCAACAGTGGCATCAGAGCCAGGTTTTATGTGTTGATGTTATATGCACGAGTAGAACACAAGTGAGTTGTGGGCGATATAAGTCATACTGCTTACCAGCATGTCATACTTTGGTTCGGCGGTATTGTTGGATGAAGCGGTCCGGACCGACATTACGCGTACGCTTACACGAGACTGGTTCTACCGACGTGCTTTGCACACAGGTGGCTGGCGGGTGTTAGTTTCTCCAACTTTAGTTGAACCGAGTGTGGCTACGCCCGGTCCTTGCGAAGGTTAAAACAGCACCAACTTGACAAACTATCATTGTGGTTTTGATGCGTAGGTAAGATTGGTTCTTGCTTAAGCCCGTAGCAGCCACGTAAAACTTGCAACAACAAAGTAGAAGACGTCTAACTTGTTTTTGCAAGGCATGTTGTGATGTGATATGGTCAAGACATGATGCTAAATTTTATTGTATGAGATGATCATGTTTTGTAACCGAGTTATCGGCAACTGGCAGGAGCCATATGGTTGTCGCTTTATTGTATGCAATGCAATTGCGCTGTAATGCTTTACTTTATCACTAAGCGGTAGCGATAGTCATGGAAGCATAAGATTGGCGAGACGACAACGATGCTACGATGGTGATCAAGGTGTCGCGCTGGTGACGATGGTGATCATGACGGTGCTTCGAAGATGGAGATCACAAGCACAAGATGATGATGGCCATATCATATCACTTATATTGATTGCATGTGATGTTTATCTTTTATGCATCTTATCTTGCTTTGATTGACGGTAGCATTTTAAGATGATCTCTCACTAATTATCAAGAAGTGTTCTCCCTGAGTATGCACCATTGTGAAAGTTCTTCGTGCTGAGACACCACGTGATGATCGGGTGTGATAGGCTCTACGTTCAAATACAACGGGTGCAAAACAGTTGCACACGCGGAATACTCAGGTTATACTTGACGAGCCAAGCATATACAGATATGGCCTCGGAACACGGAGACCGAAAGGTCGAGCGTGAATCATATAGTAGATATGATCAACATAGTGATGTTCACCAATGAAACTACTCCATCTCACGTGATGATCGGACATGGTTTAGTTGATTTGGATCACGTGATCACTTAGAGGATTAGAGGGATGTCTATCTAAGTGGGAGTTCTTTAGTAATATGATTAATTGAACTTAAATTTTATCATGAACTTAGTACCTGATAGTATCTTGCTTGTTTATATTTGATTGTAGATAGATGGCTCGTGCTGTTGTTCCGTTGAATTTTAATGCGTTCCTTGAGAAAGCAAAGTTGAAAGATGATGGTAGCAATTACATGTACTGGGTCCGTAACTTGAGGATTATCCTCATTGCTACACAGAAGAATTACGTCCTGGAAGCACCACTGGGTGCCAGGCCTGCTGCTGGAGCAACACCAGATGTTATGAACGTTTGACAGAGCAAAGCTGATGACTACTCGATAGTTCAGTGTGCCATGCTTTACGGCTTAGAATCGGGACTTCAACGACATTTTGAATGTCATGGAGCATATGAGATGTTCCAGGAGTTGAAGTTAATATTTCAAGAAAATGCCCGGATTGAGAGATATGAAGTCTCCAATAAGTTCTATAGCTGCAAGATGGAGGAGAATAGTTCTGTCAGTGAGCATATACTCAAAATGTCTGGGTATAATAATCACTTGATTCAATTGGGAGTTAATCTTCCAGATGATTGCATCATTGACAGAATTCTCCAATCACTGCCACCTAGCTACAAGAGCTTCGTGATGAACTATAATATGCAAGGGATGAATAAGACTATTCCCGAGCTCTTCGCAATGCTGAAAGCTGCGGAGGTAGAAATCAAGAAGGAGCATCAAGTGTTGATGGTCAACAAGACCACTAGTTTCAAGAAAAAGGACAAAGGGAAGAAGAAGGGGAACTTCAAAAAGAACAGCAAGCAAGTTGCTGCTCAAGAGAAGAAACCCAAATCTGGACCTAAGCCTGAAACTGAGTGCTTCTACTGCAAGCAGACTGGTCACTTGAAGCGGAACTGCCCCAAGTATTTGGCGGATAAGAAGGATGGCAAGGTGAACAAAGGTATATGCGATATGCATGTTATTGATGTGTACCTTACTAATGCTCGCAGTAGCACCTGGGTATTTGATACTGGTTCTGTTGCTAACATTTGCAACTCGAAACAGGGACTACAGATTAAGCGAAGATTGGCTAAGGACGAGGTGACGATGTGCGTGGGAAATGGTTCTAAAGTCGATGTGATCGCGGTCGGCACGCTACCTCTACATCTACCTTCGGGATTAGTATTAGACCTAAATAATTGTTATTTGGTGCCAGCGTTGAGCATGAACATTATATCTGGATCTTGTTTGATGCGAGACGGTTATTCATTTAAATCAGAGAATAATGGTTGTTCTATTTTTATGAGTAAAATCTTTTATGGTCATGCACCCATGAAGAATGGTCTATTCTTATTAAATCTCGATAGTAGTGACACACATATTCATAATGTTGAAGCCAAAAGATGTAGAGTTGATAATGATAGTGCAACTTATTTGTGGCACTGCCGTTTAGGTCATATCGGTATAAAGCGCATGAAGAAACTCCATACTGATGGACTTTTGGAACCACTTGATTATGAATCACTTGGTACTTGCGAACCGTGCCTTATGGGTAAGATGACAAAAACACCGTTCTCCGGTACTATGGAGAGAGCAACAGATTTGTTGGAAATCATACATACAGATGTATGTGGTCCGATGAATGTTGAGGCTCGTGGCGGATATCGTTATTTTCTCACCTTCACAGATGACTTAAGCAGATATGGGTATATCTACTTAATGAAACATAAGTCTGAAACATTTGAAAAGTTCAAAGAATTTCAGAGTGAAGTTGAAAATCATCGTAACAAGAAAATAAAATTCCTACGATCTGATCGTGGAGGAGAATATTTGATTTACGAGTTTGGTGTACATTTGAAACAATGAGGAAGTTTCGCAGCTCACGCCACCCGGAACACCACAGCGTAATGGTGTGTCCGAACGTCGTAATCGTACTTTACTAGATATGGTGCGATCTATGATGTCTCTTACTGATTTACCGCTATCATTTTGGGGTTATGCTCTAGAGACGGCCGCATTCACGTTAAATAGGGCACCATCAAAATCCATTGAGACGACGCCTTATGAACTGTGGTTTGGCAAGAAACCAAAGTTGTCGTTTCTGAAAGTTTGGGGCTGCGATGCTTATGTGAAAAAGCTTCAACCTGATAAGCTCGAACCCAAATCGGAGAAATGTGTCTTCATAGGATATCCAAAAGAAACTATTAGATACACCTTCTATCACAGATCCGAAGGCAAGACTTTTGTTGCTAAATTCAGAAACTTTCTAGAGAAGGAGTTTCTCTCGAAAGAAGTGAGTGGGAGGAAAGTAGAACTTGATGAGGTAACTGTACCTGCTCCCTTATTGGAAAGTAGTACATCACAGAAACCGGTTTTTGTGACACCTACACCAATTAGTGAGGAAGCTAATAATGATGATCATGAAACTTCAGAACAAGATACTACTGAACCTCGTAGATCAACCAGAGTAAGATCCGCACCAGAGTGGTATGGTAATCCTGTTCTGGAAGTCATGCTACTAGATCATGATGAACTTACGAACTATGGAGAAGCGATGGTGAGCCCAGATTCCGCAAAATGGCTTGAAGCCATGAAATCTGAGATGGGATCCATGTATGAGAACAAAGTGTGGACTTTGGTTGACTTGCCCAAAGATCGGCAAGCAATTGAGAATAAATGGATCTTCAAGAAGAAGACTGACGCTGACGGTAATGTTACTGTCTACAAAGCTCGACTTGTCGCAAAAGGTTTTCGAAAAGTTCAAGGGATTGACTACGATGAGACCTTCTCACCCGTAGCGATGCTTAAGTCTGTCCGAATCATGTTAGCAATTGCCGCATTTTATGATTATGAAATTTGGCAGATGGATGTCAAAACTGCATTCCTGAATGGATTTCTGGAAGAAGAGTTTATATGATGCAGCCAGAAGGTTTTGTCGATCCAAAGGGAGCTAACAAAGTGTGCAAGCTCCAGAGATCCATTTATGGACTGGTGCAAGCCTCTCGGAGTTGGAATAAACGCTTTGATAGTGTAATCAAAGCATTTGGTTTTGTACAGACTTTTGGAGAAGCCTGTATTTACAAGAAAGTGAGTGGGAGCTCTGTAGCATTTCTGATATTATATGTAGATGACATATTACTAATCGGAAATGATATAGAATTTCTGGATAGCATAAAGGGATACTTGAATAAGAGTTTTTCAATGAAAGACCACGGTGAAGCTGCTTACATATTGGGCATTAAGATCTATAGAGATAGATCAAGACGCTTAATTGGACTTTCACAAAGCACATACCTTGACAAAATTTTGAAGAAGTTCAAAATGGATCAAGCAAAGAAAGGATTCTTGCCTATGTTACAAGGTGTGAAATTGAGTAAGACTCAATGCCCGACCAATGCAGAAGATAGAGAGAAAATGAAAGATATTCCCTATGCTTCAGCCATAGGCTCTATCATGTATGCAATGCTGTGTACCAGACCTGATGTGTGTCTTGCTATAAGTCTAGCAGGAAGGTACCAAAGTAATCCAGGAGTGGATCACTGGACAGCGGTCAAGAACATCCTGAAATACCTGAAAAGGACTAAGGATATGTTTCTCATATATGGAGGTGACAAAGAGCTCATCGTAAATGGTTACGTTGATGCAAGCTTTGACACTGATCCGGACGATTCTAAATCGCAAACCGGATACGTGTTTACATTAAACGCTGGAGCTGTCAGTTGGTGCAGTTCTAAACAAAGCGTTGTGGCGGGATCTACATGTGAAGCGGAGTACATAGCTGCTTCGGAAGCAGCAAACGAAGGAGTCTGGATGAAGGAGTTCATATCCGATCTAGGTGTCATACCTAGTGCATCGGGTCCAATGAAAATCTTTTGTGACAATACTAGTGCAATTGCCTTGGCAAAGGAATCCAGATTTCACAAGAGAACCAAGCACATCAAGAGACGCTTCAATTCCATCCGGGATCTAGTCCAGGTGGGATACATAGAGATTTGCAAGATACATACGGATCTGAATGTTGCAGACCCGTTGACTAAGCCTCTTCCACGAGCAAAACATGATCAGCACCAAAGCTCCATGGGTGTTAGAATCATTACTGTGTAATCTAGATTATTGACTCTAGTGCAAGTGGGAGACTGAAGGAAATATGCCCTAGAGGCAATAATAATGTTATTATTTTATTTCCTTATATCATGATAAATGTTTATTATTCATGCTAGAATTGTATTATCCGGAAACATAATACTTGTGTGAATACATAGACAAACTAAACGTCACTAGTATGCCTCTACTTGACTAGCTCGTTAATCAAAGATGGTTATGTTTCCTAACCATAGACATGTGTTGTCATTTGATTAACGGGATCACATTATTAAGAGAATGATGTGATTGACATGACCCATTCCATTAGCTTAGCACCCGATCGTTTAGTATGTTGCTATTGCTTTCTTCATGACTTATACATGTTCCTATGACTATGAGATTATGCAACTCCCGTTTGCCGGAGGAACACTTTGTGTGCTACCAAACGTCACAACGTAACTGGGTGATTATAAAGGAGCTCTACAGGTGTCTCCAAAGGTAAATGTTGGGTTGGCATATTTCGAGATTAGGATTTGTCACTCCGATTGTCGGAGAGGTATCTCTGGGCCCTCTCGGTAATGCACATCACATAAGCCTTGCAAGCATTGCAACTAATAAGTTAGTTGCGAGATGATGTATTACGAAATGAGTAAAGAGACTTGCCGGTAACGAGATTGAACTAGGTATTGAGATACCGACGATCGAATCTCGGGCAAGTAACATACCGATGACAAAGGGAACAACGTATGTTGTTATGCGGTCTGACCGATAAAGATCTTCATAGAATATGTGGGAGCCAATATGAGCATCCAGGTTCCGCTATTGGTTATTGACCGGAGACGTGTCTCGGTCATGTCTACATTGTTCTCAAACCCGTAGGGTCCGCACGCTTAAGGTTTCGATGACAGTTATATTATGAGTTTTGATGTACCGAAGTTAGTTCGGAGTCCCGGATGTGATGACGGACATGACGAGGAGTCTCGAAATGGTCGAGACATAAAGATTGATATATTGGACGGCTATATTCGGACACCGGAAGTGTTCCGGGTGATTTCGGAGAAAACCGGAGTGCCGGAGGGTTACCGGAACCCCCCCGGGAGAAGTAATGGGCCTTATGGGCCCTAGTGGAGAGAGAGAGGGGCGGCCAGGGTTGGCCGCGCGCCCCCTCCCCCTCTGGTACAAATTGGACTAGGAGAGGGGGCGGCGCCCCCCTTTCCTTCTCCCTCTCCCCCCTTCCTTTCCCCCTCCTAGTAGGAGTAGGAAATAGGGGAGTCCTACTCCTACTAGGAGGAGGACTCCTCCTTGGCGCGCCCTAGGGCCGGCCGGCCTCCTCCCCTTGCTCCTTTATATACGGGGGCAGGGGGCACCCCTAGACACACAAGTTGATCCACGTGATCATTTTCTTAGCCGTGTGTGGTGCCCCCTTCCATCATAATCCTCGATAATATTGTAGCGGTGCTTAGGCAAAGCCCTGCGATGGTAGAACATCAAGATCGTCACCACGCCATCGTGCTGACGGAACTCTTCCCCGACACTTTGCAGGATCGGAGTCCGGAGATCGTCATCGAGCTGAACGTGTGCTAAAACTCGGAGGTGACGTAGTTTCGGTGCTTGATCGGTCGGGCCGTGAAGACATACGACTACATCAACCGCGTTGTTATAACGCTTCCGCTGTAGGTCTACGAGGGTACGTAGATCACACTCTCCCCTCTCGTTGCTATGCATCACCATGATCTTGCGTGTGCGTAGGAAAATTTTGAAATTACTACGTTCCCCAACAGTTTTGAGTATTTTCAGTAAGGATGTTTTGGACATATGGTTATGTTCTATCCATCCATGCCCATGTTCGCAATTATGGAGTGACCTAGCATGTCTTAATCTTGCTCTACGTTTGCTATAAAATGTTTCTGGCAGATTGTTTACATGTTAATCAATTTTTCCATGGTTGTTGCTAGTGTTTCATGCATGCTATGAGCTTGCTCTTGCCATGGTTAGCTTCATGAACATGTCATCTTGCCGTAGGTATGCTTGTATTATCATTCAATGGCTTGTGGTGAGTGATTTGAGCTTGCAAAGATGCCTTCATAACTCTGTTTATGCCATGCTTTGTTTTCTGCTAAGTCTGAAACTGTTAATAAAATTTGCTATGTTTACATGGGTGCCATCATATCTTCTGTGCCTTTTTGGCTCATGATCAGTAAGGGACTTTTGTTCTATGCATTTAGTAGATTCATGCCATGCCTTTATTTGCTATGATATGTTCCTGTAGAATGTTGTTTTCTTGCTCTAAACATTGCTTCCTGATGTTATTTCTGGCATGTTAGTACTTTCACTATGTCTGTGAAGCTAATATCTTTTGCACTTTTTCCATGCTTGTTTGAACCTGCTCTTGGGTGATTTAGCCGTAGCTCAGTGTTCATGTTTTGTCAAGCATTTTGAGTAGATCACTGCCATGTGCTTTGTTGTTATGTTTGAGTGCAGTAGCTTAGTTTCTTGTTGCATTCTAGATGGCATCCTGCTGTTAATCGCATAATTGTGACATTCTTGTTTTGCTTGCCATTTGCAAACCGTGCATCCGATTCCGGTGATCTTTATATGGATTTTGACCGTAATCATCTCAACTTTCTAGAGGCACACTTGGTTTGCCAAGTTGATTCCTTGTTCATCCTTTTCCTTCTGAAACACGCATATGCATTGCATATCATGTCTTGCATATCATGTCATGTTTTGCATCATGTTGTTTGTGTATTGCACCGTGATTGATTGTTGGTCCTTTGCTTGTCACTACTAGGAAAAGGGCTACAGATAATATGGACACTAATGGCACACCAGACATGTGGTGCGCCACTCCTATATAGCAGTGGCGCACCATGTGTCGGTGCGCCATTAGTGTCTATCACACTAATGGCGCACCACACCAATGGTGTGCCACTACTAACATATTTTTTTCCAAAAATACTAATGGCGCACCAGGTAACAGTGCGCCATTACTAGTTTAACTAGTAATGGCGCACCACTCACCACGTGCGCCACTACTTTCATTTTTTTGTTGCAAAACTACTAATGGCACACCACAAGGTGGTGCACCATTGCTATCCAAAAAAAAGATTACTAATGGCGCACCTCTAGGGGGTGTGCCATTGCTATCCAAAAAAAATTCTAATGGCGCACTGCTAGGGGGTGCGCCATTGCTAAGCCTCTCCCTCGCCAACCCCCTTTCTTCCCCCAATCCCCCCCCCACCCCCACCCATACTGCGCCGACCCATCTCGCCCCTCGCCTCTCGCCACCACCGCCGATCCCCTTCCACCCATCGGCGACCTCGCTCCCGGGATCCACCGCCCCCACCCACCCCCTCCCTCGCCTTCCCAGCCCTCCAAACCCTAGAAACCCGCGGCGCCCAGGCCCACTGCGTCGCCCTGACCGAGACCCACTGCGCCGCCCCGCTGGAGACTTGGAGCCTCGGAGCCCAGACCCACTGCGCCGCCCCGCCGGAGACAGACTTGGAGCCTCGGAGACCCACTACGCCGCCCCGCCGGAGACCCACTGCGCCGACCCACCCACTGTGTCATCTCCGCTCCGGCCACCACCTCATCATGGTCAGGTAATCCCTCTCTCCTCCCTCCCGGCCATGCCCTCCCGGCCATGCGCTCTTCTTCTCTGTTTTGCTAGGTTTAGGTCAAATCCCTCTCGAATTTAGGTCAAATTAGGTTCAAATCCCTCTAGAAGTTAGGTCAAATTAGTTTTAGCAACAAGAATTCAGGAAGCTTGCTTGAGTTTGTGTCCTTTAATGTGTAAATCTGTAGTTCTAGCCACTGTTTGTAGTTGTAGCCACTCCTTGAAAATTTAGTTTTGAAAATTCAGTTTATTCGGTTACTGAAAATTTAGTTAATTCAGTTAGGCACACAAATTTCAGAACTTTGGTGTGCCCTAGTACTTGGTGTTTGTAGAAAACCAGGAGTGTCAATGTGCCCCAGTACTTGATGTTCACTTTTTTTGCTATCTAAATTGAGTGTCATTATTTTGTTTGCACCTGTTCTTATATGGGTGAAACTTCACTTGTTTTTAGGCTAGTGCAGGGTGTTGCTTTATTCTATAAAGATGATGATCATCTTTTACATAAAACAATTTGTGTGCTAAACAAAGGTTAGGTTCAGAGATAGTGTTGCATTGTTGAGTTTTACTCCTTTTGATGTAGTAAATTTATTGACTGGTGTTTATCTTACCCTGTTCCATTGAGTAGTAAATCATTATTGGCTTGTATAGATGTCAGCATGCTCCCTTTCTACTCATTTTGGAGAACCTGTTCTTCACTTCTAAGAGTTGTTGTATTGAATGGTAGTTCTCATCCATTGGGGTTTTGATTGACATGGCACATTTGCAATGGAGTTGTATATATCTTTAGCATGCTTTAAATTATAAAATTATAATATTCAGTATTGACAGGTTATTGAGGTAGTTGATATGGACACAAAGCAGTGTTGGTTGTTAGTCTGATATGAATCTAGAAGTGTTGATTTTCCTTGGTATATGTTGTGTTCAGTTTTGGCAGGAGTTCAGAACAGTTAGGCAAAGGTCATGTCTCCGACCATCGTGTCATGATGATTTGGCAGGTACCCCGAGAGGCCCTTGAGTTTGCTGGAATGTCGATTAACTTCCGTTCCGGCAAATTCGGGTACTCCATATGTCCTATTTTCAGCAAAGGTCATGCTGAAATTTTCTGTGAATTTTAGCATGACTTTGCTAAAAATAGGACATATGGGGTACTTGTGACTAATTCATGGGCCGGGGTATCTTAGTACTTAATTAAGTAGGATCAACTGCCCCTTTATTCTTGCTGCATTAAACCATAGGTGGCAATAGAGCCAAGTGATTAGGCCCAACTTAGAATTCTCCTTCCCAGCTTAGCTTTTAGGATGCCTCGGTGTCGACAAACCCTAAATTATAAAACATTGGCTTTTAGGGTGCCTCGGTGTCGATAAAAACCTAAATGATGAAAGCTTAGGCTTTTAGGGTGCCTCGGCGTCGACAAACCCTAAATGATAAAAGCTTAGCTTTTAGGATGCCTCGGTGTCGACAAACCCTAAATGATGAGACCATGATCTTGTTCCTTGACAATAACCAACTTTTTGACCAAACTTTTTTCCTATTTAGAGCGAAACATGGGCCACAACGATGAGGCCGGCGGTTCGGGCAAGCAATTCTGGGAGCTGTCCCATGAGATGGAGGAAGAACCTCATCGCTATGAGGACGCCGCGGAAGACACCTATCCTGACTACACAACCCCTAGTGGTGTCGGGGATGACACCGCTGATGATGCCGTCGAGGATGCCACCACTGATGATGGCAGCGCACGCATAGATGGCAGCCAACCGAAGAGGCAACGGAAGGATCGACACCCAAACGTGCTCCGCACTGTCAAGGAGGAATTTACTCAAGTGAACTCCGATGGGCATCCAACGGCGCCCAAAGAATTAGTCAAGGGGTACTCGCTTCAGCTCGGGTGCATTCTCCGGAGCACCCTCGTGATCAACTCCGAGAACCTAAGGCATAAGGACCGAGGGAATTTGCGCAACCTCCTCTTCACAAAGCTGCACGAACGATACAAGTTCCCCGCTGACTTTGCAAACACACGCCTCTCAGGGAATAAAGTGAACAGTGCCGTCCTCACGACGATGAGCACGGCCCTGTCTACTTGGAGAAGAGCGGTGAAGAGAATGATTGACAAAGGTGATAGTTATGAGAAGATCAAGGCGAAAAATCCTTCGATCAGTGAAGATGACTACAAGGAGTTCAAGATCAGGTGCGAGAGCAGCGCAACCTCCGAATCAAGTCAGTGGGGGAAAGAAATGCGGGAGTTGAACTTAGGGGAACACAAACTCGGTCCCGGCGATTACAGAGTGGCGGAGCCTATATGGGACAAGGAGGACGCGGAGCATGCCGAGCAAGGCCTACCGCCCCGCTTCGAGAAATACCGTGACAAGCAGACCAGGAACTATGTCAGGGCCCGGTACAAGGAGGACCCGGTAACAAAGGAGCTTACCACGTATCCGAAGACCAAGGCGCTTGAGCTTGTTCTGGTAAGGAATACACCCCCACGTAATTAGCTCCATATGGTTGCATTCTAATTAATGAAGCCAAATTTCTAAATTGTTCACATTCCTTCCGCATGAGACAGAAAGCAGTAGCGCGGGGTCGTCTCAGAGCACCCCTTGGGACAGCACTCTAAACAGGGCGTTGAACTTAATGAAAAACAAGGATAAGCTCAGTAAGCCGTCGTCAGCTGGTCGTGTGGCCGGCAAAGGCTTGTCCACTAAATGGTCGTCATACTATAACGCTGGTGGGTGAAAGGAGAGAAAGACCATCTCGGAAATCCAGTCGCACGAGGTTCAAGAACTCAAGCCACAAGTGGCGCGGATTCCGGAGATGGTCCAAGGGCAAGTGCAACAACAACTGGGATCGACGCTCACCGCCATTGTGCCTACCTTGATTCAGGGGCTGGCGACGTGGATTGCGGGCGGCCAATAGGGGCTGCCCCCGGTTCCCAGCTTCACGTCCAGCAACTCGCACAACGCACAGGCAACGCCATTGGTATCTCCGGCGGAGGCAGTATAGGTGTCTCCGACGCCGGCACGGGCATTGGAGCTTAATGCACTTGGGTGTACGCCGGCCGGCACCTCGGCAGCAAGCGGCCCCTCCGTCAGTTGCACGCCCGCCGTTGGCGGTGCCTCGACATTAGCCGAGCTCGACGCCATCACAGTAACTAATTAAGCCTCTCAGTCGATGACTCCGTCTCCTTGCCTTTGACTGGGCATCCCTGACGCCCTACATGTTTTCGCAGGGCGCCGCCGACGTTCCATGCACTCTCCTGCACTTCGTGGGCGGCGAGTTGATCGATGTCGCCAAGGGCAGAATCGTTCAACCGGGCAACCCCGTGTTCCACGGTAATCCGATGCCACCCACCGTGTATAGGGTTGAACTGGTTCGGGTGCTGCCAGGCTGCGATGAGTTGTTACCTCCGATTTGACCTGCTGGGGCCGACGAAGATGATGTGATGACCCTCAGCGCCTGCGTAAGCTGGCCCCTGCTTTGGCCGAAGAGCCAGATTCGTTTGGGGGCGAGGGACACCACCCCACAGACAACACCGCCAGTCGTGCCGGCGCCAAGCCATGGCAAGACCGCCGCAACGCTACCGGACATCCCTATGGCACAGGATCCGAACATGCATATGGCACAGGATCCGGACGACAACGACGACGGTACATTTACCAACATTGATAAGTACTTTGCCGAACATGGGTACGGTGACGAATTCTTCGGGCCTCCTTCTCAAGAACCCAACCTTGAAAAAGACGACCGTGATCATGCTGGTACCGCGGAGAAACCAAATTGCAACAGGCGTTGTCTGGCATTCAGTTCTCAGGAGACGCCTCCAGCTGCTGACTTCACCGAGCCTCAGATAGCCGAGGTTCGAAATATTATCAGCCCCAACACACTCAAGAAGGCGGTCTATGAGCAGAACTCAATCCCATTACAGCAGAAGAAGAAGGGACGGAAAAGAAAGAGTAACAAGGGTGCGAGTCAGCCGGCACCGAGTACGATCCGTGCTCAGGACGGGCCACCTTCACCTAAGGATATCTCGAGGAGGGTGCATGTGGCGGGTAGGCCGATGCTACCGACTAATATGCTCAATGCTGCAACCGGTGCTATGCCGAGTCTGCATGACAGTGTTCTTTCATTGGAGAAGCGGCGTCTCAGAGAAAATGATGTGTCATACCCGGTTTTCGTGGCCAAGGTGCCAGAGGGCAAGGGCTTTGTGGATAACGCCATCGGGGGTACGATCGTCCTGCGGTTTGATGACATCTTCGCTATGTTTAACCTTCATCCGCTGCACTACACCTTCGTTCGGCTATTTTCGCTGAGTATGGAGATGCGGATCATTAGAGACAAGACCTTGGACATCATGATAGTTGACCCCTTCTACATGCGTGCCAAGATCTTGGGCGGCGCTGGGGACCGGCAAGTCGCGAGTTCTTACCTCGAAGGCGTCATTCTGGCAAACCCAGATAAGGATAACTTCCTCGTGCCTTACTTTCCCGAGTAAGTCATCCCCTCACTGCCCCGTAACATATGATTTCTTAGATTTCGATCGTTTTTTTCTTCTAACATTATGTGTTTTCTGTAGTAACACACGTTGCACACTCATCCTCTTAAGCCCAAAATATTCCATGGCCATGTATTTCGACTCGGACCGTCAGTCGAAGAAAGACTACACAAATATCAAGAAAGTTCTTGATGATGTTCTCCTTGGCTACGCCAAATCTGGAGGCACCTTCACCAGGCCAATTCATAGGTACGGCAAGCACGTGTTCGCCCACAATACGGCGTTCTGCTGCGTCAAGCAGCCGCCTGGCGGTCAGAAGGATGCCTACTACGCCCTCCATCACATGCGGGAGATCGTACGGGACCATAATCACCTTCTGCTACCAAATAATCTCAAAGATTGGGCCACGAGCTTGTCGGCAATCCAGGACGCGGACATCAGACAAGAATTCTTTCGCATCCAGTCGGAGTTTGCGGAAATCATCCATCAAGATGTCCCTCATACCTCGGGGCAGCTCTACATCATATATCAACCGTCTAACAGTGAGATAGACACAACGCTACAAATGCAGGCTGACAACGACCACGATTTCATGACCATCACGAGTGACGGCGGCTTCATCCACGCTCTAGTCCCTTGAGTCGAGTCGAAAGTAGTGATGCTATGTGTAGTTCTGAAACATCGATTGGCTCATGTTGTAATTAAACTTTAATGAACTTGTATGCCTCTTTGGTTTGGACAGTCATTCAACTTATATGTAATCGATGCTATTTATTAGTAGGACCATGAATCGTGCTATTAATGTGTTGCTCTTCTCTTCCGATCCTTTTGTTGCATACTTATATATTGCTTATGTATTGTCTGTGAATTGTTACTAACGTTTTGTTTGGCTAGTGCATAGAGATGCCATCGTATGTCGTGTACAAGGGTAAGGTTCCCGGAGTCTATGACGACTGGGAGGAGTGTCGGAGACGGGTTCACCATTTCAGCGGTAAAATGTTACAAAGGGTACACCACTAGGGTGGAGGCGGAAGATAGATACGCGCGCTATCTAGCGGGAGAGAGGAGGTGTAGGGGAACGCAGCAGAAAAGAAAATTTTCCGACCTACGCACCAGCCCAGGACCACTATGGAGACTGCATACATGGTTTGATCTTTTTCGTTACCGACTCATAGCGCAGCGGGAAGTAGAGTCGATGATGATCGGCGGTGCAGATCCTCGCAGCTAGGATTTACAACCTCCCAACCGTGAGGATGTATACCCTCATCTGCTCCATAGGCAGCCCTTTGGGAGGCGGTCGAACAACCCCGCAGACGGTGTCGCGGACAGCCCTTCGGGAGGACCTTCGAAACTCGAACGGTCACTCGGACAGCCCTTCGGGAGGACCTTCAAAACTCGGACGGTCACATGGACAGCCCTTCGGGAGGCACTCACGAACTAAGACCGAAACTACGATCTCTCTATAGAGTTGCACACATACAATGTCATCTATCCGGCAGGGCTTCGCCGTCCAGAACTAGTTCCTGCCGGAACCCACACAGCCTTATGGCTCTACGAAACTCTTTTCGTGGGAGGGAGAGAAGAAGCCAGATCATTGCATGGCACTTGTATGTGAGAAGGGATGAGGTTTGGGCAGCCCCCTTACCTCCTATTTATAGGGAAACCAAGGGGTAGGATGGGTATTCTGAAATACCAAAAGTGCCCCCACTTTATGTCACACACAAAGGGTATAAAAGGCATAAAGGGATGACAAGTGGAGCCCCATGGAGGAGCTGCACCCTCCAACGTCCCACCTTCATGGGGGGGGCCCAAAGGGGGTTCCTTGATCCCCAAGTCCTTCTAGAAGCCTTTTGGGAAAAGCCCCAAAAGGTGGCTTTCCATAAATATCCCAAAAAGTACTTTCACTATTCATGATGACATTTTTCAGTGTCCGTTCGAACTGAAAATATTTATGTGGGCTTAGAACATTTCCAGTACCCACCAAAATGATTTTCAACGCGTTCCGAAACAATTCCGGTTTAGTGATTTTCATCTGCGAAAAGCATCTGAAGTGGTTCCGGCAGCTCCGGAGCATATCCGGTTATTATCCCGGAAAATTCCAGAAAGCTTCCAGAATGATTTTGGCACCCTCCAAGAATTATCAGGCATGTGCCGAAACCAATTTGACTTAATGGTATCCCCTGAAACAACTTTTCAGTTTCATCGAAACTCATCCGATGACCTCTCTTTGCGGAACCTTTTCCGCTGTCCGAAACTTTTTCGGTGATTTTCTCTCAGACTCCTTGTCTAGTATTCAGCAGATAGATGACCCTCAAGCGTGTGACCCTATAGGTTCGGTGAAGTATAGACATGACCTGGAACCCCTTCCGATCAATGATCAACATCGGAGCCGTGGACACCCATATTGACCCCTATACCCACACGAATAAATATTCGAGTGAACCTCCAGTTGCAGTGAGCTATTCCTGTTGCTTCGCGATATGTCACAAACACCTGAGGTGAGATTTATTGCATCCCCATGGACAAACAATTTGTCCACCATGCAAGTTACGTCGTTACCGGTTTTGTTCTCTTTTCTCGTTTCCGTGTTCCGGCATCCCAGTGATCAAATCACACTGTGTCTGGCCAGACGATGATGGATACCGTAATACCGAGAGGGGCCGAGAATATCTCTCCATCGTCGGAGGAGCAAATCCCAATCTTGAGCTATCAAGTTACTTGACACACTTTTCCATGAACCCGTAAGCCGCTGTAATAGCCACCCATTTACGGATGACGTTTAACAAACCCCAAAGTTCATGAAGCAAGCATGAAGAAACTCGATACTCTCATGGTCTAAGGAATCATGAAAACGTTAACCATCTCTGTGTTATGTACCATTAACTTGTGACGAATGAATCTCTTAGCATAACATCAATCCGGGTCGATTCAACACAAATGTTCTCTTAACATTGTGCCCTCAAGGTTGCTGGCATAGACATGCCCATGATCAGGAAAACAGAACCATCATGCAACACTTGAGCTAGTCTTAGAGGCCAGACTAGGAATACATTTTACCGTTTATTATTCCACACGTGCATATGAGTCTTCCTCCGAGCCTCGTGGTTATTGCAGACTCGAGAACCATAGCAGTTATAGCATAGAACATAAACATAATTATGAACTCGGAGATAAATAATATATTTTATTATTGCCTCTAGGGCATATCTCCTACAAACTCCCACTTGCACTACAGTCAATAATCTAGTTAATGCAAATGCACTTTACACCTATGGCATACCGGTGTAAAAAAATGTTTCGCATGTGGTATAGCCTGATGTCCATCAGATCTGACAACTTCAGCTCCATGTGTATCTCTGCATATCCTCGCGTTTTCACGCTTTCACAAAATTCATATTTTGTGCGGACTTGGCTTTGTATATATGTGAATCATTGGTCGAAACCTGATTCCTCAGACTGAGTTATGGAGCAACTATCTGCAATAGTGTCCCATTGACCAAAGCCTTCTTGGAACCATACTAAGTTCATGAATGAACTATATGATTCAACATCTTTGTCTTTGTCGCTTCTAAAGCGGCAACATATGTTGGGGATCGTAGCAGAAATTTAAAATTTTCTACGCATCACCAAGATCAATCTATGGAGTAATCTAGCAACGAGGGGAAGGAGAGTGCATCTACATCCCTTGTAGATCACTAAGCGGGAGCGTTCAAGTGAACGGGGTTGATGGAGTCGTACTCGTCGTGATCCAAATCACCGATGATCCTAGCGCCGAACGGACAGCACCTCCATGTTCAACACACGTACAGAACGGAGATGTCTCCCACGCCTTGATCCAGCAAGGAGGAGGGAGAGGTTGAGGAAGAGAGTCCAACAGCAGCACGACGGCGTGGTGGTGGTGATGGAGAGCTCGTGGTTCTCCAGCAGGGCTTCGCCAAGCACTATGGAGGAGGAGGAGGTGTAGGAGGAGGGAGGGCTGCGCCAGGTTCAAGGGTGCGTCTGCCCTCTCTCTCCCTCACTATATATAGGGGGAAGGGAGGAGGGGGAGGCGCCCTAGGGTTCCCTAGGGGAGGGGCGGTGGCACAGGGGAAACCCTAGATGGGTTTGGGCGCCCCCACCCCCTAGGAAACTTGCCCCCCAAGCCGGGAGGGGTGGCTGCCCTAGGGGTGACGCCCCCACCTCTCCTGGTTACATCAGATGGGGTGGGAGGGGCGCTCAGCCCCTTAGTGGGCTGATGTGCCCTCTCCCCTTGGCCCATAAGGCCCCCCGACGCTTGTCGGGGCCTCCGAAACCCCTTTCGGACACGCTGGTCATCACCTGGTACCCCCGGAACAATTCCCGACTCCAATACCCTTCGTCCAATATACCGATCTTCACCTCCGGACCATTCCGGAGCTCCTCGTCATGTCCGGGATCTCATCTAGGACTCCGAACAACCTTTGGTAACCACATACTATTTCCCATAACAACTCTAGCGTCACCGAACCTTAAGTGTGTAGACCCTACGGGTTCGGGAACCATGCAGACATGACCGAGACAACTCTCCGGCCAATAACCAACAGCGGGATCTGGATACCCATGTTGGCTCCCACATGTTCCACGATGATCTCATCGGATGAACCACGATGTCGAGGATTCAATCAATCCCGTATACAATTCCCTTTGTCCAGCGGTATTGTACTTGCCCGAGATTCGATTGTCGGTATCCGATACCTTGTTCAATCTCGTTACCGGCAAGTCTCTTTACTCGTTCCGTAACACATCATCCCGTGATCAACTCCTTGGTCACATTGTGCACATTATGATGATGTCCTACCGAGTGGGCCCAGAGATACCTCCCCGTTTACACGGAGTGACAAATCCCAGTCTCAATTCGTGCCAACCCAACAGACACTTTCGGAGATACCTGTAGTGTACCTTTATAGCCACCCAGTTACGTTGTGACGTTTGGCACACCCAAAGCACTCCTACGGTATCCGGGAGTTGCACAATCTCATGGTCTAAGGAAATGATACTTGACATTAGAAAAGCTTTAGCAAACGAACTACACGATCTTGTGCTAGGCTTAGGATTGGGTCTTGTCCATCACATCATTCTCCTAATGATGTGATCCCGTTATCAACGACATCCAATGTCCATGGTCAGGAAACCGTAACCATCTATTGATCAACGAGCTAGTCAACTAGAGGCTTACTAGGGACATGGTGTTGTCTATTTATCCACACATGTATCTGAGTTTCCTATCAATACAATTCTAGCATGGATAATAAACGATTATCATGAACAATGAAATATAATAATAATAACTAATTTATTATTGCCTCTAGGGCATATTTCCAACAGTCTCCCACTTGCACTAGAGTCAATAATCTAGTTCACATCGCCATGTGATTAACACTCACAGGTCACATCGCCATGTGACCAACATCCAAGAGTCTACTACACTCAATGATCTAGTTCACATCACTATGTGATAAACACTCAAAGAGTTCTGGGTTTGATCATGTTATGCTTCTGAGAGAGGTTGTAGTCAACGGGTCTTGCCATATTCAGATCCCTATGTATTTCGCAAAACTTTATGTCATATCGTAGATGCTGCTACCACGTTCCACTTGGAGCTATTCCAAATTGTTGCTCCATTATATGTATCCGGTATCTCTACTCAGAGCTATCCGGATAGGTGTTAAGCTTGCATCGACATAACTCTTTACGTCGAACTCTTTATCACCTCCATAACCAAGAAACATTTCCTTATTCCTCTAAGGATAATTTTGACCGCTATCTAGTGATCTACTCCTAGATCACCTTTGTGCCCTCTTGCCAGACATATGGCAAGGCACACATCAGGTGTGGTACTTCAGCATGGCATACCGTATAGAGCCTATGACAAAAGCATAGGGGACGACCTTCGTCCTTCCTCTTTCTTCTGCCGTGGTCAAGCTTTGAGTCTTACTCAACTTCACACCTTACAACTTAGGTAAGAACCCCTTCTTTGACTGATCTATTTTGAACTCCTTAAAAAACATGTCAAGGTGTGCGTTCTTTGAAAGTATCATCAGGCGTCCTGATCTATCTCTATAGATATTGATGCCCAATTTGTAAGCAGCTTTATCCAGGTCTTCCTTTGAAAAACACTCTTCAAACAACCGTTTATGCTTTCCAGAAATTCTACATCATTTCGAATCAACAATATGTCATCCACATATACTTATCAGAAATGTTGTAGTGCTCCCACTCACTTTCTTGTAAATACAAGTTTCTAGCAAACATTGTATAAACCTAAAAGCTTTGATCACTCCATCAAAACATATATTCCGATTTCAAGATGCTTGCTCTAGTCCATAGAAGGATTGCTGGAGCCAGCATACCTTTTAGCATCCTTAGGATCGACAAAAGCTTTTATTGTATCACATACAACTTTTCTTACGAAAACTTGGTAAGAAAACTTGTTTTGACATCCATCTGTAAGATTTCATAATCGAAAAATACAGCTAATGCTAACATGATTCCGACGGACTTAAGCATCGCTACGGGTGAGAAATTCTCATCGTAGTCAACTCCTTGAACTTGTGAAAAGACTCTTTCCCACAAGTCAAGCTTCATAGACGGTAACATTACCGCCCATGTCCGTCTTCTTCTTAAAGATCCATTTATCTCAATGGCTTGCCGATCATCGGGCAAGTCCACCAAAGTACATACTTTGTTCTGATATATGGATCCTATCTTGGATTTCATGGCTTCTAACCATTTGTCGGAATACGGGCCCACCATCCCTTCTCCATAGCTCGTAGGTTCATTGTTGTCTAACAACATGATATCTAAGACATGATTACCGTACCACTCTGTACATATCCTTGTCGACCTACGAGGTTCGATAGCAGCTTGATCCGAAGCTTCATGATCACTATCATTAACTTCCTATTCAACAGATGTAGGCGCCACAGAAAACATCTTTCTGTGTTGCATCACTCTCTGGTTGAAGTAAAGGTTCGACAACCTCATCAAGTTCTATCTTCCTCCCACTCAATTCTTTCGAGAGAAACTCCTTCTCGAGAAAGGACCCGTTCTTAGCGTCAAACAATTTGCCCTCGGATCTGAGACAGAAGGTATACCCAACTGTCACCCTTCGGTATCCTATGAAGATGTGTTTTGTCCACTTTGGGTTCGAGCTTCTCTGGCTGAAGCCTTAAGCATCGCAGCCCCAAACATTAAGAAACGACAACTTTGGTTTCTTTCCAAACCAATGTTCATACGGCATCGTCTCAACGGACTTATATGGTGTCCTATCTAAAGTGAATGCAGCTGTCTCTAACGCATAACCTCAAATTGAAAACGGTAGATTGGTAAGAGACATCATAGATCGCACCATATCTCATAGGATTCGATTACGACGTCCGGACACACCATTACCTTGTGGTGTTCCAGGTGGCTTCAACTGTGAAACAATTCCACAGTGTCTTAAGTGATTGCCAAACTCATAACTCAGGAAATCCCCTTTTGATCAAATCGTCGGAACATGATCTTATTGTTATGATGATTCTTAACTTCACTCTGAAATCGCTTGAACTTTTCAAACGTTTCAGACTTGTGCTTCATTAAGTAAATATACCTATATCTACTCAAATCGTCAGTGAAGATGAGAAAATAGCGATATCCACCGCACGCTTCAATTCTCATTGGATCACACGCATCAACATGTATGATTTCCAACAAGTCACTTGCCCGTTTCATTGTACCTGAAAATGGGGTCTTAGTCATCCTGCCCATGAGGCATGGCTCGCATGTGTCAAGCGATTCAAAATCAAGTGACTCCAAACATCCATCGACATGGAGTTTCTTCATGCATCTTACGCCAATATGACCTAAGCGGCAGTGCCACGAGAAAGTGGTACTATCATTATTAACTCTACATCTTTTGGCGTGAACATGTGTATTACCACGACCGAGATTCAATGAACCATTCACATAGGGTGCATGACCATGAAAGGTATCATTCATGTAAACAGAATAACCATTATTCTCTAACTTAAATGAATGACCGTATTGCAATGAACATGATCTAATCATATTCATGCTCAACGTAGACACCTGATAACATTTATCTAGGTTCAATACTAATCCCGAAGGCAGATGGAGCGTGCGATGGTGATCTCATCAACTTTGAAAACACTTCCAACACACATCGTCACCTCGCCCTTAGCCAGTCTCCGTTTAGTCCGTAGCTTTTGCTTCAAGTCACCAATAATAGTAACTGAACCGGTATCCAATACCCAGGTGCTACCAGGAGTGCTAGTGAGGTACACATTAATAACACGTATATACTTTGAGGTTGCCAGCCTTCTTATCTACCATGCATTTGGGGTAATTCCGCTACCAGTGACCGTTCTCCTTACAATAGAAGCACTTAGTCTTAGGTTTGGGTTCAACCTTGGGTTCCTTCACTGGAGCGGCAACTGGTTTTCCATCCATGAAGTTTCCCTTCTAGCCCTTGCCCTTCTTGAAACCAGTGGTCTTGTCAAACCATCAACACTTGATGCTCCTTCTTGATTTCTACCTTTTGCGGTCTTAAGCACCGCGAACAGCTCCGGGATCAACTCCATCCCTTGCATGTCATAGTTCATCATGAAGATCTAGTAGCTTAGTGATAGTGGCTAGAGAACTCTATCAATCACTATCTTATCTGGAAGTTTAACTCCCACTTGATTTAAGTGATTGTAGGACCCAGACATTCTGAGCACATGCTCACTAGCTGAGCTATTCTCCTCCATCTTGTTGGCAAAAGAACTTGTCAGAGGTCTCACACCTCTCAGCACGGGCATGAGCCTGAAATCCCAATTTCAGCTCTTGGAACATCTCATATGTTCTATGGCGTTCAAAACGTCATTGGAATCCCGATTCTAAGCCGTAAAGTATGGTGCATTAAACTATCAAGTAGTCATCAGAATGTGTCTGTCAGGTGTTCACAACATCCACAGACGACGTTGTAGGGGTTTGCACATCAAGCGGTGCATCAAAGACGTAAGCCTTCTGTGTAGCAGTGAGGACACTCCTCGGACTACGGACCTAGTCCGCATCAGTGCTTACAATATCTTTCAACTTGGTCTTTCTCTAGGAACATATTGAAACAGGGAGCTACAACATGAGCTATTCATCTACAACATATTTGCAAAGACAATTTAGACTATGTTCATGATAATTGAGTTCATCTAATCAAATTATTTAATGAACTCCCACTCAGATAGACATCCCTCTAGTCATCTAAGTGAAACATGATCCGAGTCAACTAGGCCGTGTCCGATCATCACGTGAGACGGACTAGTCAACATTGGTGAACATCTTCATGTTGATCGTATCTTCTATACGACTCATGCTCGACCTTTTGGTCTTCCGTGTTCCGAGGCCATGTCTATACATGCTAGGCTCGTCAAGTCAACCTAAGTGTATTGCGTGTGTAAATCTGGCTTACACCCGTTGTATTCGAACGTTAGAATCTATCACACCCGATCATCACGTGGTGCTTCGGAACGATGAACCTTCGCAACGGTGCACAGTTAGGGGGAACACTTTTCTTGAAATTTTAGTGAGGGATCATCTAATTTAAGCTACCGTCG
Organism: Triticum aestivum; assembly: GCF_018294505.1. NCBI lineage: Eukaryota > Viridiplantae > Streptophyta > Magnoliopsida > Poales > Poaceae > Triticum > Triticum aestivum. The sequence goes on along the minus strand of NC_057794.1, from coordinate 76,409,503 downwards.
TTCTAAGCAAATAAGATGTAAAACATGATAAACATCACATGCAATCAAATAGTGACATGATATGGCCAATATCATTTTGCTCCTTTTGATCACCATCTTCGGGGCTCCATGATCATCGTTGTCACCGGCATGACACCATGATCTCCATCATCATGATCTCCATCATCGTGTCTTCTTGAAGTTGTCTCGTCATCTATTACTTCTACTACTATGGCTAACGCTTTAGCAATAAAGTAAAGTAATTACATGACGTTTATGTTGACACGCAGGTCATAAATAAATTAAGACAACTCCTATGGCTCCTGCCGGTTGTCATACTCATCGACATGCAAGTCGTGATTCCTATTACAAGAACATGATCAATCTCATACATCACATATATCATTCATCACATCCTTTTGGCCATATCACATCACAAGGCATATGCTGCAAAAACAAGTTAGACGTCCTCTAATTGTTGTTGCAAGTTTTTACGTGGCTGCTATAGGTTTCTAACAAGAACGTTTCTTACCTACGCCAAAACCACAACGTGATATGCCAATTTCTATTTACCCTTCATAAGGAACCTTTTCATCGAATCTGATCCGACTAAAGTGGGAGAGACAGACACCCGCTAGCCACCTTATGCAACTAGTGCATGTCAGTCGGTGGAACCAGTCTCACGTAAGAGTACGTGTAAGGTCGGTCTGGGCCGCTTCATCCCACGATGCCACCGAATCAAGATAAGACTAGTAACGGCAAGTAAATTGACAAAATCAACGCCCACAACTACTTTGTGTTCTACTCGTGCATAGAAACTACACATAGACCTAGCTCTGATACCACTGTTGGGGACTGTAGCAGAAATTTAAAATTTTCTACGCATCACCAAGATCAATCTATGGAGTAATCTAGCAACAAGGGGAAGGAGAGTGCATCTACATACCCTTGTAGATCGCTAAGCGGAAGCGTTCAAGTGAACGGGGTTGATGGAGTCATACTCGTCATGATCCAAATCATCGATGATCCTAGCGCCGAACGGACGGCACCTCCGCGTTCAACACACGTACGGAACGGAGACGTTTCCCACGCCTTGATCCAGCAAGGAGGAGGGAGAGGTTGAGGAAGAGAGTCCAACAGCAGCACGACGGCATGTGGTGATGGAGCTCGTGGTTCTCCAGTAGGGCTTCGCCAAGCACTATGGAGGAGGAGGAGGTGTAGGAGGAGGGAGGGCTGCGCCAGGTTCAAGGGTGCGGCTGCCCTCTCTCTCCCTCACTATATATAGGGGAAGGGAGGAGGGGGAGGCGCCCTAGGGTTCCCTAGGGGAGGGGCGGCGGCACAGGGGAAACCCTAGATGGGTTTGGGCGCCCCCACCCCCTAAGAAATTTGCCCCCCAAGCCGGGAGGGGCGGCTGCCCTAGGGGTGGCGCCCCCACCTCTCCTGGTTACGTGAGATGGGTGGGAGGGGTGCTCAGCCCCTTAGTGGGCTTATGTGCCCTCTCCCCTTGGCCCATAAGGCCCCCAACGCTTGCCGGGGCCTCCGAAACCCCTTTCGGACACGCTGGTCATCACCTGGTACCCCCGGAACAATTCTGGACTCCAATACCCTTCGTCCAATATACCGATCTTCACCTCCGGACCATTCCGGAGCTCCTCGTCATGTCCGTGATCTCATCCGGGACTCCGAATAACCTTCGGTAACCACATACTATTTCCCATAACAACTCTAGCGTCACCGGACCTTAAGTGTGTAGACCCTACGGGTTCGGGAACCATGCAGACATGACCGAGACAACTCTCTGTCCAATAACCAACAACGGGATCTGGATACCCATGTTGGCTCCCACATGTTCCACGATGATCTCATCGGATGAACCACGATGTCAAGGATTCAATCAATCTCGTATACAATTCCCTTTGTCCAGCGGTATTGTACTTGCCTGAGATTCGATCGTCGGTATCTGATACCTTGTTCAATCTCGTTACCGGCAAGTCTCTTTACTCGTTGCGTAACACATAATCCCGTGATCAACTCCTTGGTCACATTGTGTCCTACCGAGTGGGCCCAAAGATACCTCTCCGTTTACACAGAGTGACAAATCCCAGTCTCGATTCGTGCCAACCCAACAGACACTTTCGGAGATACCTGTAGTGTACCTTTATAGCCACCCAGTTACGTTGTGACGTTTGGCACACCCAAAGCACTCCTACGGTATCCGGGAGTTGCACAATCTCATGGTTTAAGGAAATGATACTTGACATTAGAAAAGCTTTAGCAAACGAACTACACGATCTTGTGCTAGGCTTAGGATTGGGTCTTGTCCATCACATCATTCTCCTAATGATGTGATCCCGTTATCAACGACATCCAATGTCCATGGTCAGGAAACCGTAACCATCTATTGATCAACGAGCTAGTCAACTAGAGGCTTACTAGGGACATGGTGTTGTCTATTTATCCACACATGTATCTGAGTTTCCTATCAATACAATTCTAGCATGGATAATAAACGATTATCATGAACAATGAAATATAATAATAATAACTAATTTATTATTGCCTCTAGGGCATATTTCCAACAGCATACTCCGCCTTTGTTATAGAATTCGCCACAGTAACTTGTTTGGAACAATTTCCAACTAACTGCACCACCATATTGTGTTACACAAAACCCTCAATTTAAATCGAAAATCGCATGGAGAAAAGATGAAGACTGTTTTGATGTAACATTTTACAACGAACTCTTCATGATCTCCGCTTGCGAGAAAACATATCATCAGTACTTACTCTAGTACTCAATGACATCTTTCACTATTGTCTAACGATCAGTACTTTGATCACTTTAGTATCCATACTCGCAACACCTTGGGAGTATCGGACATATCTGGTTGTTTTACATACCATCGAATACATGATTAATCCAAACACAAAAGTGTGTGGAATCTGCATCATGTATTTTGCTCATTAGTGTTTTGGGACACTGAATCTTGCAAAAAACTCTTCCATGTGACTCCGACAAGAATCACTCCTTGGCGGTTTTAAATGCTAAAAGGTTTTAGCACCTTGTCAATATGTATTCATTGCTTAGCCCTATTAGGTAAATCTATCTCCATAGATCATTATGCCTAATATTGAGGCTATTTAGCCTAAGCACTTCATCAAAAAACTATTTTCAAATGAAGTCCTAATTCCTGTCAAGAAATTTATTTCCAATTAACAATGTGTCAAGCACACTAGGTTTTTAGAAATATTATTACGCTCCCACTTACTTTATTGAATTACAAGCATCTTCGTTACCCATTGATGAAGTCAAACCCCTTTGACCATTTCATCAAAGCACGAAGATTCCAACTCCATTTTGCTCTCTTCTGTCCATCGCTGGAACTCTGAAGTTTGCACCCTTACTAGCATCCTCTGGATAGACAAAATGCCTTGGACTGTAACACATGCAAGTCCTTGGTTTCATTTCCATCAGATGGAAATCCTATTGTCATCCATGTTTCATATCTCATGATTGAAATATGTATTAATTGCTAGTTCAACCCGAACCGACTTTAAGCATCGCTACGATGAAAACAACCTCATCGTAGTCAACTCTTGAACTTGTTATTTCAACAAGTCGAGCTTTATGGATAAAACATTTTTATCCGTATCAGTTTTAAGTTCCATAAATATTCGTTAGACTCTAAGTCTTCCGAAAGGTGTATCAAGGTTTTAATCTTGAATCACTTATATGGAAACTAACTCGGGTTGTATTGGCATTTAGCCAATTCCGGAGTCAGGGCCCATCAACGCTTCCTTGTGTATCGTAGGTATAATGTTGTCTAACAACAATATCTCGTTTGCGCACCTGAGAGGTTTGCACGAGCCTTGCCTACGTGGTTCAGCTGCAAGTTCGACCGAAGTTCATACATTTTATTGTAGAGACTTCCGTATCAGTCGCAGTAGGAAACTCTGGAATTACTTTCAATGTCTCTTTCCTTTGATCTGATAACGAAGATACTGTTTATCTCGTCGAGTTGCACTATTATCCCACTCACCTTTTTGAAAGAACCATTCTCTTTAAAAGTACACCGTTTCGCGGCAAAACTATTTGCCTCGGTATAGTGAGGGAGGAATACCCAACATTTTGGTATAACCTACAAAGTAGCACTTGCCTGATTTGGAATAGGTTTGTAACCTTTTACACAAGCCCCATATTCCAAATGTTAAGAAAATATATAACATGGTTGGGCGTACCATACCATGGCTTCATTTCAACAGGCCCGATGTAGCTCTTTTCAGTGTAAAAGCCGCAGTCTCTAAAGCATCACTTTAAAAGGGATAATGGCAAATTTATTTATGTCATCTTTGACCTTACCATGTCATAAATGGTTTGATTACATCTTCACAGACATTCCACTCATAGTGGTGTTCCGGAAGGTGTAAGTTATGAAACTCTTTTCACAACTCATCAGACATCCGCTAAACTTGTAACTCGGATATTCCTTTCTGCAATCAAATTGTAGAAACATAATTTCCTTGTTACAATAACTTCTACTTCATTTTTGAAAACCTTTCAAATGATTTCAAAAGATCCTAACTTACGTCTCATCAAGCAAATATCCATATATCTACTTGAGTCATGTCTGAAGATATATAAATCCACTACTTGCAACAACATTTATTGAACTACACACATCAAAATGTATGATCACCAATCAGTTTGTTGCTCATTCCTTATGGCCTGTGAACGGTATTTCAGTCACTTCACTTTTCAGAGGAAAGTTGCAAGTGTCAGATGATTCAAAATCAAAAAGACTTCAAAATCCATCATAATGGAATTTTCCATGCGGGTTTCTCCAATGTGACCAAATGTAGTGCCACACTTGTGTGGTATTCTTTTAGTCTTGCGACATTTAGTGTCAGTGTTACGGATGTATCATATTACCATCAATATTCATAACATACATCCCATCTTGGATGGAAGCATTGCCCTTCATGTTATTCATAATACTTAACAACAATTGTTGTGTTTATGAACAACTCTTTTGCAATAAACATTATGTAATGGGCTACAGTGTAAGAAACTCTAAAATGAATTGTGAAAGTAAACCCAGAGGTATTGTATTATTATCAATATTCATAACATACATCTCATTCATAATGAAAGTATGGCCCTTGTGTTATTCATAACATCGAACATAAAAGGTTCTCTTATGAACAACCTTCTTGAAAGATACTTTATGCAATGGGCTAGAGTTTGTAAAACTCTAAATGAATTATGAAAATAAATACAGACAACAATACACCGATGGAAGATATAGTAACATTTACTATGTTCCCTGTGTATACCTTAACCTCATTTTTGGCTAGTCTTTAGGCCATAGTAGCTCTTACATTGATTCGCAACAGAATGCAATCGAGCGGGTATCTTTGTGATTAACTCACAATACCCAAGAATTAGTGATTAACATGTTTAACCATAATTCCCAAGAACTATATCTTTGACCAGCCTACTATACATCAAAAACTTGTATGACATTCATACATGAGCTGGATATTCCAGTCATCTCTCTTTCTGCCTTTATACTTCTAACTGTTTAACTTTTAGTATTTCTCCTACTCGCAAAAGAAGCACCCAACTTAAGAGTGGCGTTAGCCCCGGACTTCCTAGGCGTGTAAGTCATACTAACACCCTTTGGACACATCCTTTCTCTTTAAGTTGTTGTTTTATTCACCTTTCATTATATGACAGGCGTTCTTCTGGATCCCTTTCCCAACAGTCAAATGCATAGTAAACACTTTTACTAATACTTGCAAACAAACATTGCTTTGTTTGTATCTGAAAATAATTTTCAGTTCCATGAATATCATATAACTATCCCAACTTTCGAAGTTTGGGTTTCATGGAAGCAAACATATTCCACTTGACCGTAACAGAATTCTAGCTTTTGGATCGAAGGACGAGAGTCACATGATCCATAGCATTAGCGGGAGGATATGGAAAGCATGCGATAGGACAAAATCCTTCTCGGCACTTTTGAGGACAATCCTCACATTACGTTACCAAACATAAAGTTTTAACCAGATATTTAACAGCTATTCAATTTTAACAGGGAAGGTGGAAACGCGAGCCATTATTCTACAACTATTTTGCAAGAAACACTTAGACAGTGTTCATAATTAATTGCACTGAGAATTAAACATGTTAATTCAACAGTGCGCTCCCACTCAAATCAATATCTCTCATAATTGATTTAGAGTGATTCAAGATCCATATTTCTATTCGATGCCATTGACGGGTTCATCACTGATGACACAAATTTCAATCGGTAGGCCAACTTGCCGATCACATCTCTATGTGATTCTTGTTCATCTTTCGATGGGTGTGTTCCGAGCTCAGGACTCTCCTGCCTGAACGTCAAAGACAACCAAGTGATCTTGCTGCGAGGTCTTACCTCACCCGCCTCATTCCTCTCGATTCGTTCGTGCTCATGTGTACATGGCGCACCCCGAAAAGATACGAATTTCAGATGGTGCTACACTTGGGTGAACACTAACTACTTGGATATTTTAAGTGAGAGATCACCCTAATAAAAAGCGACTACCGCACAATCAAGAAGGGTGCATCATAAGGGATAAACATCTCAGGCAATTCATAATAGCATGATATGGTATAGCCCTTTCTGACGGAGAAGTATTTCATTTCTTCGTCTTCGGCATTCGCGTCGGTGTTCACCTTCACGAAGATTGCCGCCACCCTGTTGATGCACCAGATAATATTGCTATCTATATAGCTAATAAAATAAGTGCATTACTTAAGGTTGACACGCAGGTGATTAAAGTGACAATCATATGGCTCCAGCCATCATGCCGAATCATGACACGTGGGTCATGTTAATTACATCATATAGTCATCTCATACATAATCAAATTGAATATGAGCATTGCTATACCACATCACATGCACATCCTGCAAAACCAAGTTAGATGCCTCTAATCAGTTTATGCAAAATTTTATTTTACGTGGCTTCTAAGGTTTTGACTTAAACCGCAGCTACCAACGTTTTATCATCAAGTATGATTATTCAAGTTGCTAGATTAACATCTCGGGGTGTATGAAACACGAGATAATTAAATCTCGAGCCCCATACTAAACTTCGTCATACGCATGACCCCCGTGCAGATCATATCTGCAATGCCCTTTCATCTGCGAATTTCATCTTTCTTTTGACTACGGCAGAACCCAAAGAACTGATAGCACTTCCATGATCAATCAGGATCATGGATTGCCAGAACTTTGTGAAATTCCACCATGCTGTCTCGAGATTGAGCAAACGCAAATTCTAGGGAAGCAACAAGAACGTCGGGTAACTGATTTCATCTGTCACCAGCATAAATAATTTTCAGCAATAGATCTCATCTACTACCTAATTATATTATGCAATACCCATACATCTCCATGTATTCTAGATTGAAACCTGCATCTACGCATAGCACGGCTCATGATGCCACTTTAGGGGAACGCGGCAGAAAACAAAAATTTCCAACCTACGCACCAGCTCAGGACCACTATGGAGACTGCATACATGGTTTGATCTTTTTCGTTACCGACTCGTAGCGCAGCGGGAAGTAGAGTCGATGACGATCGGCGGTGCAGATCCCCGCAGCTAGGATTTACAATATCCCAACTGCGAGGATGTATACCCTCATCTGCTCCAAAGACAACCCTCCGGGAGGCGGACTAACAGCCCCCCAGACGGTGTCGCAGACAGCCCTTCGGGAGGACCTTCGAAACTCGAACGTTCACTCGGACAGCCCTTTGGGAGGACCTTCAAAACTCGGACGGTCACACGGACAGCCCTTCGGGAGGCACTGACGAACTAAGACCGAAACTACGATCTCTCTACAGAGTTGCACACATACGGTGTCATTTATCCGGCAGGGCTTCGCCGTCCAGAACTAGTTCCTGCCGGAACCCACACAGCCTTACGGCTCTACGAAACTCTTTTCATGGGAGGGAGAGAAGAAGCCAGATCATTGCATGGCACTTGTATGTGAGAAGGGATGAGGTTTGGGAAGCCCCCTCACCTCCTATTTATAGGGAAACCAAGGGGTAGGATGGGTATTCTGAAATACCAAAAGTGCCCCCACTTTATGTCACACACAAAGGGTATAAAAGGCATAAAGGGATGACAAGTGGAGTCCCATGGAAGAGCTACACCCTCCAACGTCCCACCTTCATGGGGGCCCCCAAAGGGGGTTCCTTGATCCCCAAGTCCTTCTAGAAGCCTTTTGGGAAAAGCCCCAAAAGGTGGCTTTCCATAAATATCCCAAAAAGTACTTTCACTATTCACGATGACATTTTTCAGCGTCCGTTCAAATTGAAAATATTTATGTGGGCTTAGAACATTTCCAGTACCCACCAAAATGATTTTCAACGCGTTCCGAAACAATTGCGGTTTAGTGATTTTCATCTGCGAAAAGCATTTGAAGTGGTTCCGGCAGCTCCGGAGCATATCCGGCTATTATCCTGGAAAATTCTAGAAAGCTTCCAGAATGATTCTGGCACCCTCCAAGAATTATCAGGCATGTGCCAAAACCAATTTGACTTAATGGTATCCCCTGAAACAACTTTTCAGTTTCATCGAAACTCATCCGATGACCTCTCTCCGCGGAACCTTTTCCGGTGTCCGAAACTTTTTCGGTGATTTTCTCTCAGACTCCTTGTCTAGTATTCAGCAGATAGATGACCCTTAAGTGCGTGACCCTATAGGTTCGGTGAAGTATATACATGACCCGGAACCCCTTCCGATCAATGATCAACATTGGAGCCGTGGACACCCATATTGACCCCTATACCCACACGAATAAATATTCGAGTGAACCTCCAGTTGCAGTGAGCTATTCCTGTTGCTTCGCGACATGTCACAAACACCCGAGGTGAGATTTATTGCATCCCCATGGACAAACAATTTGTCCACCATGCAAGTTACCTCGTTACCGGTTTTGTTCTCTTTTCTCGTTTCCGTGTTCCGGCATCCCAGTGATCAAATCACACTGTGTCTGGCCAGACGATGATGGATATCGTAATACCGAGAGAGCCCGAGAATATCTCTCCATCATCGGAGGAGCAAATCTCAATCTTGAGCTATCAAGTTACTTGACACACTTTTCCATGAACCCGTAAGCCGCCGTAATAGCCACCCATTTACGGATGACGTTTAACAAACCCCAAAGTTCATGAAGCAAGCATGAAGAAACTCGATACTCTCATGGTCTAAGGAATCATGCAAATGTTAACCATCTCTGTGTTATGTACCATTAACTTGTGGCGAATGAATCTCTTAGCATAACATCAATCCGGGTCGATTCAACACAAATGTTCTCTTAACATTGTGCCCTCAAGGTTGCTGGCATAGACATGCCCATGATCAGGAAAACAGAACCATCATGCAACACTTGAGCTAGTCTTAGAGGCCAGACTAGGAATACATTTTACCATTTATTATTCCACACGTGCATATGAGTCTTCCTCCGAGCCTCGTGGTTATTGCAGACTCGAGAACCATAGCAGTTATAGCATAGAACATAAACATAATTATGAACTTGGAGATAAATAATATCATTTATTATTGCCTCTAGGGCATATCTCCTACAGGAGGGAGCGGAGGAGGAACCAGATGAAGACCAGTTTCATCGCGATGATGCTCATCGCGACTGCAGCTCTCTTCTATGTGATGGTAGTTTAGATGATCGATATCGACTTTGTAATGTGACGACAAACTCGCTACTCATGGTCTCGAGACTTGTAATATTCTAACTTTGTTTGGTATTTTAAATTGGGAGGCTAATATGATGAATTGTACTCTGAGACTAATCTTCTATTGTATTCGATAAATCTGCAATTTATATGTTGTGCTCTCTATATTATGTGCAGTAATATGTTTTGTAACCTGTGCAAATATCAGAAAAGAAAAAATCCATAATATTCATACTAGTGGCGCACCACTCAGCACACTAATGGCGCACTGCAAAAAGGACTCTAATGGCGCATCATCCACTAGTGCACCATTAGTATGCCAAAGCACATGGGTAAATATGGCCCCCTGGGAGGCATACTAATGGCGCGCCGTGGGCTATACTAATGGCGCACTGCATGGTGCGCCATTAGTATACCAGATACTAATGGCGCTCCACAGGTGTGTCATTAGTAAAAAATACTAATGGCGTGATACTAGTGGTGCACCTGTAGTGCGCCATTAGTAGGCAAAACAGGTGCGCCACTAGTAGGCCTTTTCCTAGTAGTGTGTGTTCTTGCCTTGGGTAGATCCGGAAGACGAGTACGTGATCGAGGAACCTGTTGAGTACGCTAACGAGGATCAAGCTTTCGTCAACCCTGAGAACTTTGCAGGCAAGATGACCATACCCTCGAAATCACTTCTATCTTTACTTGCTAGTTGTTTTTTGTATTGCTATGTCGCGCTACCTACCACTTTCTATATCATGCCTCCCATATTGCCATGTCAAGCCTCTAACCCACCTTTCCTAGCAAACTGTTGTTTGGCTATGTTATCGCTTTTGCTCAGCCCCTCTTATAGCGTTGCTAGTTGCAGGTGAAGATGGAGTTTGTTCCATGTTGGAACATGGATATTGTTGGGATATCATTATTATATATTATTTACTTTAATGCATCTATATACTTGGTAAAGGGTGGAAGACTCGGCCCTATGCCTGGTGTTCTGTTCCACTCTTGCCGCCCTAGTTTTCGTCATACCGGTGTTATGTTCCTTGATTTTGCATTCCTTACGCGGTTGGGTGTTATGGGAACCCCTTGACAGTTCGCTTTGAATAAAACTCCTCCAGCAAGGCCCAATCTTGGTTTTACCATTTGCCTACCTACCACCTTATACCTTCCCTTGGGTTCTTCAGACTCAAGGGTCATCTTTATTTTAAACTCCCCCGGGCCAGTGCTCCTCTGAGTGTTGGTCCGAACCGAGCCGCCTGCAGGGCCACCTCGGGGAAACTCGAGGGTTGGTTTTACTTGTAGCCTGTCTCATCCGGTGTTGCCCTGAGAATGAGATACGTGCGACTCCTATCAGGATTTGTCGGCACATCGAGCAGCTTTGCTGGTCTTGTTTTACCATTGTCAAAATTTCTTGTAACCGGGATTCCGAGACTGATTGGGTCTTCCTGGGAGAAGGAATACCCTTCGTTAACCGTGAGAGCTTGTGATGGGCTAAGTTGGGACACCCCTGCAGGGTTTTGAACTTTCGAAAGTCATGCCCGCGGTTATGGGCAGATGGGAATTCCTTAATATCCAGTTGTAGAGAACTTGACACTTAATTAAAATGAATCAACCACATGTGTAGTCGGGATGGTCTCTTTTCGGCGGAGTCCAGGAAGAGAACACGGTCTCGTGTTATGCTTGAACGTAAGTAGCTTCAGGATCGCTTCTTGATCACTATTAGCTTCTCGGTCGTGCTTTGCTTCTCTTCTCGCTCTCTTTTGCGTAAGTTAGCCACCATATATGCTAGTGCTTGCTGCAGCTCCACCTCACTACCCCTTTCCTACCCTTAAGCTTAAATAGTCTTGATCTTGCGGGTGTGAGATTGCTGAGTCCCAGTGACTCACAGTTACTTCCAAACAGATGCAGGTGCCGATGATGCCAGTGCAGGGGACGCTGCCAAACTCAAGTGGGAGTTCGACGAGGATTCGGGCCGTTACTATGTTTCTTTTCCGGATGATCAGTAGAGGAGACGAGTTGGGATGATCGGGGATCTAGCATTTGGGGTTGTCTTTGTTTATTTTGGTTCCATAGTCGGACCTTGATTGTATTCTGGATGATGTATGACTATTTATGTATTGTGTGAAGTGGCGATTGTAAGCCGACTCTTTATCTCTTTCTTATTCAGTACATGGGATGTGTAAAGATTACCCCTCTTGCGATATGCCTACCATGCGGCTATGCCTCTAAGTCGTGCCCCGACATGTGGGAGATATAGCCGCATTGTGGGTGTTACACCTAGTGAGCTTCGAACACAACTGATCGGGCTGATGAGACAGCTGAACCTCCATCAGTCTACTCACCAGATGAAGTCACGCTTCCCACCGGTTGCCAACTAGCGTCCTCCTAAATTGAATATTAAGGGAGATGGACTGCATAATCGTTGCCACAAGAGCATCACGTCGTTGAACAATACTATACAGGGATGGATACTAAAGCGCCAGAGGCGTTTCACCAAGTCAAGTGTCCTCCCAGAAGCGTGTGGTAGTGCCATTACTGGCTATAAACTTTTTCCTATTAAAGAAGGCTGCTTTGACTCTCATAAGCCCCTTCCGAAAAGGCGTGTCCATCGGTCTCACTGTCACCTGGGACAAAGTTTTTGTAGCGACCAGACCTCAAACAGTCTGATCTCTGTGCTCCGGTGTCATCCCTGGATCAGTAATGCTGACACCACACAGTACTCGGAGGATTTATAACAGAGTAGCAATCACACACTTATTACATCGAGTGTCTCAATAGAGAACTTATTACAATTAATATGGCTTAAGGCCATCTAATAACGATAACAGCGGAAGGCTTGGAAGATAAGTGAGTCCATCAACTCCAATGGCATCACTGAGTATAGAACCACGACCTAAAAACTCCTTAATCATCGTCTGAAAAGTCTGCAACATTAACGTTGCAGCCCGAAACGGGTCAGCACATGGAATATGCTGGCAATGTAACACATAGAGGGTAATGGAATGAAATAGCTATACTATATGCATATTTGGCTGGTGGAAAGCTCTATGGTTATAGTTTTGCATAAAGCCAATTTTTCCCTACTTCAAAGGAATAAATTTAATTACTATCATGGTAGTTGTTAAACATTGAGAATGGTTGACAGCATTCTCAATCCCAATTAAGCATCATCATTAAACAAAACCCAACAAAATTAATTTAGAGTAACATGTTGAGATTCACATGATAATCCAAGTACTAGATACTCAAGATGTCCATAACCGGGGACATGGCTAATCATGATTAGTTTATTACACTCTGCAAAGGTTTGTGCACTTTTCCCCACAAGACTCGATCGCCTCCGTTCGGTTTCTCGCACTACAAGGTGTTTGAGAAGACGGATGACCGAGACATAGTCTTTCAGAAGCGCTAGCACCTTACGATCGGGTAGACCGTACCACCTACATCCCTTACATCTGCTAGTCTACCACTATAAGAGTTCGCACGACTTAGTCAACTATGCTAGAGCCCATAATAGCTTGTGGCTGCACACGAAAGTTTCTAGTATGAATAGTCTCATGATCCCTTTGAGCCTGGGTGGCGGTCCAAAAGAAAACAGGCAAGTCCTGGAAAACCCAGGTGCCTCAATCCACCCAGATGTGTGTTTAAGTTGCCACCTTAGATAAACCATTAATTAACAAAACTCACATCTGTCATGGATATTACTCACCCAATCCACGTCTACTAGTGTAGCATGGCATAATAAGCAAACGTAGAAGTAACTCCCAAAGGTTTGGTAATAAACAGGTAATAGGTACTACCTCAACTACTTCCCATCCCACAATTTAATTAGATCCTAACCATGCAATGTGTGAGGATTGATCTAATGCAATAAAACTGGGTAGTAGGAAAGGTATGATCAAAGTGTTACTTGCCTTGCTGATGATCCGCGAAACCTAGAGATTCAAAGTAACAGGCGGCGCACTCCGGGTATTCTATCACAGACAAACAAACAAGCATACAATAAGTACTCATCTAATGCACGGGTAAAACTCAAATAAGACAACTAACCAGAAGGTTCAACTTAAGAACTCCGGTTGGCAAAAAGAATCAAATCGAACGAAGCAACGAAAGTCAAACGACAAAAGAAAACAACCTCGTTCTACTAATCTGGATCTAGGGCAAATTTTACAATAGCAAAATCTTTTTTAAGTTAGTTAAACGGATAAAGGGTTTCGAGATGAAACTCCAGGCGCTTGAATCGTCTGATTCCGATAAATAAGCGAAAAGTTATACTAAAACGAAAATCGGATCAGGAATCACGATCAGAAAAATCGCGGATTTAATCCGAGAAAAAGAAAAAAACGACGAGCGTTCGCTAGAACGAACGAACGGACGAACGCTCGCTATTTAAATAAACCGGAAAACCAATCTATTTTAAAAAAACGAATCTAAAAAAACCGACGGAAAAACCGAACGGTTTTTCGAAAAAAATAAAAAAACCGGCGCGGAAATCGAGGCGGCGGCGGACCTCGGGCGGCATGCGGCGGCGGCGGCGGCGTGCGGCGGCGTGGCGGTTTGCTTTGATACCATCTCTGTAGCGACCAGACCTCAAACAGTATGATCTCTATGCTCCGGTGTCATCCCTGGATCAGTAATGCTGACACCACACAGTACTCCGAGGATTTATAACAGAGTAGCAATCACACACTTATTACATCGAGTGTCTCAATAGAGAACTTATTACAATTAATATGGCTTAAGGCCATCTAATAACGATAACAGTGGAAGGCTTGGAAGATAAGTGAGTCCATCAACTTCAACGGCATCACTGAGTATAGAACCATGACCTAAAAACTCCTTAATCATCGTCTGAAAAGTCTGCAACATTAAGGTTGCAGCCCGAAACGGGTCAGCACATGGAATATGCTGGCAATGTAACACATAGAGGATAATGGAATGAAACAGCTATACTATATGCATATTTGGCTGGTGGAAAGCTCTATGGTTATAGTTTTGCGTAAAGCCAATTTTTCCCTACTTCAAAGGAATAAATTTAATTACTATCATGGTAGTTGTTAAACATTGAGAATGGTTGACAGCATTCTCAATCCCAATTAAGCATCATCATTAAACAAAACCCAACAAAATTAATTTAGAGTAACATGTTGAGATTCACATGATAATCCAAGTACTAGATACTCAAGATGTCCATAACCGGGGACACGGCTAATCATGATTAGTTTATTACACTCTGCAGAGGTTTGCGCACTTTTCCCCACAAGACTCGATCACCTCCGTTTGGTTCCGCGCACTACAAGGTTTGAGAAGATGGATGACCGAGACATAGACTTTCAGAAGCGCTAGCACCTTACGATCGGGTAGACCGTACCACCTACATCCCCTACATCTGCTAGTCTACCACTATAAGAGTTCGCACGACTTAGTCAACTATGCTAGAGGCCATAATAGCTTGTGGCTGCACACGAAAGTTTCTAGTATGAATAGTCTCATGATCCCTTTGAGCCTGGGTGGCGGTCCAAAAGAAAACAGGCAAGTTCTGGAATACCCAGGTGCCTCAATCCACCCAGATGTGTGTTTAAGTTGCCACCTTAGATAAACCATTAATTAACAAAACTCACATCTGTCATGGATATCACTCACCCAATCCACGTCTACTAGCGTAGCATGGCATAATAAGCAAACGTAGAAGTAATTCCCAAAGGTTTGATAATAAACAGGTAATAGGTACTACCTCAACTACTTCCCATCCCACAATTTAATTAGATCCTAACCATGCAATGTGTGAGGATTGATCTAATGCAATAAAACTGGATAGTAGGAAAGGTATGATCAAAGTGTTACTTGCCTTGCTGATGATCCGCGAAACCTAGAGATTCGAAGTAACAGGCGGCGCACTCCGGGTATTCTATCGCGGACAAACAAACAAGCATACAATAAGTACTCACCTAATGCACGGGTAAACCTCAAATAAGACAACTAACCAAAAGGTTCAACTTAAGAACTCCGGTTGGCAAAAAGAATCAAATCGAACGAAGCAACGAAAGTCAAACGGCGAAAGAAAACAACTTCGTTCTACTAATCTGGATCTAGGACAAAATTTACAGTAGCAAAATCTTGTTTAAGTTAGTTAAACGGATAGAGGGTTTTGAGACGAAACTCCAGGCGCTTGAATCGCCTGATTCCGATAAACGAGCGAAAAGTTATACTAAAACGAAAATCGGATTAGGAATCGCGATCAGAAAAATCGCGGATTTAATCCGAGAAAAAGAAAAAAACGACGAACGTTCGCTAGAACGAACGGACGGACGAACGCTCAATATTTAAATAAACCGGAAAAACCGATCTATTTAAGAAACGAATCTAAAAAAACCGACGGAAAAACTGAACGGTTTTTCAAAAAAAATAAAAAAAATCGGCGCGAAAATCGAGGCGGCGGCGGACCTCGGGCGGCGTGCGGCGGTGGCGGCGTCCGGCGGCACGGCGGGGCGGCGGCGGCGGCGCAGCGCGGCGCCGGCGGCGGCGGGGGCTGGGGCGGCTTGGGGCTCGCTAGGGTTTCGGCTGGGCCTCCCCCGACTATATATAGCCTAACGGGCCGGGAGTCCTAGTCGGACACGGCCCTAGGTTGGTGCGCGTTTTTTTACGCGCAGAAGAAAAATAAGAAGAAATACTAAACGGACTCTAAAAATTCCGAAATAAATTTTCACGGGCTTCTAAAATCTAGCCTCACAAGGTGAACATTTATTTGGGGCCTAAATGCAATTTTGAAAAATACACATTTTTCCTAAATTCAAATAAAACACCGAAAAACTCTGAAATAAAATCTTATTTGATTTTATTATTAAATCCTCAATATTTCTTTATTTTGGGAAAGTCATTTTATTCCCTCTCTCATATTTTTGTAAATAGAAATAATTGATGATAAAATAATTAAAATCAAATGATCTTATTCTCAAAATTTGAGAAAACTCAAATATGAAAATAACGAAATCCCCAACTCTCTCCGTGGGTCATTGAGTTGCGTAGAATTTCTAGGATCAACCAAAATGCAAAAAAAATAAAATATGATATGCAATGATGATCTAATGTATAACATTCCAAATTGAAAATTTGGTATGTTACAGTTTTGGACTGCAGATACTTACTACGGAGAATCTGCGCCCACGTGGCTTCAGTCTCAGCTGATAGCTTATACAGCCACTTACTGAGAAGACATATGTTCTTAACTTCAAGATTCTCAATGCCAAGGCCTCCACTGGTCCTTTGGTCGACAGATGATATCCCATTTGGCGAGTCTGTACTTTCTCTTTAGTTCATCACTCTACCAGAAGAATCGGGATCGATAGAAGTCTAGCCTTTTCCTAACACCAACTGGGACTTCGAAGAAGGACAAGAGAAACATAAGCATACTCGTGAGCACCGAATTAATAAGAATCAATCGGCCTCCGTATGACATGAGTTTGCCCTTCCAGCAACTCAGTTTCTTCTGAAACCGATCCTCGATACACTTCCATTCTCTGTTTGTCAACTTACAATGGTGAATGGGTATACCTAAGTACGTGAAAGGTAATGTCCCCAATTCGCATCCAAACAATTGCCTATAAGTCTCTTGTTCCTCATTGGCTCAACCAAAACAGAACAACTCACTTTTATGAAAGTTAATCTTCAATCCGGTCAATTGTTCAAATAAGCATAATGCCAGCTTCATATTTCTCGTTTTTGCCAAGTCGTGCTCTATAAAGATGATCGTATCATCAGCGTACTGCAGGATGGATACACCTCCATCAACTAGATGAGGCACCAAGCCACCCACCTGACCAGCCTCCTTTGCCCTACCTATCAAAATTGCCAACATAAAATATTCCTGTTCAAAATTGCCCTCCTTTGTACATAAACACCTTTTCTTTTATGAAAATAAAATGTTTAGTAAATGGAAATGATTATGCAGCTGACTCAAGTACAGGCCAGCAAGCTTATCTATTCCTGTTGTCAGACATACATGTCAATTAGATCAATTTTACTTAGTGGCAATTAAAATAAAGCTGTGTGTAGAAGAGCCCGGATGGGTGGTAGATATTTTAGATCACCGCATGCATTGCTGTCCCTTGCACGGCTGCACGCCTATATAAAGGGCCAAGGGCCGGGTAGCTGGACCTCACACCACAACCATTGTCTCTCTTCACTAGAGGTAGTAGCAGTAGAGCCGTAGCTGCTGGTGCAGAGCAGGTGTTAGAAATCATGCTGCTGTGTCGAGAGAATCAGGAGAAGGCAAGCATGCGTTCCATCTAGCTTCTCTAGATGTCCTGCTCCTTCTCGGCCGAAATCACTATTTTAACCTTTTTAGCAATCTTTGTCACAAAATGAACTTATCATGAAATTATTTCATGATTTGACCCTTTTAACAACGCCACAGCCCATGGCGTTTTTTCTTCATATAAAAACATTATGATGGCTTGCGTTTCAACTCCACATTCAAACGCCAAGGTAGCTCACATTTTTGCTCCACATAGAAATGCCAAGAGAGTTGGCGTTGCTGCACAAGCTGAAACACCATGAGCTTTGGCGTTTCTAGCTGACGAGCAAGCTTGAAACAGGCATGCATGCACTGGCTCCTAGAAGAAAGGGAACTTTGTTGGCGAGCTAGCTTGAAACCAGTCCAAGATAACTGGCGTTGCAGAAGTTACTAGCACTTAACAGCAACCCATCCATGCATGCATCCATGCATGCGCCGGCTCCTAGAAGAAAGGGAACTCTGTTAAAAAAAGAAGAAGAAAGGAACCCCTCCCGAGAAGAAAGCAACCCATTCATGCACGCACTGCGCCGTATCGATCACATGCATTCTCCCGAGACTAAATGCAACGCCACGAGGCATGCCATTCTCAGCAACGCCAAAATGTTTGGCGTTTCTGACCGCCACTCACTCCAGCTACGCCTCACGGTGGGCCTGATCTGAAACGCCAAAGACCCCGGCGTTTGTATCTTGGGATGAAACGCCAAGGTTCCTGACGTTTCTAGCAACGCGAACTGGCTCGGCGTTTCCAGCTTGCCACGTTCTGATCATGGGTCAGGGCTGCAACGCGAGCTAGCTCGGTGTTTCTGTGTGGCCTAGAAACGCCATGGGCCGTGGTGTTGTTAAAAAGGTCAGATCGTGAAATACTTTTATGTCGAGTTTAGTTTGTGACAAAGATTGTTAAAAAGGTCAGAATAGTGATTTCGGCCCTCCTTCTCTTTCTTTACTCATGCCATGCCATTGTTGCTATATAGCTAGTCTGTAGCACTATTCTTGTTATTAATTTTTTCACATCAGCTAGTGTGTCCTTGTACAGTACGCATGGTGGTTTGGTTCTGCATGCTAGTTGTGAAAGATGCATGCGTCTTGTCTCCCAAGAACTCCTCTAGATTATTTTGTCTTTTCTCTCTTTCTATCTTGTACCACATGCCTTGTTCTGACTAAGTACGCCTCACTTTTACTTGTTGGACCTGTACACTCGTTATGCTAAGAATAGCACATGCAAGACCGAAAGTGCCTATGTGAGCCCGAGCTCATGTACGCTATGTGAGCCCGAGCTCCTGTACGCTCGCTATCTGTGCCGCTGCTTTGCCCCGAGATGCTCGTCCTAAGTAGTATAGGACCAGGTATACTGCCTGTATTCGAATAAATATAATAGGCCGATGGCCCACATCTGACGAATGACAGACTTAACCCCGTTGCCTACGTCCGGCTGGCCCGATGTAACCAGACTAACGCCGTCGCGTTGGAGAACTTATTGGGCTGGCCACCCATCCGACACGGCGCTATCTCTCTACAGCACGACCTCTCATGTTTTGTCTCCAAAGAAACCCAACTCTCACCCTGCCCACGAAAAATGATTCGGATGGATAGCACAGTGTCGGATGGATAGTGCCGTTGTAGTACAGTACACATTGGCCAACTAAAAAGGAAAGTAGTACACATTTGTATGCGACAACTAAGATCAATTTCCCAAAATATGATAATACATTTCGAGAGTACATCGGCGATATTATCTTCTACTTAATGCCGGCACTATAAAATATGATAATTTAGCATTATAGCACGCTGTATACTAACAAACTCAAAACTTAGGACATCTCTATCGCTGACCCTCAAACCGCCCGCACACATTACGAACGCACTGCCTGGACATATTATGTCATCCAACATAATGCCCAATCGGTCCGCGAACCGGTCCGAATGTCTGCTTTTTCATAAACCGGAAGCAAACAGGGGGGCTTTACGTGTGTCCAGACCGCTACCACGCACACGCCGGGCAATCTGGTTCCACCCAAAATCGTCTCGCTCGCCCTTTCCTGGCCGAAGCAGTTGCCCCGCATTCATGTCACTCTAGAGTGCTAGCTCCACATTGATGCCGCCCCAGAGCGGACGTGGCCTCTCATGTCGGCATTGAAGCGGCTCGCTGGCCAAGAGCGTCGTCCGTGACATGTCCCCAATGTCCGCTCATGTTCAATGCCAAAGAGATGCTGCTGCACAGGACGGGGCGGATATCTATCGCTTTCAAATGGGTTACCCGTTCGTCCGCCTGCCGTCATTATGCAGGCGCTCTGCCCGAGAAACCAACTCCGGCGCATGTATCGACACACCCCGTTGCTTGGTCTCACCGGTATCCGCTATTTCAGAGATGCCATTCCCGACACAAACCGCACCACAACACGTCCGCTCCACATCCTTCTCCCGTGCACCACATCTGCCATGACCGCGAGCAGTAACATGTTGTGGGAGCGACTATCAACGGAGCAGAAGCATGAGGTGGCCACTCTTGCAGTCGTTTAGCAAGGCCGTCGTGCCAGGTGGATAGAACCCCACATACCAGGATGTTCCCCGGAGGTCCCCGATGATAACCCAAAGATGGAGACAGGCTCTAACGACGACTCGGTGCCGGAGCTCACGCTGGCCCATGCCGGTTTGACCATGGATCAGACGTAGGCACACTTCGACGATACAATGGCGGAGGAGCAGCTGGCGCCGCCAGCATTGTCGGCGTTCCGACAAGTGCAGGAGGAGCAGGGGTACAACCTCTCCTTCCCGAGCAGCACCGGCTGGCGGAGAGTCAAATCTATGGCGAGCGCGCGAGTGAGGAGGCCATGGCAGCCATGGCGGCGAAGAACCCCAAATTCGTCACTACGCAATGCGTGCTCTACGAGGCCTTGCGTTCTCACACCGCTCGCAATGCGGTCTCGGCTTAGCCGGATGTGCCCATGATGCTAGCGGCGCAGGCGATCACGAAAGACAGAGCCAGCTATGCGTCCTTCATGCCACTAATGACGCCTTGTTGGGGTCGGTGGCACGACAAGCGTTCCACCCAGTCCGTGTCCATCGTTGACCTCACAACCATCGACGACGAATAGGTTGCTGACTCCGACAAGGAGTAGTACATGGGAGGGTGCGAAGCCTCAAGTCCCAAGTGGGCTGGTCCATGTCTCATGTCCTACTCTTCCTCGCCGGCGACCGCACCTACACTTCATGGGTCTCATCTCCGTCAGACATGAACACGACCAATGTTAGAGGGGAATAACATGACCCGAAGGACGGGTGCCCCCTGTATATTTAGACTAGCTTCAGATCCGATCTTTTTTTAATGAAATATGTTTAAAATGTAACGAATGTGCTCCGATTTAGATGAAATCATCCGCTTTGTTTAAATTTGTTTTGAAATGGATGCGTGCATGATTGGATTGACGACTCTTGCATCAGTGTCCTCGAACTGGTCCACACCGGTCTACGAACAGATATGGTGTCTAATTTGGAAGTCAGCGTTGGAGATGCCCTTATCCCTCTTCATCCAAAAGTTGGTTTCCCACACACCCAACACATATGACACTACGACAACAAATGCACCTTGTGTGAAGTGAAAGGCTATTGTGAGCTCGAGCTCACATGAGTTCGGGTGAACAGTAAATTTAAATAATAGTGAACAATTAAAAAAAACTGATTTTTTTTGCAAGAAACATTGATACTCCCTCTATTCCAGAATATAAGGTGTATTGCTTTTTGTGCAAATCAAACTTGTGGATGTTTGATCGAGATCATAGCAAAATATTGTTGGAAATATGCCCTAGAGGAAATAATAAAAGTATTATTATATTTCATTGTTCATGATAATTGTCTTTTATTCATGCTATAACTGTATTATCCGGAAATCGTAATACACGTGTGAATACATAGACCTCAATATGTCCCTAGTGAGCCTCTAGTTGACTAGCTCGTTGTGATCAACAGATAGTCATGATTTCCTGGCTATGGACATTGGATGTCGTTGATAACGGGATCACATCATTAGGAGAATGATGTGATGGACAAGACCCAATCCTAAGCATAGCACAAAGGTCGTTTAGTTCGTTTGCTAGAGCTTTGCCAATGTCAAGTATCTCTTCCTTAGACCATGAGATCGTGTAACTCCCGGATACCGTAGGAGTGCCTTGGGTGTATCAAACGTCACAACGTAACTGGGTGACTATAAAGGTGCATTACAGGTATCTCCGAAAGTAGCTGTTGGGTTGACACGGATCGAGACTGGGATTTGTCACTCCGTATGACGGAGAGGTATCTCTGGGCCCACTCGGTAATGCATCATCATAATGAGCTCAAGGTGACCAAAGTGTTGGCCACGAGATCATGCATTACGGTACGAGTAAAGTGACTTGCCGGTAACGAGACTGAACAAGGTATTGGGATACCGACGATCGAGTCTCGGGCAAGTAACGTACCGATTGACAAAGGGAATTGTATACAGGGTTTGATCGAATCCTCGACATCGTGGTTCATCCGATGACAACATCGAGAAGCATGTGGGAGCCAACATGGGTATCCAGATCCCGCTGTTGGTTATTGACCGGAGAACGTCTCGGTCATGTCTACATGTCTCCCGAACCCGTAGGGTCTACACACTTAAGGTTCGATGACGCTAGGGTTATAAAGGAAGTTTGTATGTGGTTACCGAATGTTGTTCGGAGTCCCGGATGAGATCCCGGACGTCACGAGGAGTTCCGGAATGGTCCGGAGGTAAAGATTTATATATGGGAAGTCCTATTTTGGCCACCGGAAAATGTTCGGGATTTTTCGGTATTGTACCGGGAAGGTTCTAGAAGGTTCCGGAGTGGGGCCCACCTGCATGGGGGGACCCACATGAACGTGAGTAGTGGGGGAAAGGCCCCACACCCCTGGTCAAGGCGCACCAAGATCCCCCCTTAGAAGGAATAAGATCATATCCCGAAGGGATAAGATCAAGATCCCTAAAAAAGGGGGATAACAATCGGTGGGGAAGGAAATGATGGGATTTCTTTCCTCCCACCTTGGCCAACGCCCCAATGGACTTGGAGGGCAAGAAACCAGCCCCTCCACCCCTATATATAGTGGGGAGGCGCATGGGAGCTTAACACAAGCCAAGGCGCAGCCCCTCCCCTCCCCAACACCTCTCCTCCTCCGTATATGCTTGGCGAAGCCCTGTCGGAGTACTGCTGCACCAACTACACCACGCCGTCGTGCTGCCGTTGGAGCAATCTTCCTCAACCTCTCCTTCCCCCTTGCTGGATCAAGAAGGAGGAGACGTCTCCCGTCCCGTACGTGTGTTGAACGCGGAGGTGCTGTCCGTTCAGCACTTGGACATCGGTGATCCGAATCACGTTCGAGTACGACTCCATCATCACCATCCCCTTGGCTAGCTTCCGCTCGTGATCTACAAGTGGTATGTAGATGCAAACTCTCTCCCTTGACTCGTTGCTTAGATGAACTCATAGATGGATCTTGGTGAAACCGTAGGAAAAATTTTAATTTTCTGCAACGTTCCCCAACAGTGGCATCATGAGCTAGGTCTATGCGTAGTTCTCTTTGCACGAGTAGAACACAATTTTGTTGTGGGCGTGGATTTTGTCATCTTACTTGCCTCTACTAGTCTTTTCTTGCTTCGGCGGTATTGTGGGATGAAGCGGCCCGGACCAACCTTACACGTACGCTTACGTGAGACCGGTTCCACCGACTGACATGCACTAGTTGCATAAGGTGGCTGGCGGGTGTCTGTCTCTCCCACTTTAGTTGGAGCGGATTCGATGAAAAGGGCCCTTATGAAGGGTAAATAGAAGTTGACAAAATCACGTTGTGGTTATTCGTAGGTAAGAAAACGTTCTTGCTAGAACCCAATTGCAGCCACGTAAAAGATGCAACAACAATTAGAGGACGTCTAACTTGTTTTTGCAGCGATTGATCATGTGATGTGATATGGCCAGAAGTTGTGATGAATGATGAATTGTGATGTATGAGATCATGTTCTTTGTAATAGGATTCACGACTTGCATGTCGATGAGTATGACAACCGGCAGGAGCCATAGGAGTTGTCTTTATTTTTTGTATGACCTGCGTGTCATTGAAGAACGCCATGTAACTCACTTTACTTTATTGCTAAACGCGTTAGCCATAGAAGTAGAAGTAGTCGTTGGCGTGACTACTTCATGAAGACACGATGATGGAGATCATGATGATGGAGATCATGGTGTCAAGCCGGTGACAAGATGATCATGGAGCCCCGAAGATGAAGATCAATGGAGCTATATGATATTGGCCATATCATGTCACAACTATATAATTGCATGTGATGTTTATTATGTTTATGCATCTTGTTTACTTAGGACGACGGTAGTAAATAAGATGATCCCTTAAAAAAATTCAAGAAGTGTTCTCCCCTAACTGTGCACCGTTGCTACAGTTCGTCGCTTCTAAGCACCACGTGATGATCGGGTGTGATGGATTCTTACGTTCACATACAACGGGTGTAAGACAGTTTTACACAGTGAAAACACTTAGGGTTAACTTGACGAGCCTAGCATGTGCAGACATGGCCTCGGAACACGGAGACCGAAAGGTCGAACACGAGTCGTATGGAAGATACGATCAACATGAGAATGTTCACCGACGATGACTAGTCCGTCTCACGTGATGATCGGACACGGCCTAGTCGACTCGGATCGTGTAACACTTAGATGACTAAAGGGATGTCTAATCTGAGTGGGAGTTCATAATTTGATTAGAACTTAATTATCATGAACTTAGTCTAAAACCTTTGCAAATATGTCTTGTAGGCCAACGCTCATGTCAACATGAACTTCAACGCGTTCCTAGAGAAAACCAAGCTGAAAGATGATGGCAGCAACTATACGGACTGGGTCCGGAACCTGAGGATCATCCTCATAGCTGCCAGGAAACAATATGTCCTAGAAGGACCGCTAGGTGACGCTCCCGTCCCAGAGAACCAAGACATTATGAATGCTTGGCAAACTCGCGCTGATGATTACTCCCTCGTTCAGTGCGGCATGCTTTACAGCTTAGAACCGGGGCTCCAAAAGCGTTTTGAGCATCACGGAGCATATGAGATGTTCGAAGAGCTGAAACTAGTTTTCCAAGCTCATGCCCGGGTCGAGAGATATGATGTCTCCGACAAGTTCTACAGTTGTAAGATGGAGGAAAACAGTTCTGTCAGTGAGCACATCCTGAAGATGTCTGGGTTGCACAACCGTATGACCCAGCTGAACATTAACCTCCCAGATGAGGCGGTCATTGACAGAATCCTCCAGTCGCTCCCACCAAGCTACAAGAGCTTTGTGATGAACTACAACATGCAGGGGATGGAAAAGACCATTCCTGAAGTGTTCTCGATGCTGAAGTCAGCAGAGGCTGAAATCAAGAAAGAACATCAAGTGTTGATGGTCAATAAGACCACTAAGTTCAAGAAGGGCAAGGGTAAGAAGAACTTCAAGAAGGACGGCAAGGAGGTTGCCGCGCCTGGTAAGCCAGTTACCGGGAAGAAGTCAAAGAATGGACCTAAGCCTGAGACTGAGTGCTTTTATTGCAAGGGGAAGGGTCACTGGAAGCGGAACTGCCCCAAATACTTAGCCGATAAGAAGGCCGGCAAAACCAAAGGTATATTTGATATACATGTAATTGATGTGTACCTTACCAGTACTCGTAGTAACTCCTGGGTATTTGATACCGGTGCCGTCGCTCATATTTGTAACTCACAGCAGGAGCTGCGGAATAAACGGAGACTGGCGAAGGACGAGGTGACGATGCGCGTCGGGAATGGTTCCAGAGTCGATGTGATCGCCGTCGGCACGCTGCCTCTACATTTACCTACGGGATTAGTTTTGAACCTTAATAATTGTTATTTAGTGCCAAGTTTGAGCATGAACATTGTATCTGGATCTCGTTTAATACGAGATGGCTACTCATTTAAGTCTGAGAATAATGGTTGTTCGATTTATATGAGAGATATGTTTTATGGTCATGCTCCGATGGTCAATGGTTTATTCTTAATGAATCTCGAGCGTAATATTACACATGTTCATAGTGTAGATGCCAAAAGATGTAAAGTTGATAACGATAGTCCCACATACTTGTGGCACTGCCGCCTTGGTCACATTGGTGTCAAGCGCATGAAGAAGCTCCATGCCGATGGACTTTTAGAGTCTCTTGATTATGAATCGTTTGACACGTGCGAACCATGCCTCATGGGCAAGATGACCAAGACTCCGTTCTCCGGAACAATGGAGCGAGCAACCAACTTATTGGAAATCATACATACCGATGTGTGCGGTCCAATGAGCGTTGAGGCTCGCGGAGGATATCGTTATGTTCTCACTCTCACTGATGACTTAAGTAGATATGGGTATGTCTACTTAATGAAACACAAGTCTGAGACCTTTGAAAAGTTCAAGGAATTTCAGAATGAGGTGGAGAATCAACGTGACCGAAAGATAAAGTGCCTACGATCAGATCGTGGAGGAGAATATTTAAGTCACGAATTTGGCACACACTTAAGGAAATGTGGAATCGTTTCACAACTCACGCCGCCTGGAACACCTCAGCGAAACGGTGTGTCCGAACGTCGTAATCGCACTCTATTGATATGGTGCGGTCTATGATGTCTCTTACTGATTTACCGCTATCATTTTGGGGATACGCTCTAGAGACAGCTACATTCACTTTAAATAGGGCACCGTCTAAATCCGTTGAGACGACACCGTATGAATTATGGTTTGGGAAGAAACCTAAGCTGTCGTTTCTAAAAGTTTGGGGATGCGATGCTTATGTCAAGAAACTTCAACCTGAAAAGCTCGAACCCAAGTCGGAAAAATGCGTCTTCATAGGATACCCTAAGGAAAATGTCGGGTATACCTTCTACTTAAGATCCGAGGGCAAAAATCTTTGTTGCCAAGAACGGATGCTTTCTGGAAAAAGAGTTTCTCTCGAAAGAAGTAAGTGGGAGGAAAGTAGAACTCGATGAAGTACTACCTCTCGAACGGGAAAGTGGTGCAGCTCAGGAAAATGTTCCTGTGATGCCCACACCAACTGAAGAGGAAACCAATGATGATGATCAAGGTACTTCGGATCAAGTTGCTACTGAACTTCGTAGGTCCACAAGGACACGTTCCACACCAGAGTGGTACGGCAACCCCGTCCTGGAAATCATGTTGTTAGACAACGGTGAACCTTCGAACTATGAAGAAGCGATGGCGGGCCCAGATTCCAACAAATGGCTTGAAGCCATGAAATCCGAGATAGAATCCATGTATGAAAACAAAGTATGGACTTTGACAGACTTGCCCGATGATCGGCGAGCGATAGAAAACAAATGGATCTTTAAGAAGAAGACAGACGCGGATGGTAATGTCACCATCTATAAAGCTCGACTTGTCGCTAAGGGTTATCGACAGGTTCAAGGGATTGACTACGACGAGACATTCTCTCCCGTAGCGAAGCTAAAGTCCGTCCGAATCATGTTAGCAATTGCCGCATACTATGATTATGAGATATGGCAGATGGACGTCAAAACAGCATTCCTTAACGGGCATCTTAAGGAAGAACTGTATATGATGCAGCCGGAAGGTTTTGTCGATCCTAAGAACGCTAACAAAGTATGCAAGCTCCAGCGATCCATTTATGAGCTGGTGCAAGCATCTCGGAGTTGGAATATTCGCTTTGATGAGATGATCAAAGCGTTTGGGTTTATGCAGACTTATGGAGAAGCCTGCGTTTACAAGAAAGTGAGTGGGAGCTCTGTAGCATTTCTCATATTATATGTAGATGACATACTCTTGATGGGAAATAATATAGAATTTCTGGACAGCATTAAGGCCTACTTGAATAAGTGTTTTTCAATGAAGGACCTTGGAGAAGCTGCTTACATATTAGGCATCAAGATCTATAGAGATAGATCGAGACGCCTCATAGGTCTTTCACAAAGCACATACCTTGATAAGATTTTGAAGAGGTTCAAAATGGATCAGTCCAAGAAGGGGTTCTTGCCTATGTTACAAGGTGTGAGATTGAGCTCGGCTCAGTCACCGACCACGGCAAAAGATAAAGAAGAGATGAGTGTCATCCCCTATGCTTCAGCCATAGGATCTATTATGTATGCCATGCTGTGTACCAGACCTGATGTAAACCTTGCCGTGAGTTTGGTAGCTAGATACCAAAGTAATCCCGGCAAGGAACACTGGACAACAGTCAAGAATATCCTGAAGTACCTGAAAAGGACAAAGGACATGTTTCTCGTTTATGGAGGAGACGAAGAGCTTGTCGTAAAGGGTTACGTCGACGCTAGCTTCGACTCAGATCCGGATGACTCTAAGTCACAAACCGGATACGTGTATATGTTGAATGGTGGAGCAGTAAGCTGGTGCAGCTGCAAGCAGAGCGTCGTGGCGGGATCTACGTGTGAAGCGGAGTACATGGCAGCCTCGGAGGCAGCGCATGAAGCGATTTGGGTGAAGGAGTTCATCACCGACCTAGGAGTCATACCCAATGCGTCGGGGCCAATCAAACTCTTCTGTGACAACACTGGAGCTATTGCCCTTGCCAAGGAGCCCAGGTTTCAGAAGAAGACCAGGCACATCAAGCGTCGTTTCAACTCCATCCGTGAAAATGTTCAAGATGGAGACATAGAAATTTGCAAAGTACATACGGATCTGAATGTCGCAGATCCGTTGACTAAACCTCTCTCGCGAGCTAAACATGATCAACACCAGAACTCTATGGGTGTTCGATTCATCACAATGTAACTAGATTGGTGACTCTAGTGCAAGTGGGAGACTGTTGGAAATATGCCCTAGAGGCAATAATAAAAGTATTATTATATTTCATTGTTCATGATAATTGTCTTTTATTCATGCTATAACTGTATTATCCGGAAATCGTAATACACGTGTGAATACATAGACCTCAATATGTCCCTAGTGAGCCTCTAGTTGACTAGCTCGTTGTGATCAACAGATAGTCATGATTTCCTGGCTATGGACATTGGATGTCGTTGATAACGGGATCACATCATTAGGAGAATGATGTGATGGACAAGACCCAATCCTAAGCATAGCACAAAGGTCGTTTAGTTCGTTTGCTAGAGCTTTGCCAATGTCAAGTATCTCTTCCTTAGACCATGAGATCGTGTAACTCCCGGATACCGTAGGAGTGCCTTGGGTGTATCAAACGTCACAACGTAACTGGGTGACTATAAAGGTGCATTACAGGTATCTCCGAAAGTAGCTATTGGGTTGACACGGATCGAGACTGGGATTTGTCACTCCGTATGACGGAGAGGTATCTCTGGGCCCACTCGGTAATGCATCATCATAATGAGCTCAAGGTGACCAAAGTGTTGGCCACGAGATCATGCATTACGGTACGAGTAAAGTGACTTGCCGGTAACGAGACTGAACAAGGTATTGGGATACCGACGATCGAGTCTCGGGCAAGTAACATACTGATTGACAAAGGGAATTGTATATAGGGTTTGATCGAATCCTCGACATCGTGGTTCATCCGATGACAACATCGAGAAGCATGTGGGAGCCAACATGGGTATCCAGATCCCGCTGTTGGTTATTGACCGGAGAACGTCTCGGTCATGTCTACATGTCTCCCGAACCCGTAGGGTCTACACACTTAAGGTTCGATGACGCTAGGGTTATAAAGGAAGTTTGTATGTGGTTACTGAATGTTGTTCGGAGTCCCGGATGAGATCCCGGACGTCACGAGGAGTTCCGGAATGGTCCGGAGGTAAAGATTTATATATGGGAAGTCCTATTTTGGCCACCGGAAAATGTTCGGGATTTTTCGGTATTGTACCGGGAAGGTTCTAGAAGGTTCCGGAGTGGGGCCTACCTGCATGGGGGACCCACATGAACGTGAGTAGTGGGGGAAAGGCCCCACACCCCTGGTCAAGGCGCACCAAGATCCCCCCTTAGAAGGAATAAGATCATATCCCGAAGGGATAAGATCAAGATCCCTAAAAAAGGGGAATAACAATCGGTGGGGAAGGAAATGATGGGATTTCTTTCCTCCCACCTTGGCCAACGCCCTAATGGACTTGGAGGGCAAGAAACCAGCCCCTCCACCCCTATATATAGTGGGGAGGCGCATGGGAGCTTAACACAAGCCAAGGCGCAGCCCCTCCCCTCCCCAACACCTCTCCTCCTCCGTATATGCTTGGCGAAGCCCTGTCGGAGTACTGCTGCACCAACTACACCACGCCGTCGTGCTGCCGTTGGAGCAATCTTCCTCAACCTCTCCTTCCCCCTTGCTGGATTAAGAAGGAGGAGACGTCTCCCGTCCCGTACGTGTGTTGAACGCGGAGGTGCTGTCCGTTCAGCACTTGGACATCGGTGATCCGAATCACGTTCGAGTACGACTCCATCATCACCATCCCCTTGGCTAGCTTCCGCTCGTGATCTACAAGTGGTATGTAGATGCAAACTCTCTCCCTTGACTCGTTGCTTAGATGAACTCATAGATGGATCTTGGTGAAACCGTAGGAAAAATTTTAATTTTCTGCAACGTTCCCCAACAAATATCAACTAATATAATATAAAAATACTTTTCATGATGGATCGAATGATACAAATTTGGTACTATAGATGTTCATATTTTT
The DNA here is from genome assembly GCF_018294505.1 of Triticum aestivum. Lineage (NCBI taxonomy): Eukaryota > Viridiplantae > Streptophyta > Magnoliopsida > Poales > Poaceae > Triticum > Triticum aestivum. The sequence continues at coordinate 76,378,843 of NC_057794.1, read as the reverse complement.
TCCTAAAAACTTAGTCAAATATGCAATATGCACATGTTTGACTTTTGAAAAAACTAATACACCTTATATTTTGGAATAGATGGAGTAGTTTTTCTACATGCGTGAAATTTTTCGTAATGGAATCACATTCGTGCAGATGTGGACAAAAAAAATCAATGCTTTCAAAAGCACACTTTTTGCAATATGCACATATTTGACTTTTGAAAAAACTAATAGACCTTATATTTTGGAATAAATGGAGTTGTTTTTCTACACGCGTGAGATTTTTCATAATGAAATCACATTCGTGCATATGTGGACAAAAAAATCACTGCTCCAAAATGCTTTTAAAAGCACACTTTTTGAAGCATCGATTTTTCCCCAGACCTCCAAGAATGTGATATCATCACGAAAATTTGCACGCGTGTAGAAAAAAACATCAATGTTTTTTGCCAAAAAAACATATTTTTTCTAAGTTTTTCTTTTTTGGAATTTCGAGCTCACGTACTGCATGCTTCTCCACTGCATGCTTCTCCGTCTGAAATGACAATGATGCATTTCCAAAACAGAGGATAATCAGTATTTACTCCAATACATGTTCAGAATTTCGGACTTTAACCATTTTTGCAAAAATAAAAAAAATACGGTTGCTCGCACACCCACTTCAGGCTCTTTAGTTCATACGCTGAAGTAAGTGACAGCAACACATGCATGACTTTCCTGGCTTCGAGCTACTGATATTAACCTCCGTACATTTTTGCTACTGACAGATTCCCATGAACGGAGGTCTTAGGAGACAACTGCGCCGAGTTAGCCATCATTTTATTCATTTACTACACGCCTATCGGAGTTAACCAGAAAGCGGAAATCCTGATCCACGGATCATAACGGAACTAAACGAACCCGTTCCGCTGCTCCGCTGACATGGCCCACTGCCCAGGTGCACCACCGTGCGTATATTTCCTTTTCTCTATTATATTCCTCTCCACTGTACATGCTGCATTTATTACACGCACCACATCACGAAGCAGTTCTGAACAGCCCAGATAACGAGCGCCTGTACGCCCGCGCTCACATACTCCATGTCAATGCAAGACTAGCTAATCTTGTGCAGAAGCTAGAGATGATATATCGGTGATCTTTTGAGATAATATTTCCTCTTCTAATGTTCCAGTCCTAATGAAAAATCTAACACTAAGGCATCACGACGGCAAAAACATTGTGCCGGTCACAGTACAGGTATGGGACTGTCGAGGTTCTCCACCAAGAACGACACCCGTTCGGAAGCGTGTCGATGATGGATCCGTAGGAGCGATCGACACTAGTAAGGTCGGGTAGTCGGGTCTTAGCGGGTAAAAGAATCTTGCTCAACTAGAGCCTGTGTGGTTCCAGTTGAGACTGTTGACGTCGGAGTACCCCTCTTAAAAGTGTAAAAGCGTGAAATCTCATCCCTGTGACTCCCGGGTCGGGAAGCTTGCGGTCATGTGTGATGCCAAAATTATTATTTCTAAGCGCATCTTTATTTTCTCTACCATTCTTGTTTCTTTTCTTTTCTTACGGCTAATCCATATACTTGCTTCCGGTGTCACATATATTTTCCCTGCTACATGTGTGCTTGCTGAGTATGTCATCATACTCATTCTTGCTATCTTATTTATTTTTGCAGAGATGAGCAATTGAAATGATGATGAACAGTAGAAGTAGTACTACGGGAGGGGATGAAATAAAGAAACTTGCATGCATGTACTAGCAAGAACACTTGTAGTCGTTTCTATGATAATGAATAAAAATGATCCCAGTGTACTACCTTTGTTAACATGATGGCCTAACATGCTTATAAATTTGAATTGAATTTATAAGCATGTGGCAATTGTCACTGCTATGTTTTGGGGCGTGACAAAGGCCTTACGCAATAAACGGGTATGTGTGCTATTTATTTCTTGTGTACAAGCAAGAAATTGCTTGGTCTCTTTAGTAGGTTGGATATTGAGTAAATTTTGCTGTCACTGGTGTGCAGTCGTGTGGGTACATATATATTGTTTCTTGTTTGACCCGGTATATATAGCTCCTTAGTTACTAAGTTTCAGGCACCCCTCCCCCAAGTTGATCTGCTCCTGTTGTTTCTTGAGGTTTTGATATTTTTTCATGTTCTTGCATTTGCACAAGGACTCGCTACAACACGTTAAAGTATCCAAGGTCGTCCAGATCAAAACCGAATTGACTTCTAAAAAGCAAATTGACATAGTTATATAATGGTTTATCACATAGTGGGATTCCATGGCTCCATGCCTTGGAGGCACTTTCCAAATGAACATATAACAACTTTCAAGGCACTTACATGCCAATTGGACATCTAACAAAAATTAGAGCAGCGACGACATTAAAACCCAAGTTAGCAGTCGCAGCGCAGTGCCTACCGTATCCATCGTAGCTAGTGTGCCATAATATTTCTGTACAAGCTTCCAGCTTGCAAAACGATTTGACCTGGGAGTAGCTATTAATATGCGTATAACCTAGACTGGCCTAACTAGTCTCTGCAGAGGACTTGGCACTCAGTTCTCCTGTGTCGCAAAATCGCCGTGCGGATGGAGGATGCATGTTGAAAACGTAAGCAACTGGTCCTGCTACTCGCCCATCTTGTTGACGGGTGCACGGAAACCATCCAAGGGGCACTCCATTTAATAGGAATGATTCACCCAGAAAGAAGAAACACTCTCTTGCCATTCTTTCCACCTATAAAAACAGCAGCCAATGTCTGTCATTTTTGGCAGTGGACTGATAAAAAATGTTGCTTGTTGCTGAGATTCGGAAGGTAATTCTCAAATGTTAAAACAGGACATAGGTACCAGCAAATAAATAAATAAACTATACCATGAGCCATGCACACCAAGATTATTTTACTGTCATGTGTGTGAATCAAACTTCGGATTTGTGATAGAACTTAACAAATGGCGTACCTGTATCTTAACAAATTTTGTGTTATTCATGATCACGATGACCTGCAAACCAGATAATGTTTCCGGCAAGATCTTGATGGCAATATACTCAAAGAACTTCTGCAATAGTTGGTGGCTGATTGCTTCACCAGAACCATAATCATCTAACAAAATAATCCGCTGTAATTTCGTCCAAGGAACTGGTAGTTCATGTTCACCTCCAATAGTTAGATGAGAAGGATCAGGGACATTCAGGACTATGCTGAGGTTGTTTGCAACTGCATTATGCTCAGCCGAACGCAGATAAGGTGTGCGGGCAACTATCTTACGAAGTTCACGGGAGAACTTCAGATTTTTGTCATTCACGACAAGAATGTGACCATTTTCACCTCTAGTCAGCAACTGTGTCCAACCTATGTCAGCACGCCAGGGTAGTTCTTCTGGGTTTATTTTAGATGCAACTGATGAAGAGATCAAAGAGTCACAATCATGTGGAAATGAACAAGAGCTGCCCTTTATACAACCCTGATCAAAGGAACAACATGTCAGAAGAAAGAAGTTTAATTCATACCCATCGAGTTGTCAAAATACCAAGTTAACATAAACCTGCAGTTTTTTTTAACATATACTCCCTCCATCCCGTCCCAAGATAAGTGTCTCAACTTTAGTACAACTTCGTACAGAAGTTAGTACAAAGTTGAGACACTTATTTTGGGATGGAGGGAGTACATGCAGTTAGGTACATACTCCCTCCGTTCCTAAATATTTGTCTTTCTAGAGATTTCAACAAGTGACTACATATGGAGCAAAATGAGTGTATCTACACTCTAAAATATGTCTACATACATCCGTATGTTGTAGTCTGTTTGAAATGTCTAGAAAGACAAATATTTAGGAACGGAGGGAGTACAATTTTAACTAAATGCATGTTGTTATAGTATCACTGTTGTCAATGTCATTTGACCTGTCACCACCACTTTATTCATAGTTTCATCAATGTGTTACATTTTATTAATTCATAGGGTAATATCACATTAAAGAACATGTCAAGTCCTTCGCTGAGGCAGGGAAAAGTGTTATCAAGTAGTTTCAGTAGAATCTTTAGGATCTTTGGAGTTCAGTTGGTCTGTATCCGGCTGGTTATAACATGATGTACTATGTTGCAGGGATTGTGGTTACTACAATTTCAGATATGAAAATAGGGCAATCCTTCAATAAAATATCTTATTCAACACACGGAGAAAAATGGCCAAATAACATTTCCTGCAAATGACGTGGGGAAGAAAGGACAGGTGAAAATAGCATGAAAGACCGCAACAGTCTACCTTTAATGTGAGGAAGAACTTGCATGCTGGTTTGGGGTCATCAGCTGAATTGTTAAAAGGGCCTTTGTATTCCTCAAAAGTGTTGTTAACATACTCCACCCACTTCTCACCTCCAAAGGCTGGTTGAGCATTACCAACAACTTGTTCGTCTGCAAGTTGTATTTTCATCTGTGAACCAATCAAGAAGCATTATGTTTGCATGGAGAAAATATTTATTCTACATTATGTCTTGTATACGGCTAACTTGACAATGCATAAAGTTATATAATACAACTCACCTCTTTGATAGCCTTCTTCAGGCCATTAACAATGTCAGTGGCTCCAAAATCAGTTGCGGAAATATATGGGTGTGAAGCACACCTCCGCTGTGAATCTAAATGAGAATTATCAGCTTCCAACGAGAATGAAGGCATATGCTCTGGCTCCGGCAATTCAGGGTCACGACATGCATGGTGGAAATCAAAGGTCTGAAGGTACTTTGGAGGAATGATTTTCTGAAGAAAAGGAGGCCTAAGCGGTGCAGTGTGCTCATAATATCATCATCTGTTTAAAAGGAACAGTTAACAACAAGAAATATCCATGTATTGTATTTTTGGAAAGCATTTTGATATTTGCACTTCCAGGAGTAGGTCCTCACACGAAGTATGTATATTTTGTAGGAACAGAAAACACTGATGTATAACACAGCAGGCTACAGCAGCCAACCCTTTCTACCATCTTATGTACATTTTCAAACTTTTAGTGGAAAAACTATGATAATGCAAGAGTATCTGGCGCACATCAATAGATGCAAATTGTGCAATCAAAACACATATACTAGTGGGCAGTGGCGAAGCTAGCACAGGGTTTTATACCTAGGGCTAAGCTATCTTAAATGATGCACTTTAGTGATTTTTCATATATTATTCTAACAAGAAATTACAAAGGCTATTATCACTAGGCCTAGGGCTATAGCCCCAACTGCCCTAGGCCTGTCTCCGCCACTGCTAGTGGGAGTACCTACTCTTAGTACAAAATACACTTCACAAACTTTTTATCACAAGTTAAAGGACATACAGATTTCAGAGATGTTGTTAAGTGCTTTCGGGACGAGATTGTGAAATCTACACCAGTCTTCTTCATTTTTCAAGATCAAGGGCCCAGATGCATTTGATTCTTCGTTCTTGGCTATATTTATCAGGTACTCCAGATGAAACTTATCCTGGAAAAAAATAGAACATGTAACTTTAGTGAAAACAAAATAGTGCTAACAGAATCCAAAAAATAAGTACATTTTGGTTAATCAATAATAATTTTCATTAAGGCCCATGATATATCATCCTAGCATTAGCCATCCATTAGGAAAGGTACTACCAGAAAAGGATATAAAAAGATAATGAGCGTTTATATTTGTAATTGTTAGTAAAAAGGACTTGAAAGCGGAAATTGGCAATGGCACCTAGGTGCATATGCACCCATTGTTTAAATACACATTTTGAAAAGTTGAAAAATTCTGAACAAAAATCCCGCGTGTATATCCGGACATTCTATGCGCGTGCACAAAGTTTTTGGGTGAAAAACGAGGTTTTTTGTGGCTTGTGTAAAAAAGACAATTTCTGATGCTTCATTACAACTATTCATTTTGCATTTCTTTATCTTTTTTACACAAGCCACAAAAACGTCGTTTTTCACCGAAACTTTGTGCATATACATAGAATGTCCGGATATACCCGCAGGATTATTGTTCCGAATTTTTCAACTTTTCAAAATGTGTATTTAGACAATGGGTGCATATGCACCTAGGAGCCAAAACACCTCGTCAACTTGAAAGTTAATACTAGAAATTTCAAAAAGAAACAACTAACAAAAAGGCCCTCAACCAATGTACAGGTTATTTTGTTACAGATAAGATAGGATGTACCTTAAACATGTACTGCCAAAATTGAAATGCCCGAAGATTTCCGATGAGTGTAGCTTCCTTCTTGCCAATTTGTTGAGAACTACCCTCATCAAAGTAATTGTCTCTAATCTTCTTGCGCTGTAAAACATAAATTAGGATATAAGCATGTTCTATTGTTTTTAATAGAACCTGGGGATACAAGCATCTCAATTGATGTAACTAGAACGTACCAATGCTTGATCACCAAAAGGTTGCAGTATAGGAAGTGGTTGGATGTCCAACATAATGCCTATCAGGATTCCTTCATGGAGATACCCCATCTCACCAAATTTCAGGGTAAGAACAGAAGCATGGAACGATAACGGCAAACTATTGAGCAAATAGCCATAAAAACTGGGCTGATACCCTCCACTCAAAGCTGGCTGAACCGCATCAATTTGAACAAGAGTCTCTAGTGCATCTTTAATAACAGCAGACTCTGGTGGATTGAGAATTTTTTGCAGCAGGACTGGCGACAAAGAGTGACAGTTAGTGATAATATTACCTTTTTCAATAAAGAGTGAGAATATTAGCTTAATATAAATATATACATCTTCTCCGACAGGATACATTGTCGTGCAGCAGCTAGGGCACCGCTCCGCGCCGCCGCTCCCCGCCCGTGGCCACCTTGGCCACGGCGACTCCCACCGTGCCCTACCCCGCCTGCCGGTCAACAGGCCGCATGGCTAGCCCCGCGCTGCCAGCCTCGCCGCACTTCCCGGGCACGCCTGGCTCGGAGGCACGCCTTTGCCTCTCAGACAGCGGATCTGAGGGGGACGGCTCGCCTTCGACCCCGCGGTCATATGCTTCGGTCGTCCGGTTCGGCATGGGAGAGACAGAGATCCCGGCCTCTGAAGCCGCGCCGGCGCCCCACGCGCCCGAGTCTTCGGCTACCGCTGGATCTTCGCCTGCGGCGATGGTTATTGCTGCGCCTGATCCGCCCAGGGCCATCAATGGGGATGGGGGGGCGGCCTGGCAGCTGGTTTCCCGGAGGCGGGGCAAGGCATCGCCTCCACCAGTTACAGCCGCGACGCCACACCACTTCCACTACTCCTACAAAGCCAACCTTGCCGGCCGCTGCCACAGGTGCCTCGAATCCGCCCACCCCACCGTTCGCTGCTCAAGCCGTGTCCGTTGCATCCACTGCGAGCGCCTCGGCCACCTGCGCCGGAGCTGTCGCTCCAAGCACCTCCCACGCCACCCGCTCCCACCGCTCCGTAGTCCGCCACCACCACCACCACTTCCACTGCGCCGCAACCCGCCAACACCACCACCTCACGGCCCCCGCCAACCCCGCCCCCGAGCTCCCGCCGGGCCTTCGTCGGCCGCTCGTCTGCCGATCCACCAGCGGCTCGTCTTCCCCGACACCACGGCTGCAATGGCGTCGTCCCTCCCCGCCGCCTCATCCCAGGCCCCGGCGGAGCCTGGCCTTGGCGCCCCGGAGCGGCGGCCGCTCGGCTCCACAGTCCTTCTCGACTTCACCCAGGAGATGGCGGACCGGGAGGTCCGTCTGCGCGCCACCGCCTTGCTCATCTCGGTGGTCGCCGAGGGGATGTACCCGGCCAGGGTGAAGGATGCCATCATGGCGGAGTTCCCGAGCTGCCCCCGACAACAGTGTTCGTCTCCTTCTACTTCGACTCCTTCATCGCCCGCTTCACCGACCCCGTCTGGCGCGACACCGTCTTCGAGCGCGGCGTCTTCCACGACAACCAGGGCTCGCTGTTCGCGGTCAAGGACTGGTCGCAACGCACCCGCTCCGAGCTCAAGACGCTGCGCTTCCGGGCCCGCCTCTTCCTCGAGGGCGTGCCGCTGCAGTCCTGGTCGCTCGCGGCGGTCGCTAAGATGCTGCCCATGGTCCGGATCGACGTCGTCGCTCCACGAAACCGAGACATCCTTCTTCGTGCTCTACGCTTGGGTGGAGACGCCAGACAAGCTGCCGCACTGGGTGGAGCTCGGCACGCACGAACCACGCCGCAACATTGACCCCCTCGACCACCTCCGCCTCCCGGCCGGCTTCTTCCAGACCGTCGACCACTCCACGCCCCTGCCCCTTTGTCCGCGCGTCCAGGCTGGTCTGGTGCTAGTGCATCTGGACGAGCTCGAGGAGTTCGCCGCCCCAATGACCGGTGGTGGGCCGCGGGCTGGTCGGGAGGGGGAGCGTCTCGGCGTGCGTCCTCTGCCATGGGCGCGGGGAAGCATCGACGGCTCCCGCTCGGCTACCTGGCGCACCTCGGTCTTCTCCCGCCTGGAGGCCGCGGGGGGTGGACCATACCAAGGCCGGCAGGTGGCCATCATCTCCGACGACAAGATCGTGGGCTTCCTCAACGGTGGCTCGGTCGTCTCCCCCTTGGCGGCGGCGGGCTTGGACGCAGCGGGCTCGGGCGGCTCAGCTGCGGTCTGCCCTAGCGCGGCCACGGGCAGCGCCCTCCCCGACGTGCATGCGCATGCGCCATGCGACCAGGCGCGGGCTGACACTTGGCAGCGTCCGCTGACCCCCATCCGGGCAAACCCTCATGGGCCCATCCTCGGCAGCCAAGAGGGAGCAATCCCTTCTCGTGTTTCGTCTGGGGGGGTGGGCGCTGCTTCTCAGGCAGGTGCTGCTGTGCTGCCAGCCCTGCATGGTCAGGTGGACCCTGTGGCGCCACTGTCCAGCGCCCTCGGGCTGATCCAGATGTCGGGGGCCCTCACTTCACCAGGCATGGAGGCCCAGGTCAACGAGCCGGCCAGCTGCATGGGGCCGCGACACTGACGAAAGGGGCCCCAGAGGTCTCGGCTGTGGCCACAGCCACGCTTGCACCGGGTCGCCAGGAGCTGGTGGCCCCGGAAGGGGCGCTGTCGGAAGGGGCCCACGAGGGCACAGGTGCGGTCTCGCCCATGCATGTGTCGGATCGTCTCGACCGTGCATGCGCCCTAGGCCCGGAGAGCCAGGGCCCGCTGGCAGGGGGCGTGGAGGGGCCGCGGTCGGCAGTAGACCAGCTCGTCGCTGACGTCGCTCTGCCGCTGGCTCCTCCCATCCTACCGCGCCCCACGCTTCAGAAGAGGGCGCCACACCGCCGGCGCTCGCCGATCTCCAACCCTAGGCGCACTGGGCGCCTGGCCTCCCAAGCAACCGCCACCCTCAACGCGGTGGCCCGGGTGCAACAGCTCATCATGCAGAAGCTTGGCATTGGAGCGCCCGAGGAAGACGCCATGCGCCGCTACGAGCTCTCCTTCGACCGCCCGCTAACCCTAGCCCAGATTGAGGCCCTCACGGCGCTGGCTGCTGCTCCGAGAGTGAGGGCGACTGTGGTTGGTGCTGCTTCCGCCCCTGCCGTCTAGGGCAGCCATCGGCGTTCTGCGTCCATCTGTTGTAGTTTCCCATGGATAGCTGTCCTTTGCTAGTTTGGAATGTTAGAGGTTTGAACTCAGCTGCTAGGAGAGGTGTAGTTTGGAGATTAGAGCAGCAGTTTAATGTATCGTTCATGTGCTTTCAAGAGTCCAAGGTTTCTGAGGTTTCCAAAGAGTTTGTCACAGAGTGCTGCGGGCCTGCTTTCACCGGTTTCTGCTTTCAACCGGCTGTTGGTACTCGGGGAGGGATTATCATGGCCTGGAAAGACAATGAGATCACCGTCTCCTCGTCGCACTGCACCCCGTCCTTCATCTCCGCTGCTTGCTGTCATCCGAGGTCAGGGAAGGCCTGGCGAGTCATTGGTGTCTACGGACCGCAGGCTGATGCAGACAAGATCAGCTTCTTGGGCGACTTAAGAGCCGCGATGACTGCGAACCCGGGCCCAACTATCTGTGCTGGCGATTTCAACCTCATCTGTCAGGCGGCTGACAAATCCAACAATCGGGTCAATCGCAGGATGATGAACGCGTTCCGCCATTTCATCTCCGACATGGAGCTAAAGGACCTGTATCTCCATGGTCGATCCTTCACCTGGAGCAACGAGCAACAACATGCAACGAAAGTGAAGCTCGATCGGGTGCTATTCAATGATGGATGGCACGACCTATTCCCCTCCTGCCTTCTCCAGGGCCTATCCTCGGCCGTCGGTGACCACTGCCCGTTGCTGCTATCCTGTGACACCGAGTTCAAGCACAGCAGAAAATTCCGATTTGAGACCTTCTGGGCCAAGCTCGAGGGCTTTGACGGCGTGGTCGCGGCGGCATGGGAGCAGCCGGTTCTGTCGCCTGACGCGTATGTGGTCTTGCACACCAAGCTGGGACGGGTGGCCCGGGCTCTGAAGGCGTGGCACAGCCGGCACCTGAACCAAATGAGCAGCGCCCTAGACGTGATCAATGAGCTGATCTACAGATTAGACAAGGCCAGAGACTCGAGGGATTTGACGATCGATGAGCACCGTTTCCGCAACAACCTGAAAGTCCGGCTGTTGGGCATCAGCGCACTGCAGCGATCGTTCTGGAGGCAGCGGGCGCGTGTGATCTGGGTCAGAGAAGGAGACGCTTGCATCAAGTTCTTTCACATGAAGGCCTCAAGACGGAGAAAGAATCACATTCAATCCTTCCTACACCAGGGCCAACATGTGTCTGAGCAAGGAGAGAAGCTTCAACTCGCCTGTGATTTCTTCCCCGACCTGCTAGGGCAGCCTGCGCCACGGTCGGCGACTCTAAACTTTGAGGCCCTACAGTACTTGCCCAATGACGGGATTCTGCAGTACCTGGAAAGCGACATCTCGGAGCAGGAAGTGTTAGATGCGATCAATGATTTCAACGCAGAGAAAGCGCCTGGGCTGGACGGATTTACGGGCTTGTTTTACCAGAGATGCTGGCCCATCATCAAGGGAGACCTGATGGCTGCCATCTCCAAGTTCGTCGGGTGCAACTCTGCGAACCTGCAGGCCCTCAACACGGCCGTCATGATCCTACTGCCCAAGAGGGAAGGTGCCTCGCAACTGACGGAGTTCAGACCAATTAGCCCGATACACAATGTGGCAAAGCTCATAGCGAAAATCCTTGCTCGACGGTTACAGCCAGCAATGGAGGGGCTAGTTGCCCCATGTCAAAGCGCCTTCATCAAGGAGAGATCTATCCTAGACAACTTCATGTACGTGCAGGCTATGATCAAAACCCTGAAAATGAAGAAAACGCCGGCCATTCTGCTCAAGATCGACCTTGCAAAAGCCTTTGACACTGTCTCTTGGGAGTTCTTGATCGATCTGCTTTGTGCGAGAGGATTTGGCCGCCGATGGACCAATTGGATTGCAAGCCTGCTAGCAACATCGTCAACCAAAATTGGCATCAACGGTGATCTATCTGACACAATCTACCACCGCAGAGGCTTCCGCCAGGGCGATCCCCTCTCCCCGCTCCTGTTTGTCATTGTCATGGACTCGCTTGCTAGGCTCATCGAAGCGGCCAGCCGAGCCCAGGTCCTCCCTGCAATTGGCACGGTCCCTATGCCTCACCGAATCTCGATGTACGCTGATGACATCGTGCTCTTCATTAACCCTTCGCGGAATGAGATGCACGCCGCCATCACTCTCTTGGATCTCTTCCAATCAGTCGTTGGGCTACGGGCCAACTGGGCAAAGAGTGCGGCTACACCAATAGCGTGCACGGAGGATCAGATCGGGAAGGCAGTGGTAGAAACGGATTGCAAGTCCAAAGCCTTCCCAATCACATACCTCGGCCTGCCGCTTTCGGATACAAGATTGAGGAGGGAGGACTTGCAGCCGGTTATAGACAGCCTTGCAAAGAGACTAAGAGGATGGAAGGCCAAGCTGATCGCACTCCCGGGCAGGATCGAATTGGTCAGATCGGTGCCGAATTGGTCAGATCGGTGCTAACTGCCATGGCCATCTACCGGATCATGGCGATCGCGCCGCCCGTTTGGTTCCTCAAAATGATCGATAGGCTGAGACGAGGCTTCCTTTGGGCGGCAGACGAGTCCTCGCCGAGCGGCAAGTGACTCGTGAGCTGGAAGCAGGTTTGCAGGCCGCGCGAGTTTGGTGGCCTTGGGGTGCACGATCTGCAGCGCCAAGGGGCCGCACTCTGCGCTCGCTAGTACTGGAACAGTTGGATCGATGACTCCAGGCCTTGGCGCGAGTTGGTGCTACCCCATGACCCAGCGGCTGAGGGTATTTTCAGAGCATCCACGGAGATAGTCATCGGCGACGGAAGGAAAACGAGCTTCTGGCGCTCGCACTGGGCACAGGGGTGCAGGCCGGCTGACCGTTGGCCGGAGCTCTTTGCGCACTGCAACGGGCGACGGCTTATGCTCCGTGCGGCCACCGAGGGCAACGCTTGGCTGAGATACGTCAAACCTAACCCAAACGCCACAGTGTTGCACCAACTTTGCGAGCTCTGGGAGGCAGCTTCGGCAATCACGCTCGGCGACGGGGTGCAGGACAGCATGACATGGAAATGGACCTCAGATGGCAAGTACTCGGCTGCCTCGGCATATCACAAGATGTTCCAGGGTGCCATCCCAAACAACGACAATGAGATCATCTGGTCGGCCAAGACGGCGCCGCGTGCCAAATCGTTTGCCTGGATTCTGCTGCGAGGAAAGTGCCTGACGGCGGACAACCTCCAACGATGGCACATACCGCATGACCCGGTCTGCCCGCTCTGCCGGGCGGCACCGGAGACGGCGCACCACCTCATCGCGCCCTGCCCGTTCTCTATGCAGGTTTGGTCAAAAACGGCAAGCTCTCTGGGCAGCCCCTTCTCGGACCTGGCGATGCCTACTGATACCCGATTGCGGACGCGGTTCAGAAGACAGACACGGTCACTCCCGCGAGCCAAAAGGGCTACCTGGAAGGCCACCTGCTTGCTGGTCTCCTGGTGCATTTGGAAGGAGCAGAACGACAGGATCTTCAACGCCAAGACCGGCACAGCGTCTCAAGTTCACTCCAGAATCATTGACGAAGCCAGGATGTGGGTACAGGCAGGACTGGCACCCATGGCCACTTTCTTTGAGCCGCCTTAAGCTCGAGGTCGCTTCGCCAGTGTATTTAGGCTGGGCATCTGGCGCCTACCATGTTTCTGCCTCTTCCTCTTTCGTATTTTTCTTCTTTCCCAGTTCCCTGTAACTGTTTGCTCCTACCTCTACATCAATGAAAATCAGCACCATGCTGCTTTTTCGTCAAAAAAAATAAATATATACGAAGAGTTACACAGTGTATAATGATCCCACATACCCAAATATGTTTTGTTTTAAATGCATGTACTCTGTTTTTTAAGATCTTGCTGACTAATATGCAAAGAAGTATTTGGTGTTTTTTCTAACTTCAATAACAAATTATTATAAGGTCAAGTTATGTCTTCTAGGCATAGCCGGTCCCAAGCCCGGGTAAAGGAGGAGGGTTGTGATAGGCGTGGCGAGCCAACGTAAAAACTAGCCAGTCCCATAGGTATGAAACCCATTTGAGCGAGAGTAGTGCTAGGATGGGTGACCTCCTGGGAAGTCCTCGTGAAAGGGTTTCATATCTAAGGGTTGTGATCGGCTTGGCGAGCCAACGTAAAAACTAGCCAGTCTTTTGGGTATGAAACCCATTTGGGTGAGAGTAGTACTAGGATGGGTGACCTCCTGGGAAGTCCTCATGAAAGGGTTTCATATCTAGCCTACCCCAACTTGTTTGGGATAAAAGGCTTCGTAAGTCGTAAGTCGTAAGTCAAGTTCTTTGTCTGGCTCGCTAGCCTCAACCGATGCTGGACGGTGGAGCAGCGGGCGGGCCATGGACTGCAACATGTGCTGCCTATTTATTCTGCGACCAGACGCTGAACAATGAGGCACCTGCTAGTCGACTACCGCTTTGTGCTGTGGACCTGCAACGAATTCCTCTCTTGGTTGTGATCGACCTGATGCCCGCCAAGACCCGGCAAGTACCCCTTCGAATCATTGAACAGTGGTTCACAGCACACAGCACCACTCCAAAGCCGGTAAGGAAATGCCCTAGCTTCCATGTACTCCTCAGCTATTGGGATGATCTGGAAGCACAGGAACGGCTGCACATTCAACTGCAATCAGCCTTGCCATCTACGCTTAGTCTATCAAATCAAGGAGGACGAGGTGAACTGGGCGTGCGCGGGAGCACTAGGTCTTAAAAGGTGTCCCTCTCATGTTCTTGAGATTTCCATTAATTTTCTTTGCGCACAATTGTAACCCTAGCCAACTTGGGCTTGTAAATAGTACTACTATTTATATATATCCAATTCATCAAGACGCAAGCTTTGAATTTTCTCAAAAAAATACGTAACAAATTATTATAGAATTTAGAAGTCACATCTATATAGCAATGGCTGTATAAAGTGTTAAAAAAATGCACACTTGGGGACACTGGATTAAATATTTAAATACGAACAATCCAACTAATGAGCATCAAAACGGGAATTCTTACTACAATGATGACTAAGTAGGCAATCTTGAAAATTTGAAAAAATAAATGATAATTCTGATGTCTTAAGATGGGCACAGTGATAATTCTGTAAAGGGTTTTTGCCTCAGTACGGCGCTATAACAATTATTACAAACCTTGAAGCAAAAGTGGCTAATGATGGCAAAGGAAATCTGTATCGACAGCAACGGGCTTGATTATCTTTATCCTACTCAGATCGTAGATTTCTACTTATCCATGTCCTTTTGAAAATGCTAATACATTATACATAGACCTAATCAACCAGGTCTAAGGTCATCTTGGCTCCCTATGTAAATTCTGTCGCTGATTTGTATATTAGCTCATCTCTTGCTGCACCCGCGAATGAATTTTTGCTCATGGAAGCACGGTGACTGACTGCATGCAGAATGGTGCATGATTTTCTCTAGGAGGACAGGAACAGCCTGTGGAAAACTGGAGGAAGACAAGAGGACCGCATGAGTCTAATTATTCAATTGCTGAACTATAAACTAAACAGGAGTGACTATTGTATTAATCTGTATCTGGTTCAACATCCCAGCAAGGAACCAGCAGTTCCAGTGCAGCAGAAACTAGCAGTTACTGGAATTCCCAGATCCAATCAAGAATTGGTAGTTCAGACACTCATCTTAGTTAACTACAAGTAGAATTTGCTCTGATCCTCTTCTATATCTCTCGTTGTCACCGGCATTCCTTAGTTGATATAATATGGTTACTAGATAGACGCAAAGAAGAAGCCTATTCTCTTAAAAGAGAAGATGAAAGCAATGCACCACAAACCTAGCTAACCAAAGCTTCCTAGAAACTTCTGTGTAGATATTGCACTAATTCTTTGTCACACTCTACAGTACAGCAGAAAGATGTGAACACATTAACAATAGTACAGATGATGCAGATCATTCTCGTTGAAAGAAATATCATACTGTTGTTAAGAGCAAGTTGCACAAAGCCCATAAGTACAAGTGAGGAGGATGCATCAAGGTCACAGAATTCTAGAATTGCTCCTTTAGTTCACTGTTCTTGTTTTCGCACTATATTTTACGTTCATAATCCCAGCACAGAAACATCAATCAAGATTAGTTGAATTGCAGAGAAAAATTACCGGTGGGGTCATTCATAGCTCTGGACTCTGCACAACATATCATGAGTGCTTGCTCTCTTATGGATAAAATTAAAATGGCAGGGCTTTCATGATCAGGAAAGGTGTTGTAAAATGGCTCTGTTACCAAGCGAAAAATTTGACCATCACAGGTCCGGCCTGTCCTGCCTTTCCGCTGCTCAGCCTAGAAAAGTTATAACTAGTATCAAACTTGAGTGTCCAAAGTAAGTTTAATATAAATAGCATCAGTATTTTGTGATATTAACCTGGGACTTGGAAATCCATACAAGCTTAACTGAGTTAATTCTCCTGACTGGATTCCAGTAGACTTGCAATGATCTACAGGAATCAATAACATAAGCAACTCCTGGAATAGTGACAGACGATTCAGCCATGTTTGTCGCCAGTATAACCTGCAATTAAAAGATTCGACTGACTGAGTGAAAGGATAGTTCATTGCAAGATAAGAGGACATTGCTCCAACTATGTAAACATTGTATGCATCCATGCTAAATTTCACCTCTCATGCATCCTGTTATATTCATTCAGTTACAATTTTTGTGGTTACCTTCCCTCAGAAAACTTCTGTGGTTACCTTCCCTCAGAAAACTTCTGTGGTTACCATAGTCGATTTATAGACTAATACTAGTAGGGGGCAGCCGCACTGGTGCCCTTGTGGCCAAGGATCAAAACACAGGTCTGACTGTACTTCGTATAGTACAACGTGTGCCTACTAGTACAGTACCAGTACAGAATCAAATTCTAGGAAATGTGAAGTGAGAGGGTGACAAGTGCTACGATGCAAACTTTAGGGGTCAAATACAGAACTTATCATGAAGTTTTGTCACATTAGATCTTTGATAGTGGATACAAGCTTTGCGTATACCCTATGAATGTATCTATCCTGTAGAATTTGCCCCATGTGATGCTATGCTACATATGGATAGTTTTATAACGAAATCTATGCAAATATTTTAAATGACTGTCTGAGTATACAGACAAGTACGGAGTTCAATTTGAAGTGGAGAGTTTTTCTTCATAGGAATCTAGGCTATTATTATTGATCTATGCAAAGCCTCTCGATTTTTTTGCGATATTCTTGTGATCCAAAAGATCCTCAAACTAGCTACAGTGTAAATGTAACTGATCGCTATGATTTATATTGATCCAATTTTGTTCCAAACTTAACTAATGATGATGATGATTAGCAACTCCAAACAAGGAGGGGGTTAAAGATACTGGATGCTACAATATCCTAAACAAAGGTCCTCCAGCACACCACTCCTCCACACACCATCTCCCAGAATCAGAATTCATTTATTTTCGATGTTATTATTCCCCCAGAAAAGTGAGGCCTGATCCCTGGTCCTTACATTGGATAAGGCACATGGTGGAAAAATAAACAAAATTGGAATCCATATGTTGCCGACCGGTGGTAGGAAAATGGATCTATCCCGAAAATGAAGAGAAATGTCGTTTTGGCAATTAGCCATTGCAACAATACAATGGCAGTTAGCAAATAATGATAGTGATATTATATGTTAGAGATAGTCCGGGATTCGTGTTTGTGGTATACCACATATACCACCTGTAAGTATTCGTGTTTGTGGTATACCATATATACCACCTGTACATGTACTTGGCCTAGAGAGCATGGGAATACACAAATTGCTATTCCACATAGTATCAAGGTCTCGATTATCATGTTCAGTTCCGTAAATATTGCATAGAATACGTACCCTAGTCCATACGTTCCATAAATACTATTACTCCATGTGCATTACGCTCTAATTTTAGCATTAGGCCTCACTACTAGCACCACATAGCTTAAAAGTACGGGCAGGTATTTCAGGTATAAAACATGCAGTTGAACTACTAAGTTATATTGGAATATAACAACTTTTACCTTTCGGCAAGACTTTGAGGCCTTCATAGTTTCAAGAGCTTCATCAGTGTCAATGCTGCGATGAAGAATATGTATCTTGAAAATTGAACAACCAGACAACACATCCCATTGCTGCTCCAATGCATAGTATGTTGGAAGAAAAACCAAAATACCCTTTTCAGTGTCTCGTTCACTTTCATGTATGTGCAACAATAACTTGTTGATAAGTTGATACACGTCAGGACTAAGATAAGCTTCTGCCTTGCAATCTAGTCCAGGGCAATACTTCGTCCGGGGTGATTCAGTTTCAGAATCCATCTTCAGAATATCAACAATCTGAACAGCATTCCATTGTTATCAGGTGATAAGCAATAGTAAGGGAGCAAAGTAGAAGGTGTTAACCTAACATATTGATTGTGTAAAAAATTGACAAACAAAGATGGTCCAGGAAAGGTACTCCTCCATCCCACCATTGCTACTAGTGCTACTACTTTTTTTCTATTACTGACAGCATTAATAATTATTATAATAGAAACAATAACAGTAATGAAGTTGGCGCGTTATGGTGCGAAAATAAAATATGTGAAAATGACCAAGTAATATATCAGAATGTTAAATCCGTTGTAAAATACATGAACAAGCAAATACATAAACTACAGCATGTTTGGTACTCAGATATTGTAAAAATTAGAAGGTACATCATGCAACTTGGAATATATTAGACAGTGAACAAGGATAATTCACTTCATTTTGGAGCAAGAATCAATACATACCTGCTCAAGATATTGGACTTTTCTCTGGAAGTTAGAGCATGAACTGCTCGGGATGGTAATCAGTTCAACCTTTCCAATATCTTTAAAGTACTCAACATATTGTGTGCTATCAATGGTAGCAGACATCAAAACTAGCCTATGTGAAGAGTGGCATGACATGTATTAGCAATCAGCAGGAAGGAGTTGAGATCATTTCTATAGTAGACAGAAACCATCAATATGAAAAATAAAAAAACTGAATAGAATACACTGATGCTTGTTACCAGAGTACATACCTTGAGTCATTCGTCATCATCATAAACTGCTTGACATAAGCAAGGACAAGATCAGATTCCACAGACCTTTCATGAATTTCATCAAGAATGATAACCTTATATTGCAATGCAGCAAAGCCCTTATGACGCATTTGTTCCAACACAACACCAGCTGTTTTGAAGACAATTTTTGACCTGATTCATACATTAAACAAGACTGAAAGTCAATGCCATAGCAGTGCAGCCGAAATGATTTACAACAAAATTGTCAAGTGGGTAAGAATGGATCATGAGGTTCAGATGGATAAGATACTTAAAATAACGTACAAGGCTATATGTTGGAAATGTGGAGTCAGAGAAGCTAAAGTAGAGATTAAGCTGCCATTATCACTGAACTGCATGCTAACTATCCAGATCATCTCCTACCTCAGCAGTATAATGAAGATGAGGAAACTGACATTATATTTCATTCTAGGCAAGGATGACACTCCAAACTGACAGGTGCTAAAAGCCTAAAAGATAAGAAGCAATATATTTTATTTGTATATGCATATGCATTATTAATTTTGAAATAATCAGTATTGAATTGCTAATATAAGTAAACGCAAAATCGAACAAAATCATTAATGCAGGTAGATAACTGGATATAGATGTGAATGTTAAAACATGTCTGCATGACTAGTACTAAAAGTGCATGCCACAAGTCATATATTTAAGTGGGATAACAAAAATTAACAAGGATTCAAGGAATACATGTGTATAGCATGATTTTCCATGTTTTTTTTTCAAACAAGGTGATTTTCCATTTTCAGCTGCCATGGGTCAACCTACCACGAGTAATCTATACTGCCTGCAGTTCAGTTTGGAAGATATAGTCATACTGATTTCTTTAAGGCTCCTAAGCATTCTATGTCCATTTTCACAAAAATCGTAGCACCAAAGGTCGTATGTGGACTATTTTGAATTGGCTGGCTGTTCCGATCCTTCAAGTATACTTGATGTGGCTGGCTAAGCTACGGTAGTCTGCACAATAATGTCTGTCGAGATCAACACAGAAGTAGAAGGAATATTCTAATGAATGCACTACCTAGAATGGCCTATGTGATGGGGCCACTGATTCACAAGGAAGGAAGTTACCTTGTCGAGATGAGATTGCTCATATTCGAGTGGCCTATATGATATCCAACCTCTTCCCCTAGCTCCCAATTGCGAGACTGAGCCACCATTTGAGCAAGGGCCACCACCGCAAACCTCCTGGGCAGTGTGCACATAATGGGCTCCAGATTTTCCTCTAGGAGGAATTGGGGAATCATGGAGCTCTTTCCTACAACGAGATAAACAAGGGGACCATATACATTATCAGTACAAATGAAGGCCTAAATTTACATCTGAGCGCAGGACAGAATATGTCAAATTTAGACTGAACGTGCTGGTGCAAACAGAGCAATCGGACACTTGGAATCACGTGAAGGAAGCCACATGGATGGAATCAGCACCATAAAATGGAAGCGACGCATGTAGCTGAGTGTAGCACGAAATCTACAGCAAGCGGAGGCAACAAGCAATGAACAAATCTGAACTGAACCCCACACGTACTAGCACCAGAGAGCAGAGAAATCAAAATACGAAGAAAAAGGGAAAATCCGAGGCAAATTCGTAGAAGAAGGGGTCGCCATCGACCGAGACAAATATAGCATCATCCCGCCCCAAAATCCCTGCCGTCTTCATCATCCACTTCCCCTTGTGAAGGGGACAACGGACCCCGTGGCCAAGGTTTCAGTCGCTCAGGAGTTGTTCCCAATCCAGCCGAAACTCTGCTCCAAGACCCTCACGTACTAGCGCCAGAGGAAACCAAAATTCAAAATACGAAGAAAAGGGGAATCCGAGACAAAATTGTGCTAGAAGAATAAGGGGTCGCTCTAGACCGAGAAAAATGCAGCAACATCCTGGCCCCAAACCCCTGCTGTGTTCATCCTCCACCAACCGGGTCCCCCTAAAACCTGCGAAGAGAACGAGGTCTCCGAGACCAAGGTCTTAATCGAAGTTGTAACCGAGCTCCGGGAGTTGCTCCCAACCCCTCAGAAACTCTGCTCCGAAACCCTCAATGCCGCCACGCCACCCACTGCGACCCCCCCAAAAACCCCAACGAACAAACGGGCAGAGGAAACCCAACGGACAGCAGCGGGAAGCGAGCCGGCCTTCTTCGCAAATGGCACAGAACCATCACGCCACCAACGAATCGCCCAGAGCGCGAGCAAGCGGCCGAAGCAGAGAGGAGGGAGGGGATGCTAGTTACCGCATCCGGTGCCCCCGACGATGATCGTCACGCGGTTCTCCTTCACCGCCTGGACGATCCTGCCGCGGAGAGCCTCCACGACGCGCGTCGGCCGCGGCCGCGCCGCCTCCTCTTCCCCCTCCGCCATGGCCGGCCTCCCGAGGGGGGGAGGTGGGCGGCGGCGAGGGCCTTCTCTCCTTGCAATGCAGGTTTCGGCTCCGCGCCTTTTTGCTTGGGCTGTCGTCGCTCGGCGGGCGGCCTTCCCTTCCCTTCCCTCTCTGTGAGAAGGGTGGCAGCTTTTTGACGGGGCAGGCGGAGCCCCCGGTGTGTGGACGGTGGACCGAGCCTAGGAGAGCACGTGACCAGCGCCCTCTGCTCTGTGGTGCATCAACACCGGGCCCACGCACGAAGGATCGAGTCCCAGCCTCCCGCCGCTACAAACCAAGTTACCGCCGAGTTACTTTTCACTTCCTTTCACTCTGTTTTCCACAGCTGGCAACAGCGGGGCCTCGGCGCAGGGCAAGTTGGTTGACTGCCACGTTGAGCAGCGCGTCAACTCCGAAGAGACAAGGGTGCTACTCCTACTTCGGTTTGATGCTTCTAGCGGGTGGGAGAAATTTTGTGAAGTATCAAAAATTCTGAAAAAATATCGTTGAATGTTCACAAGATGAAGATAAGTGTGTGCAACCCCTAAAAGTTTCAACTCCAAACTCAAAATACACATAGAGATTAAAAAAAGAGACAAATGCAACATAAATAGTGTCACGAAAAGACAAAAAAAATTGATAATATTCACATTGGAATTTGTCTTTGTCGTGTCTCTATGTGTATTCTGAGTTTGGAATTGAAATTTTTAAGGGTTGCACACACTTATATCTTGTGAACATTCAGAATTTTTTTCATACTTCAAATTTTCAATTTTGTGACATTGTAGCATGATAACACCTAAGTCGTTGGAGCACCTAATATTCTCCTCTTCTTGCGGTGCCAGAAAGAGTCAGGGGCGACGCCAGCGTAGGGGTAGGTATGGGCGGCCGCCCCGGGTAGCTGTAATATACGCCTCAAATACCTATTGATTTATCCATCACAGTAGGCAGTATTGATTCGCTTTTTTAGTAGACGAACAACGTCAGATAAGGAACGGACATCAAACAATTCTCTTTGAACGTATGCTAGAACTTAGGTGGCCCAATTGCAGCCCAAATAAGATAGTGTATCTCTCCTCCGCGTGAGATGGATGGCTCTAGCAAAGCTATTCCCTGCATCTATTGCCCAACTTAGCAAATCCAGACCCTTAAACTTCTACTGACGCACCCGGGCGTGTTCGCGGACTGTGATCGATCACCCCTCATATGTCCTCTTTCACAATCGGGGCAGGCGGAGCCCCCGGTGTGTGGACGGTGGACCGAGCCTAGGAGAGCACGTGACCAGCACCCTCTGCTCTGTGGTGCATCAACACCGGGCCCACGCACATAGGATCGAGTCCCGGCCTCCCGCCGCTACGAACCCAAATTACTTTTCACTTCCATTCACTCTGTTTTTCACAGCTGGCAACAGCGGGACCTCGGCGCACGGCAAGTTGGCTGACTGCCATGTTGACCAGCGTGTCAACTCCGAGGAGACAAGGGTAGTGCTACTATCATTTTGATGCTTCTGGCGGCCAAATTTGGTGTTTTTTTAAGTTAACTGCGTACGTCATTAATCACAAATAAGATAATAAGATGAATACAAGCATACATGTTGAACCGACTCTTTTGGCGGTTTAGCCGGATCTGACCCTCATTTAAAAAAACCGGATCTGATCCTTTTTCTACCGCCGCCCGACCGTAGTCTAATACACCCTACCGCCAGCCCCCCCCCCTCGACACTAGGTTAACGGTAGGCACTGACGGTCGTTTGCGCCCGCTGACATGGAAAAGCCCCCTACCACCAAGGACCCCGGTGGTAGGATGCGCGGGCCTACCGCCAAGGACCCCGGCGGTAGGGTGTTGTAGTGGATAAGATGTTGGGGTGGGGGTTGTGCTCCCCCACCCAACCATTCACCCACATTCTCATTCACCTCTCTTCGAAAGCTGAACCCCTCCCCCCCCCCTCTCTTCCTCACACAAGGGCCTCTCAAATCCTCATTTGCTTGAGATTTGTCCAGTTGATCCGAAGCACTTTCATCACCCAAGGTACCTCTCTCACTCCCCCTCATTTTGTTTGGTTGGAATCATGTATTTTGGTTGTATTGCTCACATTGTTTCAAACCCTAGTTCATGATTTTGTTGTGGTGAAATCAATGTATATGATGCATTTAGGGTGCTTTGACTATGTATTGTGTGCCTAGCATTGTTGGGGTAGCTAGATCTAGTGCTAGGGTTAATGGTTATGTTAGGGGGTTAGTGTTAGTCTTAGGGTTAGGGTTAAGGTTAAGGTTAAGGTTAAGGTTATGGCTGTAATGACGGTTATAGTTACTCCTCGAATTATAAGATGACAACGATCGTCTCCTTTGAGACTTTTGCTGAGGCGACGGCAAAGCATGAACGCCAAGTCCTTGAGGAAAAGATGAAGTCGTGGGTCAACGTCTGATAATCCACAAGTATAGGGGATCGCAATGGTTTTCGAGGGTAGAGTATTCAACCCAAATTTATTGATTCGACACAAGGGGAGCCAAAGAATATCCGTGAGTATTAGCAGCTGAGTTGTCAATTCAACCACACCTGAAAGACTTAGTATCTGGAGAAAAGTATTTAGTAGCAAAGTAGTATGGAAGTAACGGTAACGATGGCAAAAGTAACAATAGCAGTTTTGTAGTGATTGTAACAGCCGCAACGACAAAGTAACTTAGTAAAGATCAATATGTAAAAAGCTCGTAGGCAATGGATCATCAATGATAATTGTGTTGGATGATATTCACCATGTAGCAGTCATAACCTAGGGTGACACAGAACTAGCTCCAATTCATCAATATAATGTAGGCATGTATTCCGAATATAATCATACGTGCTTATGGAAAAGAACTTTCATGACATCTTTTGTCCTACCCTCCCGTGGTAGCGGGGTCCTAATGGAAACTAAGGGATATTAAGGCCTCCTTTTAATAGAGAACCGGAACAAAGCATTAGCACTTGGTGAATACATGAATTCCTCAAACTACGGCAATCACCGAAAAGAATCCCAATTATTGTCACCTTGGGGTATGCGGATCATAACTCGTAATAGGTGTCTACAACTTGCAAGATAGGATCATGGACTCACATATATTCATGAAAACATAATAGATTCGGGTCTGAAATCATGTCACTCGGGCCCTAGTGACAAGCATTAAGCATAGCAAAGTCATAGGAACATCAATCTCAGAACATAATGGATACTAGGGATCAAACCCTAACAAAACTAACTTGATTACATGATAAATCTCATCCAACCCATCACCGTCCAGCAAGCCTACGATGGAATTACTCAAGCACGGTAGTGAGCATCTGAAAGCACAAGTGCTCCCCTGGGTGATTTTGGTAATTAATGTCAACATATCTCTTGTTGGACTAATGCCTTTATCTAGTTTATTTCAGACAAGTTCAACAAATGGCGTGGAAAGGACAGGAGAATGTGGAACCCCTTCGAAATGCTAAGGACACATATTGGTAAAAGCTTAAGACTCTTCATTTCTATTTTAGTGATTCAAGATCACATTGAGTCCATAGGAAAGCCAATACTATTAAAAGAGGATGAGGTGTTGCTTAATGGCTTGCTTGCTCAAATGCTTAGTGATATTGCTCCAAAACCCCCAACCACTTTCTCCATCCAAATATGTCAAAATCCCAAAGTCCAACTCGGCCCCACCGATTCTTTCTACCCGGCGCCACCGAGTTTCATATGACCTAGCCACTGCCAGAAACCCTAACAATTCGGTCTCACCGATACAGATCTCGGTCTCACTGAGATGGCCTTGCCAACGCTCTGTGACTTGTTGCATTTATTTCAGTCTCACCGAGTTGGCTTGACATTCTCTCTATTGCCCTATTGCTTCACTTCGGTCTCACTAAGTTGATGCAATCGGTGCCACCGAGATGATGTTTGCCCTAAGGCCTAGCACATCGGTCCCACCGAGTTGTTCCAGTCGGTCCCACCGAGATTCCTAACATTCACATTTTGAACTAAATCTGTCTCACCAAGTTCGACTATTTGGTCTGACCGAGTTGGGTCAAATATGTGTAACGGTTGGATTTTGTGTGGAGGCTATATATACCCCTCCACCCCCTTCTCCATTTATGAGAGAGCCATCAGAACGTGCCTACACTTCCAGCATACATTTTCTGTGAGAGAACCACCTACTCATGTGTTGAGATCAAGATATACTAATCCTACCCCAAGAATCTTGATTTCCAGCCTTCCCCAAGTTGCTTTCCACTCAAATCATCTTTCCACGCGTCCAAATCTGTGAGAGAGAGTTGTGTGTTGGAGAGACTATCATTTGAAGCACAAGGGCAAGGAGTTCATCATCAACACACCATCTATTACCTTTTGGAGAGTGGTGTCTCCTAGATTGGTTAGGTGTCGCTTGGGAGCCCCCGTCAAGATTGTGGAGTTGAACCAAGAAGTTTGTAAGGACAAGGAGATCACCTACTTCGTGAAGATCTACCCGAGTGAGGCAAGTCCTTCGTGGGCGATGGCCATGGTGGGATAGACAAGGTTGCTTCTTAGTGGACCCTTTGTGGGTGGAGCCCTCCATGGACTCGCACAACCATTACCCTTTGTGGGTTGAAGTCTGCATCAACGTGGATGTACAATAGCACCACCTATCGGAAACACTCCAAAAATCTCCGTGGAATCATTACGCTTGCACACTACAATCCCATCCCTTTACTTTCTTGCAATTAGCAATCTTTACTCTTTCCGCTGCATATACTCTTGTCATGCTTGCTTGAAATGTATTGTGAATGCTTAAACTTGTGCTAAAACTCCACCTTAACTTGAACAACTTAAAAATTGCCACTTTCACTTGTTGAGGGTCTAATCACTCCCCTCTAGACCCCTCTTCTCGATCCTTTCAATTGGTATGAGAGATTTGGTCTCCATTGCTTTGGTTTAACCACCATTGGAGGAAGATGGATGAGTCTACGATTGGGAGTATTAGACATAGAGTGTCTATGCTTGACGGAGAGTTATATAGTTCTTGGAAGAATGAGATGCTTGATATTTTAAATTAATATGATTTGAACAAGTACATTACTAAACCTTATGTGCCCCCATTGATCCTTTGCATCCTACCCCCGATGAGTATCTTGACATGACTCGCAATCTTAAAACTATTGATCTTATCATTAGAGGATTGCCTAGAAATTTGCTTGTATGCTTGCCTACCTTTGAATGTGCTTGCACTATATGGAAATATCTTGAGGAGCGCTTTCCAAACTATTCATTGAAAAATCTAGATGAAATTCTTCAAAAGTCTATTGCTTTTCATAACATGAATCCTAGTGATCCTAAGTTTTATGAATGTCTATTTGAGCTTTTGTGATCTTATGCATGCCAAAGGAGATGTTGGAGTCATTAGTAGCACCATCTCACAAATTATTAGGATTCATAAACATGCACACTGTCATGGTCATAAATCTAATAAATCTAATAAATCACTCTCTCTAGGTGATGATCATTTACATGATGATGTTGAGCATGGATATTATGATGAGGATGAAGATAGTGACTTTGACCTTGATGAGTCAATGAGACACTTTGGTCTTATGGCTAACCTTCGTGGTTACATGGTCGGAGGGAAAGTATGGATTCTCGATAGTGGATGTACTGATCATATGACCAGAGACAAGGACACGTTCTATGAGCTTGCTAAGAACGATGGTCCACACAAGTATGTCACTTTTGGAGATAACTCCAAGGGTAAGGTACTTGGACTTGGTAAGGTGGCCATTTCCAATGATAGCTCTATCCAAAACGTTATGCTTGTTGAATCCCTTGGTTACAATCTCCTTTTCGTATCTAGACTAGCTGACTTCGGTTTCAATGTTCTATTTATTGAAGTAGATTGCCAAGTATTTTGTAGAGATAATCATAATATTGTCTTACGATATTCGTAAAGGTGATCTATACATTGTTGATTTCACTAAGAAAGCTCAACCTCGTACTTGTTTAATTGCTAAATCTTCTAAAGGTTGGTTATGTCATAGAAGGTTAGGTCATGTGGGCATGCGAAATATTAATAAGCTTATTAAAGGTGATCATATCCTTAGTGTTAAAGATGTCATATTTGATCAGGATAGACTTTGTAGTGCTTGTCAAGCAGGAAAACAAGTTGGGGGAAGTCATCCCGTGAAGAACATCATGACCACGAGAAGACCGCTTGAGCTACTTCACATGGATCTTTTTGGTCCCAACGCCTACAGGAATCTTGGTGGTAACTCGTTCGGATTGGTCATTGTTGACGACTTTTCAAGATTTACGTGGGTGTTCTTTCTTGATGATAAATTGCAGGTCCAAAAGATCTTCAAGAACTTCGCTAGGAAGGCCCAAAACCAATTTGAAGTGAAGATCAAGAAAGTTCGAAGCGACAATGGAACGGAGTTCAAGAACGCCAATGTGGATACCTTTCTCAACGAAGAAGGGATTTCACATGAGTTCTCGGCTACGTACACGCCTCAACAAAATGGAGTTGTTGAGAGGAAGAACTGGAAACTTATTGGGATGGCAAGAATGATGCTTGATGAATACAAGACGCCAAGACATTTTTGGGTGGAAGCGATTCAGACAGCTTGTCATGCTATGAATCGACTATATCTTCACAAGCTTCTCGGCAAGATGGCATACGAGCTTCTTGCTACGTCTCCAATGTATCTATAATTTATGAACTATCCATGCCATATTTACAACAATTCTATATGGTTTTGGTATGATTTGCATGGAACTAACCCGGACTGACGCTGTTTTCAGCAGAACTACCGTGGTGTTGTTTTTTGTGCAGAAATGAAAGTTCTCCAAATGAGCTGAAACTTTTTGACGATTTTTTTGGAACAAAAGAGACCCCCGAAGCTTCGTGGGAGGGCCAGAAGAGCCACGAGGAGGGCACAACCCACCAGGGTGCGCCTGGTGGGCCTGGCTTGCCCCGGTGGGTTGTGCTCACCTCGAGGCCCATCTCAGCGTGAAACCAACGCCAAAAAATCCTATAAATAGAGAAACCATCAAGGGTTAACCTAGATCAGAAGTTCCGCCGCCGCAAGGCTCTGTAGCCACCGAAAACCAATCTAGACCCAATTCCGGCACCCTGCCGGAGCGGGGAATCATCTCCGGCGGCCATCTTCATCATCCCGGCGGCCACCACGACAAGGAGGGAGTAGTCCACCCTCGGGGCTGAGGGTTTGTACCAGTAGTTATGTGTTTAATCTCTCTCTCGTGTTCTTGAGATGTCATGATCTTGATGTATCACGGTCTTTGTTAATATAGTCGGATCATATGGTGTTTTCCCCTCTCTATCTTATTGTGATGAATTGAGTTTTTCCCTTTGAGATTTCGTTGTTATCAGATTGAATACTTTTATGGATTTGAGAACACTTGATATATGTCTTGCAATTGAATACAAGTGGTGACAATGGGGTATCATATTGATTCACTTGATATATGGTTTGGCACTCAACTTGCGGATTCCCGAGGTGACATTGGGTAATCTATGCATAGGGGTTGATGCATGTTCTTGTCTTTGTTTCTCCGGTAGAAATCTCGGGGCACTCTTTGAAGTTCTTTGTGTTGGATTGAATATTATGAATCTGAATTTATTTTGGTGTTATTTTAGTACGAACTCTTGGTCAGATCGATCGGAAAGAATAGCTTCATGTTATTTTACTACGAACTCTAGGATAGATTGATCGGAAAGAATAGCTTTGAGGTGGTTTCATACCCTACAAACAATTATGTCGTATGTTCTCCGCTAGATAGGAACTTTGGAGTGATTCTTCGTTGCACGTTGAGGGACAGTTATATGATCCAATTATATTAGCATTGTTGAGAGATTACACTAGCGAAAGTACGGACCCTAGGCCTCATTTTCAAGCATTACAATACCGTTTTTGTGCATGTTTACTATTTGCTACCTTGCTGTTTTTATTTATTCAGATTATAAAAATATATTTCTACCATCCATATTACACTTTTATCACCATCTCTTCACCGAACTAGTGCACCTATACAATTTGCCATTGTATTGGGTATGTTGGGGACACAAGAGATGAATATGCCCTAGAGGCAATAATAAAGTTGTTATTTATATTTCCTTATATCATGATACATGTTTATTATTCATGCTAGAATTGTATTAACCGAAAACTTAGTACATGTGTGAATACATAGACAAACATAATGTCACTAGTTTGCCTCTACTTGACTAGCTCGTTGAATAAATGATGGTTATGTTTCCTAACCATAAACATGAGTTGTCATTTGATTAACGAGATCACATCATTAGAGAATGATGTGATTGACTTGACCCATCTGTTAGCTTAGCATGATGATCATTTAGTTTGTTGCTATTGCTTTCTCCATAACTTATACATGTTCCTATGACTATGAGATCATGCAACTCCCGAATACCGGAGGAACACTTTTTGTGCTACCAAATGTCACAACGTAACTGGATGATTATAAAGGTGCTCTACAGGTGTCTCTGATGGTGTCTGTTGAGTTGGCATAGATGAAGATTAGGATTTGTCACTCTGATTGTCGGAGAGGTATCTCTGGGCCCTCTCGGTAATGCACATCACTATAAGCCTTGCAAGCAATGTGACTAATGAGTTAGTTGCGGGACAATGCATTACAGAACGAGTAAAGAGACTTGCCGGTAATGAGATTGAACTAGGTATTGAGATACCGACGATCGAATCTCGGGCAAGTAACATACCGATGACAAAGGGAACAACGTATATCGTTATGCGGTTTGACCGATAAAGATCTTCGTAGAATATGCAGGAACCAATATGAGCATCCAGGTTCCAGTATTGGTTATTGACTGGAGACGTGTCTCGGTCATGTCTGCATAGTTCTCGAACTGGTAGGGTCTGCACGCTTAACGTTCGATGACAATTGGTATTACGAGTTTATGTGTTTTGATGTACCGAAGGTAGTTCAGAGTCCCGGATATGATCATGGACATGACGAGGAGTCTCGAAATGGTTGAGACATAAAGATCGATATATTGGACGACTATATTTGGACATCGGAATGGTTCCAGATGAGATCGGGCATATACCGGAGCACCAGGAGGTTACCGAAACCCCCTGGGAGGTATATGGGCCTTAGTGGGCCTTAGTGGGAGAGAAGGGAATGGAGCAAACGAGGGGGCGCCCCACCAAGACCAATCCAAATTGGGAAGGGGGCCGCCCCCCCCCCCCTTTCCTTCCCCCTTCCTTCCACTCCTAGTCCAACTAGGGAAGGGGGGAATCCTACTCCCGACGGGAGTAGGACTCCCCTTGGGGCGCGCCTAGGAGGCCGGCCTCCTCCCCCTCCTCCACTCCTTCATATACGGGGGAGGGGGCACCCCATAGACACACAAGTTGATCATTGATCTTTTAGCCGTGTGCGGTGCCCCCCTCCACCATAATCCACCTCGGTCGACATCATCACCATCATCACGCCGTCGTGCTGATGAAGCTCTCCCTCGAAGCTCTACTGGATCATGAGTTCGTGGGACGTCACTGAGCCGAACGTGTGCAGATCGCGGAGGTGCCATACCTTCGGTGCTGGGACCAGTCGATTGTGAAGACGTACGACTACATCAACCGCGTTGTCATAACGCTTCCGCTTATGGTCTACGAGGGTACGTAGACAACACTCTTCCCTCTCATTGCTATGCATTACCATGATCTTGCATGTGTGTAGGATTTTTTTTGAAATTACTATGTTCCCTAACAGTGGCATCCGAGCCAGGTCTATGCGTAGATGTTATATGCATGAGTAGAACACAAAGGAGTAGTGGGCATGGGTATATACATATTGCTTGCAGTCACTAGTTGATTCTTGATTCGGAGGCATTGTTGGATGAAGCGGCCCAGACCGACATTACGCGTACGCTTACGCGAGACTGGTTCTACCGACGTGCTTCGCATACAGGTGGCTGGTGGGTGTCAGTTTCTCCAACTTTAGTTGAATCAGATTCAATGAATAGGGTTCTTTTTGAAGATCAAAAAGCAATCACTATTCCGTGTTGTGGTTTTTGATGTGTAGGTAAGAATGGTTCTTGCTTAGCCCATAGCAGCCACGTAAAACTTGCAACAACAAAGTAGAGGACATGTAACTTGGTTTTGCAGGGCATGTTGTTATGTGATATGGTCAAGACATGATGCTAAATTTTATTGTATGAGATGACCATGTTTTGTAACATAGTTATCGGCAACTGGCAGGAGCCATATGGTTGTCGCTTTATTGTATGAAATGCAATCGCCATGTAATTGCTTTACTTTATCACTAAGCGGTAGCGATAGTTGTAGAAGCAATAGTTGGCGAGACAACAATGATGCTTCGACAGAGATCAAGGTGTCAAGCCGGTGACGATGGTGATCATGACGGTGCTTTGGAGATGGAGATCAAAGGCACAAGATGATGATGGCCATATCATATCACTTATATTGATTGCATGTGATGTTTATCCTCTATGCATCTTATTTTGCTTAGTTCAGTGGTAGCATTATAAGATGATCTCTCACTAAATTTCAAGGTATAAGTGTTCTCCCTGAGTATGCACTGTTGCTACAGTCCGTCGTGTCGAGACACCACGTGATGATCGGGTGTGATAAGCTCTACATTCACATATAACGGGTGCAAGTCAGTTTTGCACACGCGGAATACTTGGGTTAAACTTGACAAGCCTAGCATATGCAGATATGGCCTCAGAACACTGAGACCGAAAGGTCGAGCGTGAATCATATAGTAGATATGATCAACATAGTGATGTTCACCATTGAAAACTACTCCATCTCATGTGATGACCGGACATGGTATAGTTGATATGGATCACGTGATCACTTAGATGATTAGAGAGATATCTATCTAAGTGGGAGTTCTTAGGTAATTTTGATTAATTGAACTTTAATTTATCATGAACTTAGTACTTGATAGTATTTTGCATATCTATGTTGTTGTAGATAGATGGCTCGTGTTGTTGTTCCGTTGAATTTTAATGCGTTCCTAGAGAAAGCTAAGTTGAAAGATGATGGTAGCAACTACACGGTCTGGGTCCGTAACTTGAGGATTATCCTCATTGATGCACAGAAGAATTACGTTCTGGAAGCACCGCTAGGTGACAAACCCGCTGCAGGAGCAACGCCAGATGTTGTGAACACCTGGCAGAGCAAAGCTGATGACTACTCGATAGTTCAATGTGCCATGCTTTACGGCTTAGAACCGGGACTTCAATGACGTTTTGAATGTCATGGAGCATATGAGATGTTCCAGGAGTTGAAGTTAATATTTCAAGCAAATGCCCGGATTGAGAGATATGAAGTCTCCAATAAGTTCTACAGCTGCAAGATGGAGGAGAATAGTTCTATCAGTGAACATATACTCATAATGTCTGGGTACCACAACCACTTGCTCAATTGGGAGTTAATCTTCCTGATGAAGTGTCATTGACAGAGTTCTTCAATCACTGCCACCAAGCTACAAGAGCTTCATGATGAACTATAATATGCAAGGGATGGATAAGACGACTCATGAGCTCTTCGCAATGCTAAAGGTTGCGGAGTTAGAAATCAGCAAGGAGCATCAAGTGTTGATGGTCAACAAGACCACCAGTTTCAAGAAAGAGGGAAAAGGGGAACTTCAAAAAGAATAGCAAGCCAGTTGCTGCTCAAGTGAAGAAACCCAAGTTCGGACCTAAGCCCGAGACTGAGTGCTTCTACTGCAAAAGAACTGGTCACTAGAAGCAGAACTTCCCCAAGTATTTGGCGGGGAAGAAGGATGGCAAAGTGAAAGGTATATTTGATATACATGTTATTGATGTGTACCTTACTAATGCTCGCAGTAGTGCCTGGGTATTTGATACTGGTTCAATTGCTAACATTTGCAACTCGAAAACAGGGGCTACGGATTAAGCGAAGATTGGCTAAGGATGAGGTGACGATGCGCGTGGGAAATGGTTCCAAAGTCGATGTGATCGCCGTCGGCACGCTACCTCTACATCTACCTTCAGGATTAGTTTTAGACCTAAATAATTGTTATTTGGTGCCAGCGTTGAGCATGAACATTATATCTGGATCTTGTTTGATGCGAGACGGTTATTTATTTAAATCAGAGAATAATGGTTGTTCTATTTATATGAGTAATATCTTTTATGGTCATACACCCTTGATGAGTGGTCTATTTTTACTAAATCTTAATAGTAGTGATACACATGTTCATAGTATTGAAGCCAAAAGATGCAGAGTTGATAATGATAGTGCAACTTATTTGTGGCACTGCCGTTTAGGTCATATTGGTGTAAAGCGCATGAAAAAACTCCATTCTGATGGACTTTTGGAATCACTTGATTATGAATCACTTGGTACTTGCGAACCATGCCTCATGGGCAAGATGACTAAAACTCCATTCTCCGGAACAATGGAGCGAGCAACAGAGTTATTGGAAATCATACATACTGATGTATGTGGTCCAATGAACATTGAAGCTCGCTACGGACATCGTTATTTTCTCACCTTCACAGATGATTTGAGCAGATATGGGTATATCTACTTAATGAAACATAAGTCTGAAATATTTGAAAAGTTCAAAGAATTTCAGAGTGAAGTGGAAAATCATCGTAACAAGAAAATCAAGTTTCTACGATTTGATCGTGGAGGTGTATATTTGAGTTATGAGTTTGGACTTCATTTGAAACAATGCGGAATAGTTTCGCAACTCACGCCACCTAGAACACCACAATGTAATGGTGTGTGCGAACATCGTAACCGCACTTTATTAGATATGGTGCGATCTATGATGTCTCTCACTGATTTACCGCTATCATTTTGGGGTTATACTTTAGAGACGGCTGCATTCACGTTAAGTACACTAGTGCAGAACCGGGCAATAGCACCAGTTCGTAAGGCCCTTTAGTGCCGGTTCCATAACCGGCACTAAAGTGTGGGCACTAAAGGCCCCCCCTTTAGTACCGGTTCAGCACGAACCATGCTAAAGGGCAACCACGTGGCACGAGCCAGCTCCGGGGGCCGGGAGCCCTTTAGTACCGGTTGGTAACACCAACCGATACTAAAATGTTTGGGGGGTTTTTGGTTTTATGATTTCTTTTTCATTTAATTTTGTGTTTTCCATTTTAATTCTTTTTTGTTTGCTGGTATTTTATGATACTACACATTGTACACGTTATGCACACATATATATATAAATAGAATTTCTAGTAGAACCAATCATATATATATATCATCAATGTCTCACAAACCACCATATTAATTCACACATACACACATGTATAGCTATATACAATTTCTCCTACATATGCATGTTGCCTTCGGAGCCAGTGGCATTAGCCTAATTGGTGCCTTCGGAGCACGATGACAATTGGAAGTGGTTCATGACCTGGTCGATGGGGGCGGTAGCGGGTAATAGTATTCTCCCTTCGGATTTATGACCTGGTCGAGCAAAAATCCCGCTATTTCCTCTTGAAGTGCTTCTACACGCTCCGTTTCTAGGAGCTTGTCCCGCACCTCTGTGAACTGTTAAGAAGGAGATCAATATGCATGTGTATTAGTTGTGTGACTAGATATCGATAATGGTGTAAAAATTGTGAATAGTGTTCTGACAAGCGTACCCATTCCTGTCTTTGAGATCTGCTCCTTTCGGACGCCATCATGCGAATGTTCTCGCAAACGCAGAATGCACACAGATCAGTCCCCTGCGCCTGCTTCAGGGCCTTTATTACGAGAATGGAATTT
This sequence comes from Triticum aestivum, assembly GCF_018294505.1. Taxonomy (NCBI): domain Eukaryota; kingdom Viridiplantae; phylum Streptophyta; class Magnoliopsida; order Poales; family Poaceae; genus Triticum; species Triticum aestivum. The sequence continues at coordinate 76,344,132 of NC_057794.1, read as the reverse complement.
AATTTGATCAGATAATAATTAATCAAGCATGATAATTAAAGAGATGGCAGCTAGCTAGCTAGCTAGTACTACTTAATTACTTACCTTGGGTCGAAACCATTTCAGCTGTCGTTTCCATTCGCCTTCCGTGACGCTGATGAACCTTGCCCAAGCCCTGCCCGCCGACAAAGAAAATGAATAAAGGGGTTATTAAATAGTTCATATCATGAAATGACGAACTAAATAGGCCGAGATATATAGTTAATAATGATTGAAATTACCTGTTGACTATCCCAAACAAGATGTTATAGTCACTATTTGCTTTGAGTAGTGAGTCCAGTATTTCAACTGTTCCGGCGTCAACTTTAATGATACACAAGATCCAGTGAAATCTGCATGCACACACGTTTGCATGTCTTAATTAAGCGGGCATATGTAAGCAAAAACATGTAGCTAGCTAGTAGGCAAAAACAGAGAATTTGTAGTACAAGAAAGTGTGACTCACTGGAAGTTGTAAGGAAGTAGTATATCTTCATTGTATTTGAGGCGCTTCAAGAACTCTAGCATGCTGTCCTCTACCTGCTTTTCATGATGCTTGTTTATTTTCCATGTGTATTCATTAACGGTGTTTGGGTCAATGAACCCAATGCCATAGCGTCCACCTTTTCTCATTTCATACATCTTCATCCTGCATAATACCACAGAAAAGAATATAGTGAGGATAATTACAGGTAATGATTGATCAAAAGGATCACTACAGCTAGCTTGAGACTTAAATTACAGAAAGAAATCACTTACAGACAATAGCAACTGACGATAGATTTGTCGAGTGCGTCTTGATTGTATAACTGAAACAGTTCAGAATACTCAACGGTCACAGGTTTCTGATGGTAGTAATGATCCTTCTTGACTTGCACCATGAGGGACTCTCGATCGGATCTCTTGGTAATGTCCATGTACCATTGATGCAATTCATACATTCTCGTTGGGAGCTTCTTGACCTCTTCTGGCTTGACCAAAGGTTGGCCCCGGGCATATTTCCGTTTTATTTCCTCCTCTGTAAGCACAGGCATGTCCTCGATCTCGAGGAGTTATCCAACAGTGATGTTGAGAGTTTCAGCCTGCATTATATGCTCCTGGGTTATTACCACATCGCCCACCTCGGGAACGTAAACTGTTTGCCCACAATAATATTGGGCGCGCGTACTGTCACGTGTTGTTGGCAGCACAACAAGCGGGGGGATCGATTGCGCCGCCTGTTCTCCCAGCTGGGCAATGGTTTTCCCGCATTTTTTGACAGCTGCTTGTTGTTTGCTCGAGCTCGAGCTCGCCTCCTTCTGTAGACGTTGTCGATGTAACTTCCTGATGTGGCGCTCATAGTCTGTGTCAACAGGCTTAGGAGCTGGTGGTTGAGCCATACGAATGAAGTGGTCAACTACTTCCACAGGCACTTTCTCCCTTGGCGGCGGTGGCGGTTTCGGTCCAAAATGGGCGTCGACTTCTGCCCGCACTATGGCATTGGTTTGCTCATCGGTTTTGTCGTAAGCCCTCTCAGGAAGAGGAGTAGTGAGGTTTGGACCATATTTATATCGCTTGCCTCCGCCTGTACTTCCTGTACTATGACCTCGACTCGTACCGCTACGCACCATAGCTGCGGGGTGTCTCTTCTGCGATTGCTGAGGCGGCGGAGACGGCTGATGGGGCTGAGTTGGACGAGGAGGAGTGGCCTGAAGCTGTGCCGGACTTGGAGGAGGAGTGGCCTGAGGTTGTGCCGGACTTGGAGGAGGAGTGGACGTCTGACGCTGTGTCGGACTTGGAGGAGGAGTGGCCTGACACTTTGCCGGACTTGGAGGAGGAGGAGTGGCCTCACGCGTTGGTGGACTTGGAGGAGCGGGAGTCTGCTGACTCGGTGGCGGACTTCGACGAGGAGTCGGGTGACGCGGTGTCGGTGGCCTTCGAAAGATGATGCAATCCTTTCTCCATAGGATGATACGATGTTTGGCATCTCCGAGTGTGTGCTCCTCGTCACCTCCAGGAATGTCAAGCTCTAGCCCCGAATATTGGTCCACCACCTCATCAACCACGACACGAGCATAGCCTGCTGGAATCGGGTTGCAATGGAAGGTTGCATCGGGGGAATTTGTATAAGCAACGCCGTCCGCCACCTTCAAGGATATGTTCTTAATTTTGAAGTGTAGCTCGCAGTTAGTGTTCTCCGCGATGTCATCCACGGGGTATCTATCCAGCATTGCGTCAAACGGGGCGGAACCCATGCTGCTTCTCGGCATGGATGGGGCGGTGGTATCCAATGCTGGATCATCCGCTAGCTGCTGCAGCTGCTGAGACCCCCTTTGCTGGCTAAGTGAGTCGATCTGCTCCTGCTGCCGCTGGAATTTGACTACCAAGTCCGCGTGCGCTGATTCTAGGCCTTGAAGGCGTTCATAGTCCAGCTTCCTCTTCTCCTCCTCCATCTTCCTCTGCTTCTCCTCCACAATCTTCCTTCTCGCACGGGTTCTGTAGTCGGCGTTCCAGTCCGAAAACCCCTCATACCACGGAATAGCGCCCTTGCCTCGTGTTCTTCCCGGGTGTTCAGGATTTCCCAGGGCACGCGTAAGCTCATCGTTCTCTCTGTTGGGCTGGAACACCCCCGTTCGAGCCTCTTCTATTGCAACAAGTATATTATCGTCGGCTCTGTTCAGACATGCCTTCGTCGAAACTTTGCCTGTCTTCGGGTCCAACTCCCCCATGCGCATAGAACCAAGTCCTGCACCTGGGGGCCAGTTCTTAGTAACCGGAGTGACACCTGCATCCTCCATCTCTTTCTCAGACTTATCCCACTTAGGCATTGCCACCGCGTAGCCACCTGGCCCCAGCTTATGGAACTTATCCTTTTTTCGGCATTCTTCTTGTTTATTCTCGACCGTTCCTTAGCTAATTCTGAATCCTTGAATTTCACGAAATCGTCCCAATGAGCACTTTGATTCTCTAGTGTTCCCTCGAATACTGGAGTCTTCCTTCCTCCCTTGACGTACTTGTCCCATTCACGATTCTTGTGGTTCTTGAATGCAACCACCATCTTCCTAAGAGCAGCGTCCTTGACTTTCTGCACATCTGCTTCTGTGAAATGATCTGGTAGGGTGAAATGTTCCATGAGAGTATCCCAAAGCAGACTTTTTTGTCTGTCGTCGATAAAAGTAAGATCTGGACGTGGCTTTGCTGGCTCTCTCCATTCTTGAAGGGAGATCGGGAGTTGGTCCTTCACAAGAACTCCGCACTGACGAACGAACTTGTCCGCAATCTTCTTAGGCGCTAATGGTTCGCCATTAGGTCTGATTGCCTCGATATTATACTTTACGCCCTCCTTCAACTTTTTGTTCGGGCCTTGTTTCGTCCTGTTGCCTGAAGATTTGCTCGACCCGGATGGCTGAAAGAAGAAAGATCGATTCGTTAATATATCTTCAACTCATTTAAAACATGTGATGATCACCAGATGCCTACTTATATAAATATATATACCTCGCCGGTCTTTGTTGTTTCAGGATCAACATGTTCTTCGTCATTGTCATAATCATAGTTCATGACTTCATCAATTCGGTCGTCGCGATCGAATATCATATCACCCTCTCCGGTGTTGTTTAGAAATTCGGAGCCGTCATAGTCTTCTTCATTCTGATCATCATTTGGCCCGCGTATAATATCGAACATGGTCTGTTCTCCCTCTCTGTCGGTATTGTCCGCCATAGCTTTTATTTAACTATGCCAAAAGAAATATAAAACAATTTAGTATTCAAATTACATCATCTCGAATAATAGATATAATCTCGAATACATCGTCTTGAATAATAGATATAATCTTGAATACATCGTCTCAAATAATATATAATATTGAATAGTACATCACTGGCTAGGTAGCTAATTAAAGATCGAATACTACAGAAGAATCTAGGACACTCGTGGTTTCTGCGGCGCGGGCGGTGGAGACCCAAAGAGAAGGAACCCTCACAGGATCATAGCTAAAGTGAGATCCCTGAAGAAACTGCCAGGTATTGGAGAACCTGCCGCCCTCTAACGCAACCATGTAGCGATCGACGTGCTCGTCCTCCTCCCTAACACGGCGACGTACCACCTCCGGCGGGGCCGGCTCCCTCCGCACCGAAACTGGCCCACGCGAACGCCACCAAACGAGATCAGGGTCGACGACGGGACCCGGGGCCGGGTTCCTCATCAAGCGGCGCGCCCCTCCAGGCAGCACCTCCCAGTGCCAGCCCGGCGGAGCCCAGTCCTGGACATGGGTCAGTCGGACGTCGTCGCGGACGGGTCGACGGTGAGGATGCGGGCCGGGCATCGTCGAGAACAAATACTAGCTATATGCCCGCAAAAAGTAACATTTTTTTAATGATTGGATTTTGATAACTAAAATTTCTAACATTTCTATATAACACTAATTATGCTATCATTGCATATGTCAAAATTCTATATGTTATTTCATACTAATTAAGCATCTAACACTAAAAACAGAAAACACAACTTTTATACATCCATTAAAAAACTGAAAAACAACATTATATAAAAAAATTCCATACTAATTAAACACTAATTTATCCATCTAACATGCATTCATATATATATACTAGTGAAAAAATAATAATCTAAAAAATCTAAACTAATTAAACATACAAAATACGTATATACTAATATATACATGCATTAATTCATACATTTGTATGTGTGTGTGTGTGTGTTCATCATGCTTGTGTGTGTGTATGGGCTCGGGGAGGGGCGGCGCCCATGGTGGCCGCCGGGGGCGAGGGAGAGGGGTTAGAGGGGGAGAGCTCACAGCGGGGCGACGACGACGGCGAGGCGACGGTCGGGGGCGGCGACGAGCCGGGGCGTGACGCGGGGGCGATGACGCGGGGACGGCGCGACGGGGACGGGCCCGGGGCGGTGACGGAGACGGGGGCGGCGACGGGGACGGCGGTGATCGATCGGGGCGCGCGGGCGGTACTTCAATGGGGAAACAGAGGAAGAAACAGAGGGAGAATGAAATTTTCGTAAGTGTTGTATATATAGAAGGCACCTTTAGTACCGGTTAGAGCCACCAACCGGTACTAAAGGTCTGTTTTGGCCAGGCCAAGCGGCGAGAACCGCACCCCCTTTAGTACCGGTTGGTGGCTCCAACCGGTACTAAAGGCCCCCCTTTAGTACCGGTTGGTGCCACGAACCGGTACTAAAGGGGGTGCGCTGGCGCAGGTGCGGTGCGCAAGTTTAGTCCCACCTCACTAGCCGAGGGGCGACTGCACTGGTTTATAAACCCCCGTGCGGTAGCTCTCTCTCGCTCCTCTCCAAAGCAGGCCTACTGGGCCTACATGTTCTGTGCTGCCCTGTTGGCCTACTGGGCCTTTGTGGGCCTGCATCCTGGCCCAACAACAGGTTGGGTTTCTAGTCGTATGCAGGCCGCTCTGGCCTAGTAGGCGGGCTTTTTTTGCTTTATTTATTTTTGAGTTGTTTTTTTGTGTATTTAGAGTTTCTTTGTGAATATTTTTGCTTTAGGTACAAAAATTTACAAACTTTCTGTTAGTGCCCGTAGTTTTCAAATTTGAATAGTTTAAATTTTGAATTATTTGAAATTAGTGTGAATCACTAGTTTGTGAATAACTTAACTTTAAAAATCAGTAAAGGCATGAAAGAATTTGTTTGCACATAAAATTTCTTCGCATTTCAAATGCCAAAACACATAATTAACTACCCTAACTATTACAGAGATTCCCTTCTGGGTGTGAAACACAGAAGAAAGTGATAATAGTGAAGCCGATCACATCCCAGATCTTTGGGTGTGAAACTTTTTCTTCGCGTGTGTCCCTTTGCGCCGTAACCATGGAAAATCTTCATCATTTAACGGGATGCTCGGGTCAATATTCACTGTGAATGGAGCAATTTCATCAAACTTTTCATAATCTTTTGACTTGTCTGTCTTGTCATCCACTCCCACGATGTTTCTCTTCCCAGAAAGAACTATGTGCCGCTTTGGCTCATCGTACGATGCATTCGCTTCCTTATCTTTTCTTTTTCTTGGCTTGGTAGACATGTCCTTCACATAGAAAACCTGTGCCACATCATTGGCTAGGACGAACGGTTCGTCTGCATATGCAAGATTGTTGAGATCCACTGTTGTCATTCCGTACTGCGGGTCTTCCGTTACCCCACCTCGTGTCATATTGACCCATTTGCACCGAAACAAAGGGACCTTCAAACCACGTCGATAGTCAAGTTCCCATATGTCCTGTATATAACCATAATATGTTTCCTTTCCCGTCTTGGTTTCTGCATCAAAGCGGACACCACTATTTTGGTTGGTGCTCTTCTTATCTTGGGCGATCGTGTAAAATGTATTACCATTTATCTCGTACCCTTTGAAAGTCATTATATTCGAAGATGGTAACTGGGACAGCAAGTACAGGTCATCTTCAATAGAGGTGTCATGCATGGTACGTGTCTGCAACCAGCTGGCGAAACTCCTGGTTTGTTCACGTGTAATCCAGTCATCAGACCGCTCCGGGTGTTTGGAGCGTAGCAAATTCTTGTGTTCATCCATATACGGAGCCACGAAGGCGGAATTCTGTAGAACTGTGTAGTGTGCTTCAGTGAGAGAATGTCCGTCCATACATATTATTTGTTCCCCTCCTAGCATGCCTTTTCCATCCAGTCTGCCCTTATGCCGCGATTCAGGAACACCAATCGGCTTAAGGTCAGGAATAAAGTCAATACAAAACTCAATGACCTCCTCATTTTGACGGCCCTTGGAGATGATTCCTTCTGGCCTAGCACGGTTATGAACATATTTCTTTAAGACTCCCATGAACCACTCAAAGGGGAACATATTGTGTAGAAATACAGGACCCAAAACATTAATCTCTTCGCATAGGTGAACTAGGACGTGCGTCATGATGTTGAAGAAGGATGGTGGGAACACCAACTCGAAACTGACAAGACATTGCACCAAATCATTCTCTAACCTTGGTATGATTTCTGGATCGATTACCTTCTGAGAGATTTCATTGAGAAATGCACATAGCTTCATAATGGCTAATCGAACGTTTTCCGGTATAAGCCCCCTCAATGCAACCGGAAGCAGTTGCGTCATAATCACGTGGCAGTCATGAGACTTTAGGTTCTGGAACTTTTTCTCTGCCATGTTTATTATTCCCTTTATATTTGACGAGAAGCCAGACGGTACCTTAATACTGAGCAGGCATTCAAAGAAGATTTCCTTCTCTTCTTTGGTAAGAGTGTAGCTTGCATGACCCTGATGTATGCCGTCTTTTCCGTGCATACGTTGCTGGTCCTCTCGTGCCTCAGGTGTATCTTTTGTCTTCCCATACATGCCCAAGAAGCCAAGCAGGGTCACACAAAGATTCTTCGTCACGTGCATCACGTCGATTGCGGAGCGGACCTCTAGGTCTTTCCAATAGGGCAGGTCCCAAAATATAGATTTCTTCTTCCACATGGGTGCGCGTCCGTCAGCGTCATTCGGAACAGGTTGTCCACCAGGACCCTTTCCAAAGACCACCTTCAAATCCTCGACCATATCATGTACATCAGCACCAGTACGGTGGCGAGGCTTCGTCCGGTGATCCGCCTCACCTTTGAAATGCTTGCCTTTCTTTCTTACGGGATGCCTGCTAGGAAGAAATCGACGATGTCCCAGGTACACATTCTTCTTACAATTAGCCAAATATATACTATCGGTATCGTCCAAACAGTGCGTGCATGCGCGGTATCCCTTGTTTGTCTGTCCTGAAAGGTTACTGAGAGCAGGCCAATCATTGATGGTCACGAATAGCAACGCCTTTAGGTCAAATTCTTCCCCCATGTGCTCATCCCACGCACGTACACCTGTTCCATTCCACAGTTGTAAGAGTTCTTCAACTAATGGCCTTAGGTACACATCAATGTTGTCGCCGGGTTGCTTAGGGCCTTGGATGAGCACTGGCATCATAATGAACTTCCGCTTCATGCACAACCAAGGAGGAAGGTTATACAAACATAGAGTCACAGGCCAGGTGCTATGGTTGCTGCTCTGCTCCCTAAAAGGATTAATGCCATCTGCGCTTAGACCAAACCACATGCTCCTTGCGTCATCTGCAAACTCCTTCCCGTACTTTCTTTCGATTTTTCTCCACTGCGACCCGTCAGTGGGTACTCTCAACTTTCCGTCTTTCTTACAGTCTTCTCTGTGCCATCGCATCGTCTTGGCATGCTCTTTGTTTTGGAACAAACATTTCAACCGTGGTATTATAGGAGCATACCACATCACCTTGGCAGAAATCTTCTTCCTGGGGCGCTCGCCCTCGACATCACCAGGGTCATCGCGGTTGATCTTATAGCGCAATGCACCACATATCGGGCAAGCGTTCAAATCCTCGTACTCACCGCGGTAGAGGATGCAATCATTAAGGCATGCATGTATCTTCTGCACCTCTAACCCTAGAGGGCAGACAACCTTCTTTGCTTCGTACGTACTCTCGGGCAATTCGTTGTCCTTTGGAAGCATATCCTTTATCATTACCAGCAACTTTCCAAATCCCTTGTCAGATACACCATTCTCCGCCTTCCATTGCAGCAATTCCAGTGTGGTGCCCAGCTTTTTCTTGTCACCTACGCAATTCGGGTACAACAATTTTTTGTGATCCTCTAACATGCGCTGCAACTTCTTCTTCTCCAAATCACTTGCGCAGTTTCTCTTTGCATCGGCAATGGCCCGACCTAGATCATCAACGGGCTCATCTGATGCCTCTTCTTCAGCTTCTTCCCGCATTACCGGCTCAGCTTCTTCCCGCATTATCGGCTCAGCTTCTTCCCCCATTGTTGTATCATCGTATTCAGGGAACCCATGGCCAGGATAGCTGTCGTCGTCCTCTTCTTCTTCATTGTCTTCCATCATAACCCCTCTTTCTCCGTGCTTGGTCCAAACATTATAGTGGGGCATGAAACCGGACTAAAACAGGTGGACGTGAATGGTTCTTGACGTAGAGTAATTGTGACCATTCTTACAGCCAGCACATGGACAAGGCATAAAACCATCCGCCCGCTTGTTTGCCTCAGCCGCAAGCAGAAAAGTATGCACGCCCTCAACGAACTAGGGAGAGCATCGGTCATCATACATCCATTGCCGGCTCATCTTCATTACACAACACCGAATAGACCAAATTAATACAAGTTCATACATAAAGTTCATACAACACTTAAATGCAACAAACAAATAACTCTCTAGCTAAAGCATTTAAATGCAATAACAAATGCGATCAAGATCGCAACTAAGGTAACAATGGATCCAACAGCATAATGATACCAAGCCTCACTATCGGTGGCATATTTTCTAATCTTTCTAATCTTCAAGCGCATTTTCTCCATCTTGATCTTGTGATCATCGACGACATCGACAACATGCAACTCCAATTCCATCTTCTCCCCTCAATTCTTTTCAATTTTTCTTTCAAGTACTCGTTTTCTCTTTCAACTAAATTTAACCTCTCGACAATAGGGTCGGTTGGAATTTCCGGTTCACATACCTCCTAAAAAAATTTCTATGTCAACTTGATGGGCATAATTTGTCATAAACACGAAATGCAACTAGTTTTAAAAGAGAATATATATACCACATCCGAATCATAACAAGGACGAGGTCCGACGGGGACGGATATCAAAACCATGGCACTATATGTATAACAAACAACATACGGGTAAGATAATTATACGGGTAACTATATATCGAAATCACACAAACATCAATTTTTATATAAAATTTCATGAACAAGAGGATCACCACAAGGTGGTGCCGGCGACGGGACGGTGCGGGCGATCGACGGTGGTTACGACGGAGATTTAGAAGGCACTAAGTAAACCACACCTACATATGCAAACTAAGTGTTATTTTTGACCTCAAATTGCATATAAATCAAATACTAGCACATATATATCCTCCCAAATTACTAAACTCACAAATTAATCACTATATAAAGCATTGCAAGAGCTAATCTAGCAATGAGAGATGAAAGGACAAAGTTGCTAACCTTTGTGATCATTTGAATGGATGGGGGCCTTCAAATCTTGACAAATTTTGGGCAAAATGTGTGATGAGCTCGAGAGAAAGAGGGGAAGAACAGAGAGGAGAGGGGAAAGGGGAAGAACAGAGCGAGCTCGATTGGATGAAGGGTTTATGTAGGACGACCTTTAGTACCGGTTCATGCCAAGAACCGGTACTAAAGGGGCTGGAGGGGCCCCAGTCTGACAACATCCTGCCACCACTCTCATTAGTACCGGTTCGTGGCACAAACTGGTGCTAAAGGTTCGCCACGAACCGGTACTAATGAAAGCGGCCCGGCTAGCCGTTGGAACCGGCACTAGTGTATACATTAGTGCCGGGTCAAATACAAACCGGCACTAATGTGCTTCACGTTTGACCCTTTTTCTACTAGTGATAGGGCACCATCTAAATCCGTCGAGATGACACCTTATGAACTGTGGTTTGGCAATAAACCCAAGTTGTTGTTTCTTAAAGTTTGGGGCTGCGATGCTTATGTGAAAAAGCTTCAACCTGATAAGCTCGAACCCAAATCGGAGAAATGTGTCTTCACAGGATACCCAAAGGAGACTGTTGGGTACACCTTCTATCACAGATCCGAAGGCAAGATATTCATTGCTAAGAACGGATCCTTTCTAGAGAAGGAGTTTCTCTCGAAAGAAGTGAATGGGAGGAAAGTAGAACTTGACGAGGTAATTGTACCTTCTCCCTTATTGAAAAGTAGTTCATCACTGAAATCAGTTCCAGTGATTCCTACACCAGTAAGCGAGGAAGCTAATGATGATGATCATGAAATTTCAGAACAAGATACTACCGAACCTCGTAGGTCAACCAGAGTAAGATCCGCACCAGAGTGGTATGGTAATCCTGTTCTGGAAGTCATGTTACTTGACCATGACGAACCTACGAACTATGAGGAAGCGATGATGAGCCAAGATTCCACAAAATGGCTTGAGGCCATGAAATCTGAGATGGGATCCATGTATGAGAAGAAAGTGTGGACTTTGGTTGACTTGCCCGATGATCGACAGACCATAGGGAATAAATGGATCTTCAAGAAGAAGACTGACGCTGACGGTAAAGTTACTGTCTACAAAGCTCAACTTGTTGCAAAAGGTTTTCGACAAGTTCAAGGAGTTGACAACTATGAGACCTTCTCACCCGTAGCGATGCTTAAGTCCGTCCGAATCATGTTAGCAATTGCCGCATTTTATGATTATGAAATTTGGCAAATGGATGTCAAAACTGCATTCCTTAATGGATATCTTAAAGAAGAGTTGTATATGATGAAACCAGAAGGTTTTGTCGATCCAAAAGGTGCTAACAAAGTGTGCAAGCTCCAGCGATCCATTTATGGACTGGTGCAAGCCTCTCGGAGTTGGAATATATGCTTTGATAGTGTGATCGAAGCATATGGTTTTATACAGACTTTTGACGGTGTCCTGGATTAGGGGGTACTCACCACGTCATCTCCCGATCTGTTAGATTGGGCCGAGGACCCCCATGGCCGTATACTCATGGGCCAGTTCGGACAGTTGCCACATACAAGGAAGATTCCACAAGACTTGGCGATCAAGACAAGGACTCCTCCCCACCGGCGTATTCGGCTAGGACTCTTGTTATCCTAGGCTTCTGGTGCATTATATATACCGAGGCTAGGCTAGTCGATAAAGATATATACAACAATCATACCATAGGCTAGCTTCTAGGGTTTAGCCTCTCCGATATCGTGGTAGATCAACTCTTGTAATACCCATATCATCAAGAATAAATCAAGGAGGACGTATGGTTTTACCTCCATCAAGAGGGCCCGAACCTGGGTAAAACATCGTGTCCCCTACCTCCTGTTACCATCGATCCTAGACGCACAGTTCGGGACCCCCTACCCGAGATCCACCGGTTTTGACACCGACATTGGTACTTTCATTGAAGTTCCGCTGTGTGATCGGCAAAAAGGTCGATGGCTCGCGTGCAAATCAACTGCGACTTCAGCATCTTCGTCACCAGCTCGACTGGTCACCTTGGTTAAACCAAGAACTACGCCCCGTGTTCGGATCACCATGTTCGGACGAGGGCCTTCATCAAACATCAACTCCGTCTCTATCAAGATCAGGGAGGAATCATCCATGGAGCTCGAGGGCTCAACGTCAACATTGCCCTCGAGCGGCCGTGTTGTTTTTATGAATAGCGAACTTGTATTCGCCATCACCGCCTCCTCGAGCGTCAGTTTGACGATTGCTTCGGTGGAATAGTGCGTAATTACATCTACAACAGCCATGCAAAATTTTGTCGAGTTCCGATGGAGGAATTTCTGACAATCTACGATATACCGGAGTCCTGTCAAATCTGGACGGGAATCTGGATGAGTTTAGGTCGTGGTCTCCAGAGCCTAGCTCAGAGGTCCTTTGGAAGATCCAACCGTTCATCTACTGCGGAATTCCCATATCTACCACCCCTCCAAATTTCAGCTTGATCCGATGGTTCAAACTCCGGGAACCTTCCGATGAGTGGATCAATTTTTGGATCCGTTTTCTGCGCGAATACGGATCCGATCCGAATTCACGTTTCTTTATGAACGTGACATTGGACAACCTTTTTAGAGGAATTCTCTTCTAGGGTATTGTGTGTTGTTTTTAAACACGCGTCCGTAAATTTTTAAGCCTCCCCTGAGGTCACCTTCATCATCATGCTGGTGTCAAACCAGTTCGGCGATATTGCTCCAAGGCTGCCGACCTGCGCTAGACACGTCATCACTTTATTGAGCCGAGCTCAACTTCTTCGGATCATCATCTCGGCAAGCCGAACAACAGTCCGGAATCACGGAGGATAAATCATCACCATCATCGCAGCCCCATGGATTACACGAAGCGGGCATACCGGCATCACCGCACGATCACTTCATCAAGCCGGTATCGACCACTTCACGACCTGCATCGGCAGGGCCACACTATTGCTTCTTCAAGCTGGTGTCCATCATGCCGACCTACTTCGACTCATCGGCTGACATTGAGGCTTCGACATCTCGGCTGGGCCGGGGGCTTCGCCATCTCTTCATCAACCTACTCCGGAGACTTCGGTGTCACTAGCCGACCAGCTCCGTCACGCTAGCTGGACCAAGGGCTTTGCCTCGGTGAGCCAACCTTTGCCAGTATCGCCATACCATCGCTTTATCGCCCATCAGGCAATGGGTGTGCGGATCGAGTCCCAATTTTCGGAATCACCTTTCTTCGGATTGCTACAACAAATAAACCGGGTGCTATTAATCCTAGTATTTTTTGCTTGTTTGGGTTTATTTTTTCCAAGGAATTATTACTTTGGTTTGTCCATCATCTGTACACAGGTCTATCAATTGATGGCCGCATTAACGACGGTCGCGTGGTGGTTCGGTCAGTTTCCGTACATAGTCCGGCGAACGCCGCATCTGGAACTCGGACGGACCTGTGAATTCAGGCTTTGCCACGCCTTTACCGCATCACGCCAACGCCCTGCATCGACATTGACTTCGGCGCCAGGCCGTATTTCTTTTATTACTCACTTTGCATAAATTATTTATTATGCAACTATTTTTTAATTATCATTATTACTATTATCTCCAGTTTGCACTATTTTTTGTGCATAGGAAAATGATCCGGGGACTTCGGCATCACTCTGCCGGTCTGCATTGACCTTGCTATGTCACCACTTCGGCGTGTCGAGCTCTCCGCTCCGCCACCTCGGGACCGGCTTGGGGGATGGAACCTTGTCCTGCATCAAGCTCGGACCGCGTCATCAATGCCGAACACATTAACCAGCTAAGTCGCTTTCATGCTCAAAGTTTTAATTTTTAACTTGTGTTCGGTTCGACCAAGCATTATACTTTTTTGGAAAAAAGTTGCTTGTAAAAAATTTCCTTGTCCAAACTTTGTTTGTGACACACATATTCAAATACCCCGTTTATTTGGGGGCTTCCTTTATGAAGCTTTTCCTCTTGCATATGATTATACTTGTATGCCTTTGTTCCTTGTTCGTGTATTACGCCACAATATGCACCATATTGACTTAAGCGATTTGCAAGCTGGGTTGCTTGGCTCCTATGCTTACCCCTACGTTCCCGATTGTTCGGCTAGGGAGTAAAGGGAGCACCTCTGCGATTGTCACGACCGGATCCTCCGAGCTCTGACCTTAGACTGGGTGAAGCCGAAAGCTAGCGCTCTTATTGTTTTCAATCATGGTCGGCACACAACGGAACTCATGAGTGCAAAAAATCTATTGCACAAGTCTCATAGTAATAATGAGCACCGAAGAAAGGTATCGGTGGGGGTACTATTTTATTCGAAGATGCTTCTTACACTTCGTCTGTAATATAAAATAAGTTCCCTGAGCACGCTTTGTCTATTACAGCCTTATGGCCCGGTTGCCTGGTTATCGGAAACACTGTCGATATTCTTGACAGGTGGAGTACATAACACTTTTTGGTCTTTGACCGAAGAGGGAGAAGCCGATGGTCGGTTAAGACGCGTTTAAAGTTCGATTGAATAAAGATATGATATAAGTACTTCGGTACATACAATCATTATACATAAAATCTTTTACCCAAGTCACTTGGGGGCTCTTAAAATTTACATGAGCCATTTTATAGTAAATGTGTTTTCTTCTTGGTCATTGCAAAGTCTTTTTCTATCGCTCCTTTTTCGACGTGAGTGTGTGGTCAATAGCCAGATAACCCATTTTCTCTCTAGTGACCGCTCGAGTTTAGTTCGCTACACTGGTCTAACGAGAAGCACTCCACCTTCGGGATAGGAGGCTGCAGCCGTAGGCTGACCCGCCTGAAGTCTTGAGATCGGATGTATAATGTTAAAGCACGACAGAAGCACTTTTTTTTTCTAAGACCAATTTTCGGATTGGCACCGAATACTTGATCTTGTTCGGATGTCAAGTTTTTACTGACGTTTTTTTGGTTTTCCAAGCTTATGGCTCTTTTAAACTATTTGTGTGTTTTCAGCACAAGTCTCGCAGTGCAATGCCGGACACCTTTATAGATTCGGCAAAAATATTCTCGGATATTGCTATATATGCATCAGTTTCGAATTGTGTGTTCGGTCAATAGTTGGGTTGCCCGGCTCCTGCACTTGCTTCCTACGTTCCGCTTTGTTCGGCTAGGCGTGCAAAGGGAGAACCACTGCGATTGTGCTTCCAGCTCACACGGTTAGGCACCTCAGTGGAGAAAGCCGAAAACTGACTGTCACAATAAGCGTAAACTGGTCAGCGACCCGATGACTGTGTTAAATGACGGGCCACTCATAATAATGGCCGAAGTGTTTACGGCTTGACCTCGACTGTCGCTGAACACTACCGGGAGCTATTAACTGGCCTCCCAAACTAAATCCTCGATATTTTGCTCTTACATTAGAGCTGAGGTTTCATAATCATGCTTAGCATGACAACCCAAAGAAAGGAACCGATAGCGGGACTATTTTCTTTGGAAGACATTTCTTATGTTAAACAATAATATAACATATCTCTCTGCGTACCTTTGTTTATAAAACCGTATGGCCAGATTGCCTTGTTTGTCGTAAATCTTTGCCCTCATAAAGGCTTTATAAAGTAGGACAAACACTCCTCGGCTACTGGCCGAGGAGGTGGAAGCCGATGGTCGGTCAACAAAGTTTTGTACAATGCGGATCCGAGCATTAATGACGTAAAGTACTTGGATACATAGAGTCATTACACATAATTTGTGATTTTACTATGGATATTGATCCTTAATTCGGCCACCCGTGCCCGCATTAAGGCTCGGGGGCTACTGGGCTTCGGGCTTATTATTTAAAAACATTAAAGGGGCACATCGATCCCCTGATCTGGTGTTGCCACCCGACCAGTGTCTCGGGGGCTACTGCATTGCCTGTTCAATGCAGAAAATTTTAAGTGCAATACAGTTGCTGAGGAGATTTTGATCCTCAGGTTGGTCGGCCACACCCAACCTGAGTCTCGAGGACTGAGCACGCCACTTTTTGTGTCCCAAAGTATTCTACCGAGCTAGGACTTGATCCTCAGGCCGATTTTGCAAATCAACCTGAGTCTCAGCGGCTACTGGGATCAGCGGTCTTACGTCATCCTTCAGGTGCATCTCGGGTTTTAGACCGATACACACCTTGAGGGCTACTGGCTATATATCTCGGTAGAGAATAAACTGCACCAGTTAAAATATTCACAATAAATCAGCCCGCGGTCGGGGTGGTGCACCACCTTGGAAGCAGTCCGACATAAAGCTCGGGCGCTAGCGGCTAGCTCCATAGAGGGCATTTCCGGCATTAAGCTCAGCTAAACTCCTTTAACTTTTTTGAACCAAGGTGATATGACACCTCGGATATAGTCCAGCGTTGGCGCCCGGATACGGTCCGGCGTTGGAGTTTGGATATAGTCCAGCGTTGGAGCTTGGATACATTCCGGCGTTAGAGCTCGGAAGCAGTCCGGCATTGGTGCTCGACTGCAAAAAATACCTCGAATGCAGTCCGACATTAGAACTCGGACGCAAGAGGACACTGCCTCCCGGGAACAACTTCAAACCCGAGGTGTGGCATAAAAATAACAAGGCATTGATAAAGGCCGGAAACTTAAAGGGGCTCCTCAGATACCCGGCGTGTAAACTCGTCGAATGCATTTCGGCGATCCTCAAGATCGAAGATGAGAAGATTTGTTGAACCAGTTTTCAAGACCGACAACCAAAGATGAAGAACAGTTTGGAAGAATCGAGGAGCGTCCCTAACTTGAAGACCGGTTCAGGGGGCTACTGACGGTGTCCTGGATTAGGGGGTACTCACCATGTCATCTCCCGATCTGTTAGATTGGGTCGAGGACCCCCATGGATGTATACTCATGGGCCAGTTCGGACAGTTGCCACATACAAGGAAGATTCCACAAGACTTGGCGATCAAGACAAGGACTCCTCCCCACCGGCGTATTCGGCTAGGACTCTTGTTATCCTAGGCCTCTGGTGCATTATATAAACCGAGGCCAGGCTAGTCGATAAAGATATATACAACAATCATACCATAGGCTAGCTTCTAGGGTTTAGCCTCTCCGATCTCGTGGTAGATCAACTCTTGTAATACCCATATCATCAAGAATAAATCAAGCAGGACGTAGGGTTTTACCTCCATCAAGAGGGCCCAAACCTGGGTAAAACATCGTGTCCCCTGCCTACTGTTACCATTGATCCTAGACGCACAGTTCGGGACCCCCTACCCGAGATCCGCCGATTTTGACACCGACACCTTTATTTACAAGAAAGTGAGTGGGAGCTCTGTAGCATTTCTGATATTATATGTAGATGACATATTATTGATCAGAAATGATACTGAATTTCTGAATAGCATAAAAGGATACTTGAATAAGAATTTTTCAATGAAAGACCTCGGTGAAGCTGCTTATATATTGGGCGTCGAGATTTATAGAGATAGATCAAGACGCTTAATTGGACTTTCACAAAGCACATATCTTGATAAAGTTTTGAAGAAGTTCAAAATGGATCAGGCGAAGAAAGGGTTCTTACCTGTATTACAAGGTGTGAAGTTGAGTCGGACTCAATGCCCAACCACTACAGAAGATAGAGAGAAAATGAAAGGTGTTCCCTGTGCTTCAACCATAGGCTCTATCATGTATGCAATGCTGTGTACCAGACCTGATGTGTGCCTTGCTATCAGTTTAGCAGGGAGGTACCAAAGTAATCTAGGAGTGGATCACTAGATAGCGGTCAAGAATATCCTAAAATACCTGAAAAGGACTAAGGATATGTTCTCGTATATGGAGGTGACAAAGAGCTCGTCGTAAACAGTTACGTCGATGCAAGCTTTGACACTGATCCAGATGACTCTAAGTCACAAACTGGATACATGTTATTTAAATCGTGGAGCTGTCAGTTGGTGCACTTCCAAGCAGAGCGTCGTGGCGGGATCTATGTGTGAAGCGGAATACATAGCTGCTTCGGAAGTAGCAAATGAAGGAGTCTGGATGAAGGAGTTCATATCCGATCTAGGTGTCATACGTAGTGCATCGGGTCCAATGAAAATCTTTTGTGACAATACTGGTGCAATTGCCTTGGCAAAGGAATCCAGATTTCACAAGAGAACCAAGCATATCAAGAGACGCTTCAATTCCATCCGCGATCAAGTCAAGGAGGGGGACATAGAGATTTGCAAGATACATGCGGATCTGAATGTTGCAGACCCGTTGACTAAGCCTCTCTCACGAGCAAAACATGATCAGTACCAAGACTCCATGGGTGTTAGAATCATTACAATGTAATCTAGATTATCGACTCTAGTGCAAGTGGGAGACTGAAGGAAATATGCCCTAGAGGCAATAATAAAGTTGTTATTTATATTTCCTTATATCATGATATATGTTTATTATTCATGCTAGAATTGTATTAACCGGAAACTTAGTACATGTGTGAATACATAGACAAATAGAGTGTCACTAGTTTGCCTCTACTTCACTAGCTCGTTGTATCAATGATGGTTATGTTTCCTAACCATAAACATGAGTTGTCATCTGTTTAACGGGATCACATCATTAGAGAATGATGTGATTGACTTGACCCATCCATTAGCTTAGCACGATGATCGTTTAGTTTGTTGCTATTGCTTTCTCCATAACTTATACATGTTCCTATGACTATGAGATCATGCAACTCCCGAATACCGGAGGAACACTTTGTGTGCTACCAAATGTCACAACGTAACTGTGTGATTATAAAGGTGCTCTACAGGTGTCTCCGATGGTGTTTGCTGAGTTGGGATAGGTCAAGATTAGGATTTGTCACTCTGATTGTCGGAGAGGTATCTCTGGGCCCTCTCGGTAATGCACATCACTATAAGCCTTGCAAGCAATGTGACTAATGAGTTACTTGCGGGATAATGCATTACAGAACGAGTAAAGAGACTTGTTGGTAACTAGATTGAACTAGGTTTTGAGATACCGACGATCGAATCTCGGGCAAGTAACATACCAATGACAAAGGGAACAACGTATATCGTTATGCGGTTTAACCGATAAAGATCTTCATAGAATATGTAGGAACCAATATGAGCATCCAGGTTCCGCTATTGGTTATTGACCAAAGACGTGTCTCGGTCATTTCTACATAGTTCTCAAACCCATAGGGTCCGCACGCTTAACGTTTGATGACGATCGGTATTATGAGTTTATGTGTTTTGATGTACCGAAGATAGTTCAGAGTCCCGGATATGATCATGGACATGACGAGGAGTCTCGAAATGGTCGAGACATAAAGATCGATATATTGGACGACTATATTTGGACATCGGAATGGTTCCGGATGAGATCGGGCATCTACCGGAGCACCGGGAGGTTACCGGAACCCCCCGGGAGGTATATCGGCCTTATTGGGCCTTAGTGGGAGAGAAGGGAAAGGAGAAAAGGAAGGGGCGCCCCAAGCCCAATCCAAATTGGGAAGGGGGCCGACCCCCCTTTTCCTTCCTCCTTCCTTCCCCTTCCTTCCACTCCTAGTCCAACTAGGGAAGGGGGGAATCCTACTCCCGGTGGGAGTAGGACTCCCCTTGGGGCGCGCCTAGGGGCCGGCCTCCTCCCCCTCCTCCACTCCTTTATATACGGGGGAGGTGGCACCCCATAGACACAAAAGTTGATCATTGACCTTTTAGTCGTGTGCGGTGCCCCCTCCACCATAATCCACCTCGGTCATATCGTAGCAGTGCTTAGGCGATGCTCTGTTCCAGTAGCAACATCATCACCATCATCACGCCATCGTGCTGACAAAGCTCTCCCTCGAAGCTCTACTGGATCGTGAGTTCGTGGGACGTCACCGAGCTGGACGTGTGCAGATTGCAGAGGTGCCGTACCTTCGGTGTTGGGATCGGTCGATCGTGAAGACATACGACTGCATCAACCGTGTTGTCATAACGCTTCTGCTTACGGTCTACGAGGGTACGTAGACAACACTATTCCCTCTCGTTGCTATGCATCACCATGATCTTGCGTGTGTGTAGGATTTTTTTTGAAATTACTATGTTCCCCAACAAGAGATTTCTTGTATTTGGTTGCAGGGTTGTTTGAGGGAGACCATCTTCATCCTACACCTCCCACGGATTGATAAGCCTTAGGTCATCCACTTGAGGGAAAATTGCTACTATCCTATAGAACTCCACGCTTGGAGGCCCAACACGAGTCTACAAGAAAAAAGTTGCGCAGTAGACATCAAGCATCTAAGCTTGGGGATGCCCCAGTAGGCATCCCACCTTTGTTCTTCAACAATTATCAGTTAGTATCGGTTGAGCCTAAGTTTTTGCTTCTTCACATGATGTGTGATATTCTTAGAATGTCATTTTATTTTGTTTTTTCTTGCTGTTTTAATAAAATACTTAGATCTGAAAGTTTTTGAGTAAGAGAGAGTCCTCAAATAGCTACTTATTTACTTAACTACTCGCTTGATCTTCACTTATATCTTCTTTGGAGTAGCTTGTCATTTTCTCTAGTGCTTCACTTATATCTTTTAGAGCACGGTGTGCTTTAGTATTTTTGACGAAATTCTCTCTTGCTTCACTAAAATTAGTTTGAGAGAAAGAAATATTATGCTCATGATCTTCACTTATGTTTGTTTGAGCTTATCAAAAGCAATACATGAAAATTAGTTCCAAAATGATAGATATCCAAGAAGGATATAATAAAAACTTTCATGAAGATCATTGGACAAAATAAACTTGATTCCTCGTAATAGTTTTGAGATATGATGATGTGAGTCATGTTGATGAGTAATTATTCTTTAGTAAGAATATTGGTGTTAAAGTTTGTGATTCCCTATGCAAGCACGAGAGTCAATAGTTGTGCAATGAAATTACATCCTACTTGTGGTGCATTATTCGGTGTTAATTATGCTCAATGCTTTCTTATGAGATTATCCATTTCTTGGTTGGTTGCTTCTCAATCTTTTGCTAGCCTTCATTTTGCACTAAGTATGATCACTACTTGTGCATCCAAAATCCTTTAAACCAATTTTGCCACATGAGTCCACTATACCTACCTATATGCGGTATCCATTTGCCATTCTAAGCAAATTTGTATGTGCCATCTCTAATTTTCAAAATAAATTTCTCTTTTGTTTGCTCGTACAGCTCATGAAACGGTAGGGGGTGGCCAATATTTTCCATGCTAGATGTGTTATTCTCACAATGAGTGTTTATTCACTTGTCATTGCACGAGAGTACGGAGGTATTAGGGATGCCCAGTCCCGAAATGAAAATGAATTTACTTTATGTTGTCAAATAATAAATTCCTTGGAAAGTGTTGGTATGGAGGGCTATAAGGTCTATAGTACGGTGGTATTGATCTTGGTCAAACTTTTAGGTGGTTGACTTGCACGAAAATAAATACACCTTATATTCTAGAACGGAGGGAGTATATCATAGGCGGTTCCCAAACAGAAAATAAAGTTTATTCCTTTTTCCACCATACTTTCACTTTCCATGGCCCATGCCACCCTACTATAGAATTTATACCAACACTATTGCTTTGAATCATTCAAGTCCAAATGTCCATGCTACAAAAGAAAATAGTATATGATGAATATGATAGGTAGCATTCCACAACAAAAATTCCATTTTCAATTGCTACTTTATCTTGATAAGTTTTATGAGAAAGAGTTGTTGTTATGATGCTAGGAAAAGTGGTTGAAATTATCATTGATCAAACTTATGCACTTTGCTAGCATTCACACTTCATAAATTATTTCTTTTATCATTTACCTACTTGAGGACGAGTAGGAATTAAGCTTGGGGATGCTGATACGTCTCCAACGTATCTATAATTTATGAAGTATTCATGCCATGTTTACAACAATTCTATATGGTTTTGGTATGATTTGCATGGAACTAACCCGGACTGACGCTGTTTTCACATAACTATCGTGGTGTTGTTTTTTCTGCAGAAATCAAAGTTCTCCAAATGAGCTGAAACTTTTTGACGATTTTTTTGGAACAAAAGAGACTCCCGAAGCTTCGTGGGAGGGCCAGAAGAGCCACGAGGAGGGCACAACCTACCAGGGTGCGCCTGGTGGGCCTAACTTGCCCTGGTGGGTTGTGCTCACCTCGAGGCCCATCTTAGCGTGAAACCAACGCCAAAAATCCTATAAATAGAGAAACCATCAGGGGTTAACCTAGATCAGAAGTTCCGCCGCTGCAAGGCTCTACAGCCACCGAAAACCAATCTAGACCCTGTTCCGGCACCCTGCCGTAGGGGGAATCATCTCCGGCGATCATCTTCATCAACGCGGCGGCCACCACGATGAGGAGGGAGTAGTCCACCCTCGGGGCTGAGGGTTTGTACCAGTAGCTATGTGTTTAATCTCTCTCTCTCTCTCATGTTCTTGAGATGTCATGATCATGATGTATCCGGGATTTGTTAATATAGTCGGATCATATGGTGTTTTCCCCTCTCTATCTTGTTGTGATGAATTGAGTTTTTCCCTTTGAGATTTTGTTGTTATCGGATTGAATACTTTTATGGATTTGAGAAAACTTGATATATGTCTTGCAGTTGAATACTTGTGGTGACAATGGGGTATCATATTTATTCACTTGATATATGTTTTAGCACTCAACTCGCAGATTTCCGAGGTGACATTGGGGTAATCTATGCATAGGGGTTGATGCACGTTCTTGTGTTTGTTTCTCTGGTAGAAATCTTGGGGCACTCTTTGAAGTTCTTTGTGTTGGATTGAATATTATGAATCTGAATTTGCTTTGGTGTTATTTTAGTACGAACTCTTTGTTAGATTGATCAGAAAGAATAGCTTCGTGTTATTTTAGTATGGACTCTAGGATAGATTGATCGGAAAGAATACCTTTGAGGTGGTTTCGTAACCTACAAACAATTTCGTCTTATGTTCTCCGCTAGATAGGAACTTTGGAGTGATTCTTCGTTGCAAGTTGAGGGACGGTCATATGATCCAATTATATTAGCACTGTTGAGAGATTGCACCAGCGACAGTATGGACCCTAGGCCTCATTTTCAAGCATTGCAATACCGTTTTTGTGCCCGTTTATTATTTTCTACCTTGCTGTTTTTATTTATTTAGATTATAAAAATATATTTCTACCATCCATATTACACTTTTATCACCATATCTTCACCGAACTAGTGCACCTATGCAATTTAACGTTGTATTGGGTGTGTTGGGGGCACAAGAGATTTCTTGTATTTGGTTGCAGGGTTGTTTGAGAGAGACCATCTTCATCCTACACCTCCACGGATTGATAAACCTTAGGTCATCCACTTGAGGGAAAATTGCTACTGTCCTACAAAACTCTGCATTTGGAGGCCCAACACGAGTCTACAAGAATAAAGTTGCTTAGTAGACATCACTTCTCACCGGTAACAAACCACAAGTTGGGTACTTTGAGTATTTGGCTCAAAGTGTTACATTTCTTGATAAGAATCATTGCCCAAAATTTCCTCCTAAATCTCATGAAGGTTTCCTACTCGGTTATGGCTCAAACTCTCACACTTACCGTGTCTACAACAATTTCACTCGAAAGGTTGAAGAGTCGGTAAATGTGAAGTTTGATGAATCTAATGGCTCGCAAGTAGAGCAATTGCCAATTGATCTAGGAGACAAAGATCCTTCGGAAGCAATCCAAGATTTATCTATTGGCAAGATTCGTGCAACGAAGGTGAAGGAGAGTACTTCATCCTTTCAAGTGGAAGCCTCTACTTCACATCAAGGTGGACCACAAGTTGACTTGAAGGCATCCACAAGTGGAACACGTCAAGACAGAGGAAATGAGGAAGTACAACAAGAGGAACCACCTCGACCTCCCTCTCCACCTCCACAAGAGAGCGACAACACAAACAATAATGAAGGAGGAGAAGAATAAGAAGAAGACAATTAGGAAGATGTTCCACCCCGACCCAAACAAAAGCTCTGACGAGTTAGAGCAAGAGTCACAAGAGATCGTCCCGTCAAACAAATATTCGATGACATTCAAACCGGGAGAATTACTCGCTCTAAAACTCGTTTGGCTAACTTTTGTGAACACTACTCATTCATTTCTAGTGTTGAACCTATGAAGGTTTAAGAAGCTCTTGAGGATCCGTATTGGGTGAATGCTATGCACGAAGAGCTACACAATTTAGAGATGAATCAAGTGTGGACATTGGTTGAAAAGCCCGACGACAATCACAATGTCATTGGAACCAAATGGGTGTTTCAGAATAAGTAAGATGAAGACGGACATGTTGTATGCAACAAGGCCCGTCTCGTCGCTCAATGTTACACTCAAGTCGAAGATATGGACTATGGTGAGACATATTCCCCCGTTGCTAGACTTGAGTCCATACGCATCTTACACTATAAAAAAATACACGTCCGTGATGATACGTGTTTGTCACAGTCGGTCATGTTTTCTATCATGCATGTACATCCATGACGATTTTATGACAGAATCAAGATAGTCATACATGTGCTGTCATACAAGTGTTCCATGAAATTACCAAAATTATCATCACGGAAGTGTTCACTTCCATGACGATAAATCACGCGTCATAGAATTGCTTTCATCAAGGGTAACCGACACGTGGCATCCACCGTAACGGGTCGCCGTTAAGCTATCGAGTTCTAATTTGGATATGATAACCCGTTAACAGACTGGACCAATGGGGATTTTCCACATATAAAATTTCATTCGCCAGAGGGTCCACGTGTCGGCTCAGCATTGGGACATATGTCATCCACTCATAGTACGAGAGGCGCCTATGATGCGTCGACATGGGGCAAGGCTTAATAGTGGCCCATTCCGGTGAAAAAGGCCAGCCCAGTAAAAATTAGTAGGCTGGCCCATATAAGGCCTACTTGTGTCAGGTCCATTTAAGCCCACGGCTCATACGTGATGTGCCAATTCGGCCCGTCAACGGCCCGTTAACAATTTGACACCATTGCAGCCCATCGTTAGTTCGAGCCCGTTAACAACCCACTATATATTTGGGCTCAATATCGGCCTGATGTGGTTTCGACCTGTTAATTGCCCATTCAAGGGATGGGCCGATTTTTAGGATGTACGTCTTTTGGCCTTTTAGTGACCCATTTAAGTGTTGGGCCAATTTCCGGCCCAGTGTGCCTTTCAGTCTGTTGATGGCCCATAAATGAGTTGGGCCATTTGTAGTCGGACCTGAGTTTTGGCCTTTTAACGACCCATGCTCTTCATGGTCCAATACCAACCCGGTTTCTCTTTCGGCCTGGTAAAGGCCCACAACACAGTTGGGCCATATACAATACGACCTGACTTTCAGCCTCTTAGCGGCCCATGCTCTTCATGGTCCAGTACGAGCCTGCTGTCTCTCTCGGCCTGCTAAAGGCCCACAGTATAGTTGGGCCATATGTAGCCCGACCTTAGTATTAGCCTGTTAACGGCCCATGAAATCAAATGGGTCCACCTGTTACCCGCTTTGATGTCAGGCTGTTAATGATCCAGGAGGTAACAGGGTCGCACATTAACTTTCGGCCTGGTAACGGCCCATTAACTTAATGGGCCAATTAGATAATTTGAGCCCATTACGACGAGCAATTATGCACATGACCAAAACTGATCAATTAAAGGCCTATGAGAATTTTGGCCCCTGCGAGCCCATTAGGGAAGCCCATTAAGGGCAGTGGGCTACTTCCTTCATATAGGCCCACGATTGTTCAAGCAAACTAATAATTTCACTGGTTTTTAGCTTCCTAGCGACCATTTTGTTAGAGACTATGTAATCTCAACCTCTTTCCCTTCTTGTATCCTTTCAAACTCTTGTAACTCTATCTTGTACACCAAGGCATCTCCTATCCCATATCAATATATACAGACGCGACTCCCCTCGATGGGAGTAGGAACGCTCACAATTCCTACATGGTCATCAGAGCCCCTCTTCCATACATCTAGCCACAAACCAAAAAAAACCTAGAACACATTCGCGATCGCCGGCATGGCTTCCTCAGCCGGCGTCACCCTCAACCTCGGTTCGCCTCTGTAAAAAAACTTGCGAGACGGAACTTCATCCTTTGGAAGACGCATGTTCTCCCAGCCATGCGAGGGGCGCAGGTTACTGGGCTCCTGGACAACTCCGACGCCGCTCCGCCCAAGACAGTGGAGGTCACAAAGGTGGACAAAACCACGGCCCAAGAGCCGAATCCTCTGTATGGACCTTGGGTCACCAAAGACCAACATGTCCTTTCATATCTACTCAACTCCATGTCTCCTGAGATCCTTGCGCAGGTCGTTGGGAGGGACTCCACCTTCGAGCTTTGGACAACAATCAACAACCTCTTCGCCTCACAATCGTAGTCTTGGATTACCAATCTGAGAATTGCGATCACCAAGCCAAGAAAGGCACCATGTCTAGTTCGGCATACATGGTGAAGATGAAGAGTCTCTGGGATGAACTAGCTGCTGCTGGCCGCCCCGTTTCTGATTTAGAGATGGTGGACTACATCCTTGCAGGTCTGGACCGCAACTACGACTCCGTGGTGGCGGCGATCGGCGCTGTCAAGAATAGCATCACCGCTGATGACCTATTTGCTTAGATCTCTGCCTTTAATCAAAGGATGGAGATGTTGGGAGACTCATCTTCAGGCGGGTTTTATACATCTGCTAACGCGGTCTACAAAGGCCATGGCCAGTCCCGCGGCATATCCTATCACGGGCGAGGAGGAAGGGGGCACAGCCGTAATGGTGACCGCGGTGACCTCCAACCCTCTCCCTCTAATGGGGGCGACAGTTTTAGAGGACGCCCTCGACAGCAACATCAACAGCAGGTGCGTGAGCAGCAACATGACTTCCCAGAGTGTCAGATATGTCTCAAGGATCATCCAGGGGGTGCACGTGTCTGCTGGTGGCGCTATGAACAGAATGATCAAGAAGAAAAGGAGGCGCATGCAGTCTCCTATGGCGTGGACACAAATTGGTACGCCGACAGTGCAGCAACAAACCACATCACGGATGAACTTGATAAGTTGATGATGCGAGAGAAGTATAATGGAGGTGATGAAATTCGCACGGCAAGCGGTTCTGGTATGAATATTACACATATTGGTAGTTCAATCGTTAAAAACCCCATGAAAATTTTGCACTTGAAAGATGTCTTGCATGTTCCAGAAACTTCCAAAAATCTTGTTTCCGTCCATTGTTTCACTCTTGATAACAATGTTCTCATAGAATTATATCCTTATTTTTTCTTGGTTAAGGACTTGGCAACAAGGAGAATCATTCTTAGAGGATGGTGCGTGGTAGGTCTCTACCCACTCATATCATCATCATCTTCATGGTCAGATAAACAAGAAAATATTGTCACCAAGCCTTCATCATCAAGGTGGCACAGTCGTTTGGGTCATCCATCTTCAGTCATAGTTAAATATATTCTTAGCAAAATAAACTCTCTTATGAGTCTAGTGTTGAGTCAGTTTGTGATTTGTGTCAACAAGCTAAAAGTCATCAACTGCCTTACACTATTTCTATCAGTGTATCTACTTCTCCACTACAACTCATATTCTCAGATGTATGGGGACCAGCCCCTACTTCAGTTGGTAGATTTTCCTACTATGTAAGCTTCATTGATGATTATAGTAAATTTACTTGTTGAAAAAAAGATCTGATGTATTCCAAGTCTTTATAAATTTTCAAAATCTTGTTGAACGCAAACAGAACTCCAAAATCATTGCTATGCAAACCGACTCGGGTGGTGAGTATGAAAAGTTGAATTATTTTTTCCAGAAGCTTGGCATCTCACATCATGTATCTTATCCTCTCATACGTCTCCAATGTATCTATAATTTTTGATTGTTCCATGCTATTATATTATCTGTTTTGGATGTTTAATGGGCTTTAATATGCTCTTTTATATTATTTTTGGGACTAACCTATAAACCGAAGGCCCAATGCCAGTTTCTGTTTTTTTTGCCTATTTTAGTGTTTCATAGAAAAGGAATATCAAACGGAATCCAAATGGAACGAATCCTTCACGAGGATCTTTATTGGAAAAAATGCAAACCAGGAGACTTGGAGTGGAAGTCTGGAAGTCCACGAGGCGGCCACGAGATAGGAGGGCGCGCCCAGGGGGGTAGGTGCTACCTCTTGAGCACCGCGTTGGTTTTCCACGAAGAGGAAGGGATGATGCAGCAAAGTAGCGTAAGTATTTCTCTAAATTTTTGAGAACCAAGGTATCGATCCAGTAGGAGGCTACGCGCTAGTCCCTTGTACCTGCACAAAACAAATAAATCCTCGCAACCAACGCAATAAGGGGTTGTCGATCCCTACACGGCCACTTATGAGAGTGAGATCTGATAGATATGATAAGATAATATTTTTGGTATTTTTGTGATAAAGATGCAAAGTAAAATAAAAGCAATGTAAAAGCAAAGGAAATAACTAAGTATTGGGAGATTAATATGATGAAGATAGACCCCGGGGCCCATAGGTTTCACTAGTGGCTTCTCTCGAGAGCATAAGTATTCTACGGTAGGTGAACAAATTACTGTTAAGCAATTGACATAATTGAGCATAGTTATGAGAATATCTAGGTATGATCATGTATATAGGCATCACGTCCGAGACAAGTAGACCGACTCTTGCCTGCATCTATTACTATTACTCCACTCATCGACCGCTATCCAGCATGCATCTAGAGTATTAAGTTAATGAAAACAGAGTAACGCCTTAAGCAAGATGACATGATGTAGAGGGATAAACTCATGCAATATGATGAAAACCCCATCTTGTTATCCTCTATGGCAACAATACAATACGTGCCTTGCTGCCCCTACTGTCACTGGAAAAGGACACCGCAAGATTGAACCCAAACCTAAGCACTTCTCCCATTGCAAGAAAGATCAATCTAGTAGGCCAAACCAAACTGATAATTCTAAGAGACTTGCAAAGATAACCAATCATACATAAAAGAATCCAGAGAAGATTCAAATATTGTTCATAGATATACTTGATCATAAACCCACAATTCATCGGTCTCAACAAACACACCGCAAAAAGAAGATTACATCGAATAGTTCTCCACAAGAGAGGGGGAGAACATTGTATTGAGATCCAAAAAGAGAGAAGAAGCCATCTAGCTACTAACTATGGACCCGTAGGTCTGAGGTGAACTACTCACACTTCATCGGAGGGGCTATGGTGTTGATTTAGAAGCCCTCCATGATCGATGCCCCCTCCGACGGAGCTCCGGAATAGGCCCCAAGATGGGATCTCGTGGATACAGAAAGTTACGGTGGTGGAATTAGGGTTTTGGCTCCGTATCTGATCGTTTGGGGGTACGTAGGTATATATAGGAGGAAGGAGTACGTCGGTGGAGCAACAGGGGGCCCACGAGGGTGGAGGGCGCGCCTCGGGGGGGGGGGGGTAGGCGCGCCCCCTACCTCGTGGCCTCCTCTTTTGTGTCTTGACGTAGGGTCCAAGTCTCCTGGGTCTTGTTCGTTGAGAAAATCACGTTCCCGAAGGTTTCATTCCGTTTGGACTCCGTTTGATATTCCTTTTCTTCGAAACCCTAAAACAGGCAAAAATAGCAATTCTGGGCTGGGCCTCCGGTTAATAGGTTAGTCCCAAAAATAATATAAAAGTGGATAATAAAGCCCAATAATGTCCAAAACAGTAGATAATATAGCATGGAGCAATCAAAAATTATAGATACGTTGGAGACGTATCAAGCATCCCCAAGCTTAATTCCTGCTCGTCCTCGAGTAGGTAAATGATAAAAACAAAATTTTTGATGCGGAGTGCTACTTGGCATAATTTTAATGTAATTCTTCTTAATTGTGGTATGAATATTCAGATCCGAAAGATTCAAGACAAAAGTTCATATTGACATAAAAATAATAAAACTTCAAGCATACTAACTAAGCAATTATGTCTTCTTTAAATAACATGGCCAAATAAGTTCATCCCTACAAAATCATATAGTTTAGTCATGCTCCATTTTCGTCACATAAGAATGCTCTCATCATGCACAACCCCAATGACAAGCCAAGCAATTGTTTCATACTTTAGTAATCTCAAACCTATAAACTTTCATGCAATATATGAGCGCGAGCCATGGACATATCACTATGGGTGGTATAGAATATAATGAGGGGGTTATGTGGAGAAGACAAAAAGGAGAAAGTCCCACATCAACGAGGCTAATCAATGGGCTATGGAGATGCCCACCGATTGATGTTAATGCAAGGAGTAGGGATTGCCATGCAACGGATGCACTAGAGCTATAAATGTATGAAAGCTCAACAAAAGAAACTAAGCGGGTGTGCATCCAACTTGCTTGCTCACGAAGACCTAAGGCACTTGAGGAGGCCCATTGTTGGAATACACAAGCCAAGTTCTATAATGAAAATTCCCACTAGTATATGAAAGTGACAAAACAAGAGACTCTCTATCATGAAGATTATGGTGCTACTTTGAAGCACAAGTGTGGCAAAGGATAGTAACATTGTCCCTTCTCTCTTTTTCTCTCATTTTTTGGGCCTTCTCTTTTTTATGGCCTTTCTCTTTCTTTTTTTGGGCCTTCTCTTTTTTATGGCCTTTCTCTTTCTTTTTTCTTTTTTATAATTCCTCACTTGGGACAATGCTCTAGAAAATGATGATCATCACACTTCTATTTATTTACAACTCAATGATTACAACTCGATACTAGAACAAAAGATGACTCTATATGAATGCCTCCGGCGGTGTACCGGGATATACAATGGACCAAGAGTGACATGTATGAAAGAATTATGAATGGTGGCTTTGCCACAAATACTATGTCAACTACATGATCATGCTAAGCAATATGACAATAATGAATGTGTCATGATAAACGGAATGGTGGAAAGTTGCATGGCAATATATCTCGGAATGGCTATGGAAATGCCATAATAGGTAGGTGTGGTGGCTGTTTTGAGGAAGATATAAGGAGGTTTATGTGTGAAAGAGCGTATCATATCACGGGGTTTGGATGCACCGGCGAAGTTTGAGCCAACCCTCAATGTGAGAAAGGGCAATGCATGGTACCGAAGAGGCTAGCAAGGATGGAAGGGTGAGAGTGCATATAATCCATGGACTCAACATTAGTCATAAAGAACTCACATACTTATTGCAAAAATCTACAAGTCATCAAAAACCTCGGCACTATGCGCATGCTCCTAGGGAGATAGATTGGTAGGAAAAGACCATCGCTCGTCCCCGACCGCCACTCATAAGGAGGACAATCAAATAACACCTCATGTTTCAAATTTGTTACATAACGTTTACCATACGTGCATGCTACGGGACTTGCAAACTTCAACACAAGCATTTCTCAATTTCATAACTACTCAACTAGCACGACTTTGATATTATTACCTCCATATCTCAAAACAATCATCAAGCATCAAACTGCTCTTAGTATTCAAAACACTCATAAGAAAATTTTACTAATCTCGAATACTTAGAATATTAGGATTTTAAGAAAATTATCATGCTATTTAAGACTCTCAAAATAATCTAAGTGAAGCATGAGGGATCAATAGTTTCTACAAAACAAATCCACCACCGTTCTCTAAAAGATATAAGTGAAGTACTAGAGCAAAACTAAATAACTCAAAAGATATAAGCGAAGCACATAGAGTATTCTAACAAATTCCAAATCATGTATGGCTCTCTCAAAGGTGTTTACAGCAAGGATGATTGTGGTAAACCAAAATGTAAAGACTCAAATCATACAAGACGCTCCAAGAAAAACACATATCATGTGGCGAATAAAAATATAGCTCCAAGTAAAGTTACCGATAGAAGTAGACGAAAGAGGGGATGCCTTCCAGGGCATACCCAAGCTTTGGCTTTCAGGTGTCCTTAGATTATCTTGGGGGTGCCGTGGGTATCCCCAAGCTTAGGCTCTTGCCACTCCTTGTTCCATAATCCATCAAATCTTTACCCAAAACTGGAAAACTTCACAACACAAAACTCAAAGTAGAAAATCTCGTGAGCTCCGTTAGCGAAAGAAAACAAAAGACCACGTCAAGGTACTGTAATGAACTCATTCTTTATTTATATTGGTGTTAAACCTATTGTATTCCAACTTCTATATGGTTTATAAACTATTTTACTAGCCATAAATTCATCAAAATAAGCAAACGACACACGAAAAACAGAATCTGTCAAAAACAGAACAGTCTGTAGTAATCTGTAGCTAGAGCAAGATCTGGAACCCCAAAAATTCTAAAATAAATTGCTTGACGTGAGGAATTTATCTATTAATCATCTTCAAAAAGAATTAACTAAATATCACTTTCCAAATAAAAATTGCAGCAGTTCTCGTGAGCGCTAAAGTTTCTGTTTTTTACAGCAAGTGTAACAAGACTTTTCCCAAGTCTTCCCAACGGTTCTACTTGGCACAAACACTAATTAAACACAAAAAACACAACCAAAACAGAGGTAGATAATTTATTTATTACTAAGCAGGAGCAAAAATCAAGGAATAAAAATAAAATTGGGTTGCCTCCCAACAAGCGCTATCGTTTAACGCCCCTAGCTAGGCATAACAAGCAAGGATAGATCTAGGTATTGCCATCTTTGGTAGGCAATCCATAAGTGGATCTCATAATAGATTCATAAGGTAATTTAATTTTATTTCTAGGGAAGTGTTCAATGCCTTTCCTTAATGGAAATTGGAATCTAATATTTCCTTCCTTCATATCAATAATTGCACCAATCGTTCTAAGGAAAGGTCTACCAAGAATAATAGGACATGAAGGATTGCAATCTATGTCAAGAACAATAAAATCTATGGGCACATAATTCCTATTTGCAACAATAAGAACCATTAATTCTTCCCATAGGTTTCTTAATAGTGGAATCGGCAAGGTGCAAGTTTAGAGAGCAATCATCAAAATCACGGAAACCTAACAAATCACACAAAGTCTTTGGAATCGTGGAAACACTAGCACCCAAATCACATAAAGCATAGCATTCATGATCTTCAATTTTAATTTTAATAGTTGGTTCCCACTCATCATAGAGTTTTCTAGGGATAGAAACTTCCAATTCAAGTTTTTTCCTCATAAGATTGCATCAAGGCATCAACAATATGTTTAGTAAACGCTTTATTTTGACTATAAGCGTGAGGAGAATTTAGCATGGATTGTAACAAGGAAATACAATCAATCAAAGAGCAATTTTCTCCTAAAGTGATTTCCATAAAAGTGCCTCCCGCAGCCGAACCTAAAAGATTTCTAGAAGCAAAATTCAATCCGGCATAAATTTTTTTGTATAATCATCCACAAATTTAAACCATGAGTAGGGCAATTACATATCATTAGTTTCATTCTCTCCCAAGCTTGTGCAACATGTTCATGATCAAGTTGCTTAAAATTCATAATATCGTTTCTAAGAGAGATGATCTTAGCGGGAGGAAAATACTTAGAGATAAAAGCATCTTTGCACTTGTTCCATGAATCAATACTATTTTTAGGCAAAGACGAAAACCAAGCTTTAGCACGATCTCTAAGCGAAAAAGGGAATAGCTTCAATTTAACAATATCATTATCCACATCTTTCTTCTTTTGCATATCACACAAATCAACAAAGCTATTTAGATGGGTAGCGACATCTTCACTAGGGAGGCCGGAAAACGGATCTGTCATGACAAGATTCAGCAAAGCAGTATTAATTTCACAAAATTCAGCATCGGTAAGAGGAGCAATCGGAGTGCTAATAAAATCATTATTGTTGGTATTGGTGAAGTCACACAATTTAGTGTTATCTTGAGCCATCGTGACAAGCAAGCAAACTAACACACAAGCAAATAAAAATCAAGCGGGCAAAAAGAGGCAAATAGAGAAAGAGAGGGAGGATAGAGAGAGAGGGTGAATAAAACGGCAAGGGTGAAGTGGGGGAGAGGAAAACGAGAGGAAAATGGAAAATAATGTAATGCGGGAGATAAGGGTATGTGATGGGTACTTGGTATATTGACTTTTGCGTAGACCTCCCCGGCAACGGCGCCAGAAATCCTTCTTGCTACCTCTTGAGCACTGCGTTGGTTTTCCCCGAAGAGGAAGGGATGATGCAACAAAGTAGCGTAAGTATTTCCCTCAGTTTTTGAGAACCAAGGTATCAATCCAGTAGGAGGCTACGTGCCAGTCCCTCGTACCTGCACAAAATAAATAAATCCTCGCAACCAACGTGATAAGGGGTTGTCAATCCCTACACGGCCACTTACGAGAGTGAGATCTGATAGATATGATAAGATAATATTTTTGGTATTTTTGTGATAAAGATGCAAAGTAAAATAAAAGCAAAGGAAAAAACTAAGTAATGGGAGATTAATATGATGAAGATAGACCCGGGGGCCATAGGTTTCACTAGTGGCTTCTCTCGAGAGCATAAGTATTCTACGGTGGGTGAACAAATTACTGTTAAGCAATTGACATAATTGAGCATAGTTATGAGAATATCTAGGTATGATCATGTATATAGGCATCACGTCCGAGACAAGTAGACCGACTCTTGCCTGCATCTATTACTATTACTCCACTCATCGACCGCTATCCAGCATGCATCTAGAGTATTAAGTTAATGAAAACAGAGTAACGCCTTAAGCAAGATGACATGATGTAGAGGGATAAACTCATGCAATATGATGAAAACCCCATCTTCTTATCCTCGATGGAAACAATACAATACGTGCCTTGCTGCCCCTACTATCACTGGGAAAGGACGCCGCAAGATTTAACCCAAAGCCAAGCACTTCTCCCATTGCAAGAAAGATCAATCTAGTAGGCCAAACCAAACTGATAATTCGAAGAGACTTGCAAAGATAACCAATCATACATAAAAGAATTCAGAGAAGATTCAAATATTGTTCATAGATAGACTTGATCATAAACCCACAAATCATTGATCTCAACGAACACACTGCAAAAGGAAGATTACATCGAATAGTTCTCCACAAGAGAGGGGGAGAACATTCTATTGAGATCCAAAAAGAGAGAAGAAGCCATCTAGCTACTAACTATGGACCCGTAGGTCTGAGGTGAACTACTCACACTTCATGGGAGGGGCTATGGTGTTGATGTAGAAGCCCTCCATGATCGATGCCCCCTCCGGCGGAGCTCCGGAACAAGCCCCAAGATGGGATCTCGTGGATACAGAAAGTTACGACGGTGAAATTACGGTTTTGGCTCCGTATCTGATCGTTCGGAGGTACGTAGGTATATATAGGAGGAAGGAGTACGTCGGTGGAGCAACAGGAGGCCCACGAGGGTGGAGGGCGCGCCTGGGGGGGGGGGGGTGGCGCGCCCCCCTACCTCGTGGCCTCCGCTTTTGTGTCTTGACGTAGGGTCCAAGTCTCCTGGGTCTTGTTCGTTGAGAAAATCACGTTCCCGAAGGTTTCATTCCGTTTGGACTCCGTTTGATATACCTTTTCTTCGAAACCCTAAAACAGGCAAAAACAACAATTCTGGGCTAGGCCTCCGGTTAATAGGTCAGTCCCAAAAATAATATAAAAGTGGATAATGAAGCCCAATAATGTCCAAAACAGTAGATAATATAGCATGGAGCAATCAAAAATTATAGATACGTTGGAGACGTATCAGTAGGCGTGCCCCCACCCTCGTGGGCCCCATGGAGCTCCACCGACGTAGTTCTTTTGCCTATATACACTCTTATACCCTAAAAACATCAGGGAACCATGAAACCAATTTTCCACCACCGCAACCTTCCGTACTCGTGAGATCCCATCTGGGCCTTTTCCAGCGATTTGCCGGAGGGGGAATCGATCACGGAGGGCTTCTACATCAATGATACGTCTCCAACGTATCTATAATTTTTGATTTCTCCATGCTATATTATCTACTGTTTTGGACTATATTGGGCTTTATTTTCCACTTTTATATTATTTTTGGGACTAACCTATTAACCGGAGGCCCAGCCCAGAATTGCTGTTTTTTTTGCCTATTTCAGTGTTTCGAAGAAACGGAATATCAAATGGAGTCCAAACGGAATAAAACCTTCGGGAATGTGATTTTCTCACCGAACGTGGTCCAGGAGACTTGGACCCTACCCCTAGGGCGCGCCCCCTGCCTCGTGGGCCCCTCGGTGCCCCACCGACGTACTCCTTCCTCCTATATATAGCTACGTACCCCCAAACGATCAGAAGAGGAGCCAAAAACCTAATTCCACCGTTGCAACTTTCTGTATCCACGAGATCCCATCTTGGGGCCTGCTTCGGAGCTCCACTTGAGAGGGCCGTCATCACGGAGGGCTTCTACATCATCATAGCCTCTCCGATGAAGTGTGAGTAGTTTACCTCAGACCTTCGGGTCCATAGTTAGTAGCTAGATGGCTTCTTCTCTATTTTTGGATCTCAATACAAAGTTCTCCCCCTCTCTTGTGGAGATCTATTCGATGTAATCTTCTTTTTGCGGTGTGTTTGTTGAGACCGATGAATTGTGGGTTTATGATCAAGTCTATCTATGAATAATATTTGAATCTCCTCTGAATTCTTTTATGTATGATTGGTTATCTTTGAAAGTCTCTTCGAATTATCCGTTTTGTTTGGCCAACTAGATTGGTAGTTCTTGCCATGGGAGAAGTGCTTAGCTTTGGGTTCGATCTTGCGGTGTCCTTTCCCAGTGATAGAAGGGGCAACAAGGCACGTATTGTATCGTTGCCATCGAGGATAACAAGATGGGGTTTATTTCATATTGCATGAATTTATCTCTCTACATCATGTCATCTTGCTTAAGGCGTTACTCTGTTTTAACTTAATACTCTAGATGCATGCTGGATAGTGGTCGATGAGTGGAGTAATAGTAGTAGATGCAGAATCGTTTCGGTCTACTTGTCACGGACGTGATGCCTATATACATGATCATGCCTAGATATTCTCATAACTATGCTCAATTCTG
Source organism: Triticum aestivum (assembly GCF_018294505.1). Taxonomy (NCBI): domain Eukaryota; kingdom Viridiplantae; phylum Streptophyta; class Magnoliopsida; order Poales; family Poaceae; genus Triticum; species Triticum aestivum. Next base: position 76,307,161 of record NC_057794.1, on the reverse strand, counting down.
TCAATTGCTCAACAGTAATTTGTTCACCCACCGTAGAATAATTATGCTCTTGAGAGAAGCCACTAGTGAAACCTATGGCCCCCGGGTCTATTCTCATCATATCAATCTCCATCACTTTAATCTTGCTTTACTTTTTACTTTGCCTTTAATTTTTACTTTGCATCTTTATACCAAAAGTACCAAAAATATTGTATCTATCAGATCTCACTCTCGTAAGTGACCGTGAAGGGATTGACAACCCCTAATCGCGTTGGTTGCGAGTAGCTATCGTTTTGTGCAGGTACGAGGGACTTGAGCGTGGCCTCCTACTGGATTGATACCTTGGTTCTCAAAAACTGAGGGAAATACTTACGCTACTTTGCTGCATCATCCCTTCCTCTTCGGGTAAAACCAACGCAAGATCAAGAGGTAGAAGAAGGATTTCTGGCGCCGTTGCCGGGGAGTCTACGCAAAAAGTCAACATACCAAGTACCCATCACAATCCCTATCTCTCGCATTACATTATTTGCCATTTGCCTCTCGTTTTCCTCTCCCCCACTTCACCCTTGCCGTTTTATTCGCCCTCTCTCTCTCTCTATCCTCCCTCTCTATTTGCCTCTTTTGCCCGTTTGCTCTTGTTTGCTCATGTGCTAGTTTGCTTGTTTGTCGCGATGGCTCAAGATACTACTAAATTGTGTGACTTCACCAATACCAATAATAAGGATTTCCTTAGCACTCCGATTGCTCCTCTTGCTAATACTGAATCTTGTGAAATCAATGCTGCTTGGTTGAATCTTGTTATGAAAGATCAATTCGCCGGCCTTCCTAGTGAAGATGCCACTACTCATCTGAATAGCTTCGTTGATTTATGTGATATGCAAAAGAAAAAAGATGTCGATAATGATGTCGTTAAATTGAAGCTATTTCCTTTTTCGCTTAGAGATCGTGCTAAAGCTTGGTTTTCGTCTTTGCCTAAAAATAGTATTGATTTTGGAACAAGTGCAAAGTTGTTTTTATCTCTAAGTATTTCCCTCCCGCTAAGATCATCTCTCTTAGAAACGATATTATGAACTTTAAACAACTTGATCATGAACATGTTGCACAAGCTTGGGAGAGAATGAAATTAATGATACGTAATTGCCCTACTCATGGTTTGAATTTGTGGATGATTATACAAATTTTTTATGCCGGATTGAATTTTGCTTCTAGAAATCTTTTAGATTCGGCAGCGGGAGGCACTTTCATGGAAATAGCTTTAGGAGATGCTACTGAACTCCAAGATAATATTATGGTCAATTATTCTCAATGGCATACTGAAAGATCTTCTAATAAAAAAGTGCATGCGATAGAAGAAATCAATGTTTTGAGTGGCAGATGGATGAACTTATGAAATTATTTGCTACTAAGAGTGTTTCTTCTGATCCTAATGATATGCCTTTGTCTACTTTGATTGAGAATAACAATGAATCTATGTATGTGAATTTTGTTGGTAGGAATAATTTTGGTAACAACGCTTATAGAGGGAATTTTAATCCTAGGCCATATCCTAGTAATCCTTCTAATAATTATGGGAATTCTTACAACAACTCTTATGGAAATTATAATAAGATGCCCTCTGAATTTGAGAATAGTGTTAAAGAGTTTATGAATTCACAAAAGAATTTTAATGCTTTGCTTGAAGAGAAATTGCTTAAAGTTGATGATTTGGCTAGGAACATTGATAGAATTTCTCTTGATATTGATTCTTCAAAGCTTAGATCTATTCCTCCTAAGCATGATATCAATGAGTCTCTCAAAGCTATGAGAATTTCCATTGATGAGTGCAAGGAAAGAACCGCTAGGATGCGTGCTTCCAAAGATGCCTTTTTTAAAGCGTGTTCTTCTAGTTCCTATGAAAATAATGATGAAGATCTAAAAGTTATTGATGTGTCCCCTATTAAATCCTTGTTTTGCAATATGAATCTTGATAATGATGGGACTGAATATGATCCACCTTTACCTAGAAGGTGTTCCAATAATTCTGAATCTTTTGATCTTGATGCTAAATTTGATAAGAGTGGGATTGAAGAAATTAAAACCCTAGATATTGCTAAACCCACTATATTGGATTTCAAGGAATTTAATTATGAAAATTGCTCTTTAATTGATTGTATTTCCTTGTTGCAATCCGTGCTAAAATCTCCTCACGCTTATAGTCAAAATAAAGCGTTTACTAAACATATCGTTGATGCCTTGATGCAATCTTATGAATAAAAACTTGAATTGAAAGTTTCTATCCCTAGAAAACTCTATGATGAGTGGGAACCAACTATTAAAATTAAAATTAAATATCATGAGTTTTATGCTTTGTGTGATTTGGGTGCTAGTGTTTCCACTATCCCCAAAACTTTGTGTGATTTGCTAGATTTCCGTAATTTTGATGATTGCTCTCTAAACTTGCATCTTGCGGATTCTACTATTAAGAAACCTATGGGAAGAATTAATGATGTTCTTATTGTTGCAAATAGGAATTATGTGCCCATAGATTTCATTGTTCTTGATATAGATTGCAATCCTTCTTGCCCTATTATTCTTGGTAGACCTTTCCTTAGAACGGTTGGTGCGATTATTGATATGAAGGAAGGGAATATTAGATTTCAATTTCCATTGAAAAAGGTCATGGAACACTTTCCTAGAAAGAAAATAAAATTGCCATATGAAACTATCGTGAGAGCCACTTATGGATTGCCTACCAAAGATGGCAATACGTAGATCTATCCTCGCTTTTATGCCTAGCTAGGGGCGTTAAACGACAACGCTTGTTGGGAGGCAACCCAATTTTATTTTTATTCCTTGCTTTTTTCTCCTGATTAGTAATAAATAAATCATCTAGACTCTGTTTTGGTTGTGTTTTTTGTGTTTAATTAGTGTTTGTGCCAAGTAGAACCGTTGGGAAGACTTGGGGAAAGTCTTGTTACACTTGCTGTAAAAAATAGAAACTTTAGTGCTCACGAGAACTGCTGCAATTTTTATTTTAAGAGTGATATTTAGTTAGTTCTTTTTGCATATGATTAATAGATAAATTACTCACATCCAGAAATTTATTTAGAATTTTTGGGGTTCCAGATCTTGCGCTAGCTACAGATTACTACAGACTGTTCTGTTTTTGACAGATTCTGTTTTTCGTGTGTTGTTTGCTTATTTTGATGAATCTATGGTTAGTAAAATAGTTTATAATCCATTAGAGAAGTTGGAATACAGTAGGTTTAACACCGATATAAATAAAGAATGAGTTCATTACAGTACCTTGAAGTGGTCTTTTGTTTTCTTTCGCTAATGGAGCTCACGAGTTTTCTACTTTAAGTTTTGTGTTGTGAAGTTTTCAAGTTTTGGGTGAATTCTTGTGATGGATTATGGAACAAGGAGTGTCAAGAGCCTAATCTTGGGGATGCCCATGGCACCCCCAAGATAATCCAAGGACACCAAAAAGTCAAAGCTTGGGGATGCCCCGGAAGGCATCCCCTCTTTCGTCCACTTCCATCGGTAATTTACTTGGAGCTATATTTTTATTCACCAACATGATATGTGTTTTGCTTGGAGCGTCTTGTATTATTTTTGTATTTGTGTTTTAGTATGCCACAATCATCCTTTCCGTACACACCTTTTGAGAGAGCCATACGTGAATTAGAATTTGATAGAATACTATATGTGCTTCACTTATATCTTTTGAGCTATGTAGTTTTGCTCTATGTGCTTCACTTATATCTTTTGAGAGTTATAATTTTGCTCTATGTGCTTCACTTAGATCTTTTAGAGCACAGTGGTGGATTTGTTTTAAAGAAACTATTTATCTCTCATGCTTCACTTAAATTATTTTGAGAGTCTCTTACTAGCATGGTAATTTGCTTAATAATAATATGCTTGGTATTCAAGATTTGTGAAACTTTCTTTTGAGTGTGTTGAATACTAAGAAAAGTTGGATGCTTGATAATTGTTTTGAGATATGGAGGTGATAATATTAAATTCATGCTAGTTGAGTAGTTGTGAATTTAAAGAATACTTGTGTTAAAGTTTGTGATTCCCGTAGCATGCACGTATGGTGAACCGTTATGTGATGAAGTTGGAGCATGATTTATTTATTGATTGTCTTCCTTATGAGTGGCGGTCGGGGATGAGCGATGGTCTTTTCCTACAAATCTATCCCCCTCGGAGCATGCACGTAATACTTTGCTTTGATAACTTCTAGATTTTTGCAATAAGTATATGAGTTCTTTATGACTAATGTTGAGTCCATGGATTATACGCACTCTCACCCTTCCACCTTTGCTAGCCTCTCTAATACCGCGCACCTTTCGCCGGTATCATACACCCACCATATACCTTCCTCAAAACAGCCACCATACCTACCTATCATGGCATTTCCATAGCCATTCCAAGATATATTGCCATGCAACTTTCCACCGTTCCGTTTATCATAACACATTCATCATTGTCATATTGCATATCCCGGTACACCGCCGGAGGCATTCATATAGAGACATATTTTGTTCTAAGTATCGAGTTGTAATTGTTGAGTTGTCAGAAAAATAAAAGTGTGATGATCATCATTTTTAGAGCATTGTCCCAAGTGAGGAAATAATGATGGATAGTATGATTCCCCCATAAGTCGGGATGAGACTCCGGACGAAAAATAAATAAAAGAGGCCAAAGAAGCCCAAATAAAAAAATAAAAAAGAAGAGGCCATAAAAAAGAGAAAAGGCCCAAATAAAAAAATAATAAAAAAAGAGAGAAAAAGAGAGAAGGGACAATGTTACTATCCCTTTACCACACTTGTGCTTCAAAGTAGCACCATGATCTTCATGATAGAGAGTCTCCTATGTTGTCACTTTCATATACTAGTGGGAATCTTTCATTATAGAACTTGGCTTGTATATTCCAATGATGGGCTTCCTCAAATTGCCCTAGGTCTTCATGAGCAAGCAAGTTGGATGCACACCCACTTAGTTTCTTTTTGAGCTTTCATATACTTATAGCTCTAGTGCATCCGTTGCATGGCAATCCCTACTCACTCACATTGATATCTATTGATGGGCATCTCCATAGCCAGTTGATACGCCTAGTTGATGTGAGACTATCTTCTCCTTTTTGTCTTCTCCACAACCACCATTCTATTCCACCTATAGTGCTATATCCATGGCTCACGCTCATGTATTGCGTGAAGATTGAAAAAGTTTTGAAAAAGTTATAGTATGAAACAATTGCTTGGCTTGTCATCGAGGTTGTGCATGATTTAGATACTTTGTGTGGTGAAGATAGAGCATAGCCAAACTATATGATTTTGTAGGGATAACTTTCTTTGGCCATGTTATTTTGAGAAGACATAATTGCTTTGTTAGTATGCTTGAAGTATTATTATTTTTATGTCAATATAAACTTTTGTCTAGAATCTTTCGAATCTGGATATTCATATCACAATTAAGAAGATTTGCATTGAAATTATGCCAAGTAGCACTCCGCATCAAAAATTCTTTTTTATCATTTACCTACTCGAGGACGAGCAGGAATTAAGCTTGGGGATGCCTGATACATCTCCAACGTATTTATTATTTTTGATTGGTCCATGCTATATTATCTACTATTTTGGACTATATTGGGCTTTATTTTCCACATTTATATTATTTTTGGGACTAACCTATTAACCGGAGGCCCAGCCCAGAATTGCTGTTTTTTTGCCTATTTCATTGTTTCGAAGAAACGAAATATCAAACGGAGTCCAAACGGAATAAAACCTTCGGGAACATGATTTTCTAACCGAACGTGATCCAGGAGACTTGGACCCTACTCCAAGGAATCAAAGACGCGGTCACGAGGGTGGGGGGGGGTGCGCCCCCCTGCCTCGTGGGCCCCTCGGTGCTCCACTGACGTACTCCTTCCTCCTATATATACCTACGTACCCCCAAACGATCAGAAGAGGAGCCAAAAACCTAATTCCACCGCCGCAACTTTCTGTATCCACGAGATCCCATCTTGGGGCCTGTTCCGGAGCTCCGCCGGAGAGGGCCGTCATCACGGAGGGCTTCTACATCATCATAGCCTCTCCGATGAAGTGTTAGTAGTTTACCTCAGACCTTCGGGTCCATAGTTAGTAGCTAGATGGCTTCTTCTCTCTTTTTGGATCTCAATACAAAGTTCTCCCCCTCTCTTGTGGAGATCTATTCGATGTAATCTTCTTTTTGCGGTGTGTTTGTTGAGACCGATGAATTGTGGGTTCATGTTCAAGTCTATCTATGAATAATATTTGAATCTCCTCTGAATTCTTTTATGTATGATTGGTTATCTTCGCAAGTCTCTTCGAATTATCCATTTGGTTTGGCCAACTAGATTGGTAGTTCTTGCCATGGGAGAAGTGCTTAGCTTTGGGTTCGATCTTGCGGTGTCCTTTCCCAGTGATAGAAGGGGCAGCAAGGCACGTATTGTATCATTGCCATCGAGGATAACGAGATGGGGTTTATTTCATATTGCATGAATTTATCTCTCTACATCATGTCATCTTGCTTAAGGCGTTACTCTGTTTTTAACTTAATACTCTAGATGCATGCTGGATAGCGGTCGATGAGTGGAGTAATAGTAGTAGATGCAGAATCGTTCCGGTCTACTTGTCATGGACGTGATGCCTATATACATGATCATTACTAGATATTCTCATAACTATGCTCAATTCTGTTAATTGCTCAACAGTAATTTGTTCACCCACCATAGAATACTTATGCTCTTGAGAGAAGCCACTAGTGAAACCTATGGCCCCCGGGTCTATTCTCATCATATCAATCTCCATCACTTTAATCTTGCTTTGCTTTTTTACTTTGCCTTTACTTTTTACTTTGCATCTTTATACCAAAAATACCAAAAATATTATATATATCAGATCTCACTCTCGTAAGTGACCGTGAAGGGATTGACAACCCCTAATCGCGTTGGTTGCGAGTATCTATCGTTTTGTGCAGGTACGAGGGACTTGAGCGTGGCCTCCTACTGTATTGATACCTTGGTTCTCAAAAACTGAGGGAAATACTTATGCTACTTTGCTGCATCATCCCTTCCTCTTCGGGGAAAACCAACACAAGCTCAAGAGGTAGCAATCAACACTATAGCCTCTCCGATGATGTGTGAGTAGTTTACCACAGACCTTCGACTCCATAGTTATTAGCTAGATGGCTTCTTCTCTCTCTTTGGTTCTCAATACAAAGTTCTCCTCGATGTTCTTGGAGATCTATTCGATGTAATACTTTTTGCAGTGTATTTGCCGAGATTCGATGAATTGTGGATTTATGATCAAGTTTATCATGAATAATATTTGGTTCTTCTCTGAATTCTTATATGCATGATTTGATATCTTTGCAAGTCTCTTCGAATTATTGGTTTAGTTTGGCCTACTAGACTGATCTTTCTTGCAATGGGAGAAGTGCTTAGCTTTGGGTTTAATCTTGCGATGTCCTTTCCCAGTCACAGTAGGGGCAGCAAGGCACGTATTTTATTGTTGCCATCAAGGATAAAAGATGGGGTTTATATCATATTGCTTGAGTTTATCCCTCTATATCATGTCATCTTGCTTAAAGCGTTACTCTGTTCTTATGAACTTAATACTCTAGATGCTTGTTGGATAGCGGTTGATGTGTGGAGTAATAGTAGTAGATGCAGAATTGTTTCGGTCTACTTAACACGAACGTGATGCCTATATTCATAATCATTGCCTAGATATTCTCATAACTATGCGCTCTTTTATCAATTGCTCGGTAGTAATTTGTTCACCCACCGTAATACATGCTATCATGAGAGAAGCCACTAGTGAAACCTATGGCCCCTGGGTCTCTTTCTTATTATATTGCATCTCTTTTTATTTACATCGCATCTCGTATACTATTTTGCAATCTTTACTTTCCAATCTATACAACAAAAATACCAAAAATATTTATCTTACTATCTTTATCAGATCTCAATTTTGCGAGTGACCGTGAAGGGATTGACAACCCCTTTATCGCGTTGGTTGCAAGGTTCTTGATTGTTTGTGCAGGTACTAGGTGACTTGCGTGTTATCTCCTACTGGATTGACACCTTAGTTCTCAAAAACTAAGGGAAATACTTACGCTACTTTGCTGCATCACCCTTTCCTCTTCAAGGGAAAACCAACGCATGCTCAAGAGGTAGCAAGAAGGATTTCTGACGCTGTTGCTAGGGAGATCTACGCTCAAGGCAAGACATACCAAGTACCCATCATAAACTCTTCTCCCTCGCATTACATTATTTTCCATTTGCCTCTCGTTTTCCTCTCCCCCACTTCACCCTTGCCCTTTTCTTTCGCCCTTCTTCTGTTCGATCTTGTGTTACCATGTACCATCTTTTTGCTTGCATCTTCACTTGCTAAAAGTTTATGGATCCTCATCCACTTTCTAATCTCTTTAAGAGATCCAATTATGATGAACCTATTACTAGTGAGTTGAGTGCACTAGATTATCTTTATGAGGTTTTGCTTGAAATTCATGAATCTGAAAAGTGTGATGAATTACTTTATGAAGCGATTCACGATAGATCTTTGAATAAAAAGCATGATTGCAATGATTTTATTATAAATTCTATTGATGTAAATTGTGCTAATAATATGCAAAACCCTAAGCTTGGGGATGCTAGTTTTGCTATGTCCTCTACTTGTTGCAATGATCACGATTGGAGTGATTCTTCTTATGATCTTGAAATTTTATTTAAGCCCCATGATGAATATGAGATTGATAATAATGTTTGCAATAATATTGAAAGTGGGTTTGGAAGAGTGTCAACTTTAGATGTGACATATTTGGATGATGTCCAGTCTTATGAAGTTTTTGATAAAAGTGGGTTCGGAGAGGTCATGACTTTATTTTATGTTAATCCCGCTATTTTGGAAGAGTGTCAACTTTGCATGCATGTGGATCATGAAGAGAAAATTTTATGTGATAGCTATATTGTTGAATTTGATTATGATCCTACACGTAATTATTATGAGAGAGGAAAATATGGTTGTAGAAATTTTCATGTTACTAAATTACCTCTCGTTATGTTGAGATTGCTGTTGTTTCTTTCTGCTTCCTTGCATATGCTAGTTTTAGCTTGCCTTGATAGTTTGTTTGCCTATAAGATGCCTATGCATAGGAAGTATGTCAGACTTAGATGTGTTTGTCACATGTTTCATGATGCTCCCTTCGTGTTCCAATTGCAATCTTTCATGTGAGCATCATTAAAATTATCAATGCCTACCTAGGGGCGTTAAACGATAGCGCTTGTTGGGAGGCAACCCAATTTTATTTTTATTGTTTACTTTTTGTTCATGTTTAGTAATAAATAATTTATCTAGCCTATGTTATGATTGTTTTTATGTTTTAATTAGTGTTTGTGCCAAGTAAAGCCTTTAGGATCTTCTTGGGTGATTGTTGTTTGATCTTGCTGAAAAATAGAAAGTATGCGCTCACGAAAATAATTTTCATTTTTACCAGAGAGGGATAAAATACCAATTCTAACGGCAGTATATCAATATACAAATTATTTAGGTCGCCCTAATTTTTCAGAATTTTTGGAGTTACAGAAGTATTTGAAACCTCCAGATTTCTACAGACTGTTCTGTTTTGACAGATTCTGTTTTTCGTGTGTTGTTTGCTTATTTTGATGAATCTATGGCTAGTATCAGGGGGTATGAACCATAGATAAGTTGGAATACAGTAGGTTTAACACCGATATAAATAAAGAATGAGTTAATTACAGTACATTAAAGTGGTGGTTTGTTTTCTTATACTAACGGAGCTCATGAGATCTTTTGTTAAATTTTGTGTTGTGAAGTTTTCAAGTTTTTGGGTAAAGATTTGATGGATTTTGGAACAAGGAGAGGCAAGAGCATAAGCTTGGGGATGCCCAAGGCACCCCAAGGTAAAATTCAAGGACAACCAAAAGTCTAAGCTTGGGGATGCCCCGGAAGGGCGTCCCCTCTTTCGTCTTCGTCTATAGGTAACTTTACTTGAGGCTATATTTTTATTCACCACATGATATGTGTTTTGCTTGGAGCGTCTTGTATGATTTGAGTCTTTGCTTTTTAGTTTACCACAATCATCCTTGCTATACACACCTTTTTGGAGAGACACACATGAATCGGAATTTATTAGAATACTCTATGTGCTTCACTTATATCTTTTGAGCTAGATAATTTTGCTCTAGTGCTTCACTTATATCTTTTTAGAGCACGGTGGTGGTTTAATTTTATAGAAATTATTGGTCTCTCATGCTTCACTTATATTATTTTGGGAGTCTTTTAGAACAGCATGGTAATTTGCTTTGGTTATAAAACCAGTCCTAATATGATGGGCACCCAAGACGGGTATAATAAAAACTTTCATATAGAGTGCATTAAATACTATGAGAAGTTTGATACTTGATAATTGTTTTGAGATATAAAGATGGTGATATTAGAGTTGTGCTAGTTGAGTAATTGTGAAATTGATAAATACTTGTGTTGAGGTTTGCAAGTCCCATAGCATGCATGTATGGTAACCGTTGTGTGACAAATTTGAAGCATGAGGTGTTCTTTGATTGCCTTCCTTATGAGTGGTGGCCGGGGACGAGCGATGGTCTTTTCCTACCAATATATCCCCCTAGGAGCATGCACGTAGTGCTTGGTTTTGATGACTTGTAGATTTTTGCAATAAGTATGTGAGTTCTTTATGACTAATGTTGAGTCCATGGATTATACACACTCTCACCCTTCCACCATTGCTAGCCTCTCTTGTGCCGCACAACTTTCGCCGGTACTATAAACCCATCATTTACCTTCCTCAAAACAACCACCATACCTACCTATTATGGCATTTCCAAAGCCATTCCGAGATATATTGCCATGCAACTTTCCACCGTTCCGTTTATTATGACACGCTTCATCATAGTCATATTGCTTTGCATGATCATGTAGTTGACATCGTATTTGTGGCATGGCCACCATTCATAATTTTTTATACATGTCACTCTTGATTCATTGGACATCCCGGTACACCGCTGGAGGCATTCACATAGAGTCATATTTTGTTCTAAGTATCGAGTTGTAATTCTTGAGTTGTAAGTAAATAAAAGTGTGATGATATTCATTATTAGAGCATTGTCCCATGTGAGGAAAGGATGATGGAGACTATGATTCCCCCACAAGTCGGGATGAGACTCCGGACAAAAAAAGAGGCCATAAATAAGAAAAGGGCCCAAAAAATGAGAGAAAAAGAGAGAAGGGGCAATGTTACTATCATTTTTCCACACTTGTGCTTCAAAGTAGCACCATGATCTTCATGATAGAGAGTCTCTTATGTTGTCACTTTCATATACTAGTGGGGATTTTTCATTATAGAACTTGGATTGTATATTCCAATGATGGGCTTCCTCAAATTGCCCTAGGTCTTCGTGAGCAAGCAAGTTGGATGCACACCCACTTAGTTACTTTTGTTGAGCTTTCATACACTTATAGCTCTAGTGCATCCCTTGCATGGCAATCCCTACTCACTCACATTGATATCTATCCATGGGCATATCCATAGCCCATTGATACACCTAGTTGATGTGAGACTATCTTCCTCCTTTTTGTCTTCTCCACAACCGCCGTTCTATTCCACCTATAGTGCTATGTACATGGCTTGCGCTCATATATTGCGTGAAAGTTGAAAAAGTTTGAGAATGCTAAAGTATGGAACAATTGCTTGGCTTATCATCGGGGTTGTGCATGATGGGAGCATTTTGTGTGACAAAAATAAAGCATGGCCAAACTATATGATTTTGTAGGGATGAGCTTTCTTTGGCTATGTTATTTTGAGAAGACATAATTGCTTGGTTAGTATGATTGAAGTATTATTATTTTTATGTCAATATTAAACTTTTGTCTTGAATCTTTTGGATATGAACATTCATGCCACAATAAAGAAAATTACATTGAAAATTATGTTAGGTAGCATTCCACATCAAAAATTCTGTTTTTACCATTTAACTACTCGAGGATGAGCAGGAATTAAGCTTGGGGATGCTTGATACGTCTCCAATGTATCTATAATTTTTTATTGTTCGATGCTATTATATTATCTGTTTTGGATGTTTAATGGGCTTTGATATGCTATTTTATATTATTTTTGGGACTAACCTATTAACCGAAGGCCCAGTGCCAGTTTTTGTTTTTTTGCCTATTTTAGTGTTTCACAGAAAAGGAATATCAAACGGAATCCAACCGGAACGAAACCTTCGAGAGGATCTTTCTTGGAACAAACGCAAACCAGAAGACTTGGAGTGGAAGTCTGGAAGTCCACGAGGCAGCCACGAGATAGGAGGGCATACCCAGGGGGGTAGGCGCGCCCCCACCCTCGTGGGCCCCATGGAGCTCCACCGACGTACTTATTTCGCCTATATATACTCTTATACCCTAAAAACATTAGGGAACCACAAAACCACTTTTCCACCGCCGCAACCTTCCGTACCCGTGAGATCCTATCTGGGGCCTTTTCCGGCGATCTGCCGAAGGGGGAATCGATCATAGAGGGCTTCTACATCGACACCATAGCCTCTTCGATGATGTGTGAGTAGTTTACCACAGACCTTTGGGTCCATAGTTATTAGCTATATGGCTTCTTCTCTCTCTTTGGTTCTCAATATAAAGTTCTCCTCGATGTTCTTGGAGATCTATTTGATGTAATACTTTTTGTGGTGTGTTTGCCAAGATCCGATGAATTGTGGATTTATGATCAAGTTTATCTATGAATAATATTTGGTTCTTCTCTGAATTCTTATATGCATGATTTGATATCTTTGCAAGTCTCTTCGAATTATCGGTTTAGTTTAGCCTACTAGATTGATCTTTCTTACAATGGGAGAAGTTCTTAGCTCTGGTTCAATCTTGTGGTGTCCTTCCCAGTGACAGTAGGGGCAACAAGGCACGTATTTTATTGTTGCCATAGAGGATAAAAAGATAGGGTTTATATCACATTGCTTGAGTTTATCCCTCTATATCATGTCATCTTGCTTAAAGCGTTACTCTATTCTTATGAACTTAATACTCTATATGCATGCTGGATAGCGGTCGATGTGTGGAGTAATAGTAGTAGATGCAGAATCGTTTTGGTCTACTTAACACGGACGTGATGCCTATATTCATAATCATTGCCTAGATATTCTCATAACTATGCGCTCTTTTATCAATTGCTCCGCAGTAATTTGTTCACCCACCGTAATACGTGCTATCATGAGAGAAGCCACTAGTGAAACCTATGGCCCCCGGGTCTCTTTCTTATTATATTGCATCTCTTTTTATTTACATCACATCTCGTTTACTATTTTGCAATCTTTACTTTGCATTCTATACAACAAAAATACCAAAAATATTTATATTACTATGTTTATCAGATCTCACTTTTGCGAGTGATCGTGAAGGGATTGACAACCCCTTTATCGCGTTGGTTGCAAGGTTCTTGATTGTTTGTGCAGGTACTAGGTGACTTGCGTGTTATCTCCTACTAGATTGATACCTTGGTTCTCAAAAACCGAGGGAAATACTTACGCTACTTTGCTGCATCACGCTTTCCTCTTCAAGGGAAAACCAACGCATGCTCAAGAGGTAGCATCCTCATGCTCACCAAAAGAATGGTTCCGCTGAGAGAAAACATCGTCACATAGTTGATATGGGACTAGCACTGCTAGCAAATGCATCCATGCCACTTAAGTTTTGGGATGAATCCTTCTTAACTGCCAAATATCTCATCAATTTGCTTCCAAGCAAAGTTATCAAACTTGACACACCTATTACATGTCTCCTGGGTGTTACACCCAACTACACATCTCTTCGTGTTTTTGGATGTGCATGTTGGCCCAATCTCAGACCCTACAACACATGCAAACCCGCTTTTCGCTCTAAAAGATGTGTCTTTTTAGCCTATAGCTCTATGCATAAAGGGGTCAAATGTCTTGATGTTCCTACTGGTAGGGTCTACATATAAGAGATGTCGTTTTTGATGAGTCCGTGTTTCCCTTTGCATCACTTCATCCCAATGCCGGTGCACTCATTCACAAAGAAATTCTTGTTCTTCCTACACATCTTCGGTCTTTTGATCATGGGGGCGATGATTGTACTAACCAATGTGATGATATTCCTGCTGGTACTGGTCTTACTCTTATGCCTATGCAGGTCCCTGGAGAAAACGACACTCAAAATGATCAAAATCCCAAAAATATAGCTCAAAATGATCCTATATTTCATGTGAAAGAAGGAGACGAGCCTGGCACAGATAACGAAGACGATCCGGTGGTGCCTGATACACCTGCATGCGCGCAGTCCTTGGATCGCGTGACAGGACCCCCCTTGGATCGCGCTCCCACCAGCAGCAGTATCAGCTCATGGGCCGGCCACTCCCGTGCCACCGCGTCATCGACAGGCGGGGACAGCAGCGAGACCGGATCTCCCTCGCCTCGCATGCACATGTGAGGGAGTCTTGGACTAAGGGGTCCTCGGGCGTCCGACCTGTTAGCCATCGGCCGGACTGATGGGTTGTGAAGATACGAAGACCGAAGACTACAGTCGTGTTCAAACATGACTATCCTTGGCGTGGAAGGCAAGCTTGGCTACCAAATATGTAGATCCCTTTCTTTGTAACCGACCTTGTGTAACCCTAGATCCTCCCAGTGTCTATATAAACCGGAGGACTTAATCTGGAGGATACTCATTATCATAACCATACAAGGTAGGCCTCTAGGGTTTTAGCTATTACGATCTCGTGGTAGATCAACTCTTGTAATACTCATATTCATCAAGATCAATCAAGCAGGACGTAGGGTATTACCTCCATAGAGAGGTCCCAAACTATAGGAGATATGCCATAGAGGCAATAATAAATGAAACTATTTATCTCCAAGTTCATAATTATGTTTACATTCCATGCTATAACTGCTATGGTTCTCGAGTCTGCAATAACACGAGGCTCGGAGGAAGACTCATATGCACGTGTGGAATAATAAATGGTAAGAAGTATTCTTAGTCTGGCCTCTAAGACTAGCTCAAGTGTTGCATGATGGTTCTGTTTTCCTGATCATGGGCATGCCAATGCCAGAAACTTTGAGGGCACAATGTTAAGAGAACATTTGTGTTGAATCGACCCGGATTGATCTTATGCTATGAGATTCATTCCTCACAAGTTTATGGTTGATAACACAGAGATGGTTAATGTTTGCATAATTCCTTAGACCATGAGAGTATCGAGTTTCTTCATACTTGCTTCATGAACTTTGGGGTTTGTTAAACGTCATCCGTAAATGGGTGGCTATTACGGTGGCTTACAGGTTCATGGAAAAGTGTGTCAAGTAACTTGATAGCTCAAGATTGGGATTTTCTCCTCCGACGATGGAGAGATATTCTCGGGCCCTCTCGGTGTTACGGTATCCATCATCATCTGGCCAGACACAGTGTGATTTGATCACAGGGATGCCAGAACACAGAAACGAGAAAAGAGAACAAAACCGGTAACGAGGTAACTTGCATGGTGGACAAATTGTTCGTCCACGGGGATGCAATAAATCTCACCTCGGGTATTTGTGACATATCGCGAAGCAATAGGAATAGCTCACTGCAACTGGAGGTTCACTCGAATATTCATTCGTGTGGATATAGGGGTCAATATGGGTGTCCACGGCTCCGGTGTCGATCATTGATCGGAAAGTGTTCCGGTCATGTCTATGCTTCACTGAACCTATAGGGTCACACGCTTAAGGGTCATCTATTTGCGGAATACTAGACAGGGAGTCTGAGAGAAATTTGCCGAAAAAGTTTTGGAGACAATGGAAGAGTTCCGAAGAGAGAATAGCGAAATAGTTTCGTAACACCGAAAAGTTGTTTCAGGATATACCATTAAGTCAAATTGGTTTCGGGACACACCTGATAATTCTTGGAGGGTGCCAGAATTATTCTGGAAACTTCTGGGAATTTTTGGGGATAAAAACCGAAAATGTTTCGGAGCTGCCGGTATCGCTTTGGTTGTTTTTCGCAGATGAAATTCACTAATCTGAAATTGTTTTAGAACGAATACAAAATCATTTTAGTGGGTACTGGAATTATTCTAAGACCCACATAAATATTTTCAGATTTAATGGATGCGAAAAATTGTCTTCATGAATAGTGAAAACGCATTTTTGTTTGCTTTCCGCAGATGAAAATCACTAAACCGGAATTGTTTCAGAACACGTTGAAAATTATTTTAGTGGGTACTGGAAATGTTCTGAGCCCACATAAATATTTTCAGTTCGAATCGACGCTAAAAAATGTTGTCATGAATAGTGAAAGTGCTTTTTGCTTGGCTTCTTGGAGAAGCCACCTTCAGGGCCTTTTGGTATTATCCCCTTGGCTTCTTGGAGAAGCCACCCTTGGGCTTGGCCTATAAATAGGGGTGGAGGGGGCTGCCTAAATACACACTCTTGATCTCATACAAATGCCATGCATGATCTGGCTCTCTCTCCATCCCAGCGAAATAGTTTCGTAGAGCCGAAAGGCTGGCTGGGTTCTGGCAGGAACTAGTTCTACACGGCGAAGCCCTGCCGGATAGATGACACCGTATGTGTGCAACTCTGTAGAAAGATCATAGTTTCGGTCTTAGTTCGAGAGTGCCTCCCGAAGGGCTGTCCGTGTGACCGTCCTAGTTTCAAAGGTCCTCCCGAAGGGCTGTCCAAGTGACTATCCGGCTTTCGAAGGTCCTCCCGAAGGGCTGTTCGCGACACCGACCGGGGGCTGTCCGGCCACCTCCCGGAGGGCTGTCCGAGGGGCAGATGAGGGTATACATCCTCGCGATTAGAAGCTTGTAAATCCTAGCTGCAGGGATCTGCACCGCCGATCGTCATCGACTCTACTTCTCGCTGCGCTACGAGTCGGTAGCGAAAAAGATCAAACCATGTATGCAGTCTCCATAGTGGTCCTGGGCTGGTGCATAGGTCCGATTTTTTTGTTTTCTGCTGCGTTACCCTACACGAACCTGGGTAAAGCATTGTGTCCCCTGTCTCCTGTTACCATCGACCTTAGACAGTTCGGGACCCCCTACCCGAGATCCGCCGGTTTTGACACCGACATTGGTGCTTTCATTGACAGTTCCACTATGTCGTCATCGAAAGGGTTGATGGCTTGACTTATCGTCAAGGAAAATATCACCTCCGGAGGAGCTCTGGCCTCTGGCCAAACCCTTCGGCTGGGCGGTTTTATCATGACCGCCCGTTCGGCCCATGAGCCGACGATGATGACCTCTCGAGTCATCAAAAATCGCCTCTGCGTTGATTCTGAATACGCCAAATGGATGGACCCGACGGATTTATCGTATTTGAACGAACTCCTAGATCGCATTGCCACCTTGGGGGTCGCTACAAATTACGATCGGATTGGCCTGACACCCGACCAGAGAGAAATTAAATCTCCACCGATCACCCACCAGAGAGCGGTAGTCGAGGAGCAAGATAACTCTTCCTCTATATTGAGGACGAACTATGTTCGGATCTCCGACCTCGAGAAGCCGGACACCTACCGGCAAAAAGACACGCCTTGTCCTCCAAACATAGAATCGGACGATAAGCTTCAAATATTAGTTGATATCCCGGAGCTCGAGCCACTAAGTCCGGAAGATCTTCGTACTCCAGACCCAAAGTTGGGTTAGGGTTCGGATTTAATTCCGCCCACCCACCCAGACATAGGCGCTCTCTTTAGCACGCAGCAGCAATCTCAGGAAACGGTCGACCACTTTTGGTCCAGATTCCTCCTTGTCAAAAACAAGATCAAAGATTGCCGCGATGAAGACGCGATCTCAGCATTTCGCAACAATTGCAGAGACAAGGGAATCTTGAATGCCATCAACCGCCGTCACATATTACACTTTGCTGACTTGGCAACTATCATGCAGATAGCGCAATGGAAAGCACTTGGAAGACTCAGGCAGCACGGTGGGGACCAGAAGTCCCCACTCAACCCCTCGTTCTGACGAAAAGGGCGCACCCTCAGGGCATGCCGGGACAAATGGTAAAGAAACACAAGCCCGTTATGGGGCGCGGAACTGTTCTAGAAGGATGGCTCGACGGGCCATGCAAAATACACACAACACCGGATAGCATACCAACCCACAGCCTTAGAGCATGTTGGATACTCCAGCAGGTGGCCAAGAGTGGTGAAGATATCCTCACCAGGAATACCCCAGAGCAACACCCCCGAGAAGATGACGACCTCAAAGTATTGACGGTATTCGAGACATTCGCTATCGGCATTCTGGGAATGGGGGCCCCCAGACTTGCCTGCCTGCGGCCCACGGTGTGGCTTTGCTAGCATGCCTGTACGGCCCATCTTCATCAACAAGGCATTCAAGACCCTCGCGAGGGGCCAAGCCTCGCGAGGCAGACGACACAAGACCTCCTTAGGAGCGGCCTCACCAGGTTGGCTCGCGAGGGGCGGTGAGTTCAAGGCCAGGTAAACCTCGCGAGGTTCTAGTGACGTGAGCCATGACGACCAAGGCTAGGCAGGCGCCAGCGCATGCAGTGTCCTTTTTTCCTCTTCGGTGCTAAGGAAGCAGGCGCAGGCGCGGAGTACCGAGGCTTCAAGCAAAGGTTTCCATATTAGTGCAACAAGACCAAGACCAGAAGGACGACAAGACCGAGGTCACCGTGGAGCCCAAGACGGCGTCACCACCAGAGCCTTTGGCAGGCGAAGACCACTTTTGTCAGGATAAGCTGTACTAGCTGTCCCCTTTCAAATTGGCCGTTGTTGGCTCCCTTCTCGCTCAATATTTGGGGAGAGGACCAGGGCCTCTATAAATAGGACTAGCCACCACCATAGCTAGGGAGGTGAGATCGAGAGAGACCAGAACACACACAAGTTCGCCAAGCACAAGCACACCTCAACCTCAGGAGGTTGTTCTTCCCTTTGTACTATTCATCCTCAGCCCGAGAGGCAATCCGCCACCGCCACACTGGAGTAGGGTATTACACCACAACGGTGGCCCGAACCAGTATAAATCTTGTGTCCTTTGTGTTGCTAATTCGTCGAGTTAGTCCGTAAGATCTTAGCTGAGCTAGGACGTGGATTGGTAGGGGGGAGATCTTCGTGCGCACCCCAGAGTTCGAACCTTAAGGGTTTTGCCGGAACCCGTGATCCGACATTTGGCGCACCAGGTAGGGGTGCGCCGAAGCTTCCCTTCCGTCGCTCCGCGTCATGTCGCTTCATTGTCTCCATGGCGGATGCACGCCGCGCCCGCAACGAGCGTCGGGCTGCCCTCGCCAACCGTGTTGCTCAGACAGCCCCTGTCGGCGGGCCACCCCGTCGCTCTCCGCCGCCTGCCACCAACGCCGCCACTGGACCGGCGGGGAACGAGCAGCAAGCATCCTCACTGCACCCGCGGTGCGATAGGACGGCCGCACCGCCACTCCATCACCGACTCCCGCTGGTTTGTCGTCTCATGCTCGTCGCGTTCCCGCAGACGCATGGGCCGCGCTCCTCATGGCGCACAAGCTCCTGCGCTACTGCCCAGTCGATGACCTCTACGAGGACTGGCTTGATCGCATCACCGAGCTTGTCCGTGTCGCAGGGGGCTCCCCTGCGCCGTCCCTCTCTCCGCCAGCCACGGGTGACGCAACTCACGAAGCACCTGCACCACCTCTGCAGCAAGACGGCTCCCTAGCACCAAGGCACGCGGCTCCATGGCGCGACCCACCGCGTCCGGCGCCCGCGCGTGAAGAAAGAAGCTATCAAGAAGTCCCTCGACCGCAAGAGAACGCTCCACCACTCCTTGCACCGCCGCTTCGGGATCGTTTGCTGCGGCAAGGCCCCGCGCCACTTCCGTAGCGGCGCGCAAGCACCAAGACCAAGTTCCACCTCCAAGGCGGGCCCCGGTGACCACGGCCGGCTGCCGCGCCTTCACCCCCGAGCTGCGTAGCATCGCCTGGCCGGGCAAGTTCAAGCCAGATCTGCCTCCTTGCTACGACGACACCCCTGACCCCATGAAGTTCCTGCAGCTCTATGAGCTGAGCATCGAGGCGGCCAACACGACGAGAAGGTCATGGCGAGCTGGTTTCCCATGGCCCTCAAGGATGGCGCCTGCTTGTAGCGCCCCATATGTAACTTGCCATATTTGTATTCCAACTCTTGCCATTTTCGACACTAAGTTATGAGATTCCTCGTTGTTGGGTTTTGTCTCCGTGTTGCTTTTGTCTTTGTCATGCATCTCATATCATGTCATCATGTGCATCGCATTTGCATACGTGTTCATCTCAGGCATCCGAGCATTTTCCCCGTTGTCCGTTTTGCATTCTGGCGCTCCTATGTCCTTCGGCGTCCCCTTTTGCCTCTTTTCGTGTGCGGGTGTTAAACGTTCTCGGACTGGACCGAGAATTTCCAAGCGGCCTTGGCATACTACCAGTAGACCGCCTGTCAAGTTTCGTGCCATTTGGACTTCGTTTGATACTCCAACGGTTAACCGAGGAGCCGTAAAGGCCTCGAGTGTGTTGCAGCCCAAAACCTCTCCAAAGTGGCCCAAAGCCCACCTAAACCCACTCCATCATCTCGGTCGTTCGATCACGATCGCGTGGCCGAAAACCGTGCTCAATTTGGAGCCTCCTAGCTCCTTCTATGTATAAATAGGTCCTCCCCATTCCAAATTCCGGATCAAACCCAACCCCCTCTTCCTCCGTGAGCAGGACACGTCCGCCCGGCGCCGGACATGTCCGCCGCGTCCACTCGCCCAATCGCCGCCCGCCATGTGGTGCATCGGCCCCACTTTCGCCGCCGGCCCGTCTGGCCCGCACAGGCCCCCGCGGCCCGGAGCCGCCGTCGCCGCTCCTCGGTCCTGCCGCCCGAGCCATCACCGCCCCGCCCCGCCATCGACGCCGCCGCCGCCACCCGGAGCCTCCGCGCCCATTCGCTGGACCCCGCCCAAGCTCGCTGCCGCCGCCGCCTCAACCGCGCCGCGCCGCCCCGACATCACCCGCGCCGCCCCGGCCAGGTCCCGGCCGCCGCGGCAAGGCCGGATCCGGCGCCCCTTGTCGGCCTCCTCTCCTCTGGCGGCCATTGTTCTTCTCCAGCGAGATCGAGCCGCGCCTCGGTTCGTGTGTTGATCCGGATCTGAGACGAACCCTAGGGTTGACCTTTTCCCCTCACTAAGTCCCCAGTTTTGCATATTTTTAGGCAACTTCATCGCATCATAACTTTGCATCGTGCTCCGTTTTGCGTGTAGCATATCAAATTGTTCGTCTGGATGTGCACTTCATTTCATTCCATTGCACCATGTTCATTTGAGTTCATATTGATGCCCTAAATGCTGTTGCAAGAGTGCTATGTAATGTTAGTTTCAAATTCTTATCAGATTATGGACATTTGTCATTTTTGCCATGTGTAATGTGTGCCTCCTATGAACTTGTGCCCTACATGTGTTTTGTAATATGTCATGCCATCTTTACAGGGGTGTATGCCATGTATTTTTGTGATCTTGTGGTGACTAGCACAAGCATGCAAAGTAGCTCTCGTGATGTTGCTGATTTCAGGGACTTAGAATTCTTCTAAGTCATTTCCCTGATGTTATTTTTATGCCATGTATTCATGTTGCTACAGAGTGATCCATGCCTCTTTTGAGCATGTTCAGTAAGGATGATTTTGAGATATTGTTGTGCTCTATCTATCCATGTCTTTGTTTGCAATTATGGAGCACCCTAGCATGACTCAATCTTGCTCTACGTTTGCTATAAAACTGTTCCTGGCAGATTGTTTACGTGTTAATCAATTTTGCCGAGGTTGTTGTAGTTGATCCATGCATGCTATGAGAGTGTTCTTGCCATGGTTAGCTTATTTATCATGTCTACTTGCTGGGTGTATGCTTAGCTTGTCATGCAATGCCTTGTGGTGAGTGCATTGAGCTTGTAAACATGCCTATGTAATTCTGTTTTTGCCATGTTCCAGTTTTCTGCTAAGTCTGAATCTGTTAACGAACTTGCTATGTTCACATGGTTGCCATTGTATTTTCTGATCCCTTTTGGCTTAAGGTCAGTAAAGGACTTTTGTTATATGCTTTGGGTAGCTTCATGCCATGCCTTGCTTTGCCATGATATGTTCCCGTAGCATGTTGTTATCTTGATCTAAACATTGCTTCCTGATGTTAAATCCTGACATGTTATTTTCACTAAGTCTGTGAACCTGATATCTTTTGCACTTTTGCCATGCTTGTTTGAACCTGCTATTGTGTGAACTAGCCGTACCTCAGTGTTCATCTTTTGTCAAGCATCTTGAGTGGATCACTGCCATGTGATTTGTTGTTCTGTTAGAGTGCAGTAGCTTGTTGGTCTTCATGCATTTAGATGGCCTCGTGCTATTAATCGCAGATCGGTGCCATATTTGTTTTGCTTGTCATTTGCAAACCGTGCATCCGATTTCGGTGATCTTTATATCGATTTCGACCAAAATCAACTCATATTTCCAGCAGCACTCTTGGTTTTCCAAGTTGAGGCCTAGTTCAAATCTTTCCTTTCCGAAGCATGCATATGCATTACATATCACATCCCGCATATCATGACATGTTTTGCATCATGTTGCTTGCGCATTGCGCTGTGGTTGATTGTGTCTCCCTTTGCTTGCGATCTTGCTTTGGGTAGAGCCGGGAGACGAGTACGTGATAGAGGAACCCTTTGAGAACGTTTACGAGGATCAAGCTTACGTCAACCCGGAGAACTTTGCAGGCAAGATGACCATACCGTTGAAATCACTTCTATCTTTGCTTGCTAGTTGCTTGCTCTATTGCTATGCCTATGATACGATACCTACCACATGCTTTATCATGCCTCCCATATTGCCATGTCAAACCTCTAACCCACCTTGTCCTAGCAAACCATTGTTTGGCTATGTTACCGCTTTGCTCAGCCCCTCTTATAGCGTTGTTAGTTGCAGGTGAAGATTGGAGTTTGTTCCTTGTTGTAACATGTTTATTGATGGGATATCACTATTATATCTTGTCTACTTTAATGCATCTATAAACTTGGTAAAGGGTGGAAGGCTCGGCCTTATGCCTGGTGTTTTGTTCCACTCTTGCCGCCCTAGTTTCCGTCATACCAGTGTTATGTTCCTTGATTTTGCGTTCCTTACACGGTTGGGTTATAATGGGAACCCCTTGACAGTTCGCCTTAAATAAAACTCCTCCCGCAAGGACCAACCTTGGTTTTACCATTTGCCACCTAGCCTTTTTCCCTTGGGTTTTGCGGACTCAAGGGTCATCTTTATTTTTTAACCCCCCCAGGTCAGTGCTTCTCTAAGTGTTGGTCCAAACTGAGCGATGTCCGGCGCCCCCTGGGCAACCAGGGTCTATGCCAACCCGACGTCTGGCTCATCCGGTGTGCCCGGAGAACGAGATATGTACAGCTCCTATCGGGATTTGTCGGCACATTCGGGCGGCTTTGCTGGTTTAGTTTTACCATTGTCGAGATGTCTTGTAACCGGGATTCCGAGTCTGATCGGGCCGTCTTGGGAGAAGGAATATCCTTCGTTGACCGTGAGAGCTTGTGATGGGCTAAGTTGGGACACCCATGTAGGGTTTTGAACTTTCGAAAGCTGTGCCCGCGGTTATGGGCAGATGGCTATTTGTTAATGTCCGGTTGTAGAAAACCTGAAACTTAACTTAATTAAAAATGGATCAACAACGTGTGTAGCCGTGATGGTCTCTTTTCGGCGGAGTCCGGGAAGAGAACACGGTCTTGAGTTATGCTTGTACGTAAGTATTTCTAGGATCAATTCTTGATCATAGTTTCCCGACCGTGCCTTGCCTTCTCTTCTCGCTCTCATTTGCGTATGTTAGCTACCATTTATGCTAGTGCTTGCTGCAGCTCCACCTCATACCTTTTCCCTATCTATAAGCTTAAATAGTCTTGATCGCGAGGGTGTGATATTGCTGAGTCTCCATGACTCACAGATTACTTCCAAAACCAGATGCAGGGACCGATGATACCATTCCAGGAGATACGACTGAGCTCAAGTGGGAGTTCGATGAGGACTCAGGACGATACTACGTTTCCTTTCCAGACGATCAGTAGTGGAGCCTAGTTGGGGCGATCAGGGACATTATGCATTTGGGGTTGTCTTTATTTTGGTTCCGTAGTCGGACCTTGAGTGTATCTGGATGATTGTAATGCTATATTTATGTATTGTTTGAAGTGGCGATTGTAAGCCAACTATGTACCTCTTTTCTTATTCAGTACATGGGATGTGTAAAGATTACCCCTCTTGCGACATTGCCTACAATGCGGTTATGCCTCTAAGTCGTGCTCCGACACGTGGGAGATATAGCCGCATCGTGGGTGTTACAAGTTGGTAATCAGAGCCTTCCCCGACTTAGGAGCCCCCTGCTTGATCGAATCGTTGGCGTTGTTGAGTCTAGAAAAATGTTTTGAGTCTTTTAGGATTATATATATCGGAGAGTAGGATTCTTTTTACTCCTCAGTCCCTTCGTCGCTCTGGTGAGGCATCCTGACGTAGAGTTTTGACTCTTCTCTTCTCAAATTTCACTAAAATTTTTAGGATCACGCAGGTATCTTGGAATCGTTCCGATGGTTTTGTGACGAGAACATTGTTCTTGGTGCCTCCTGACATTTAGGGGTTGTGGCAGTGTCCCGGGGAGTTGAGCTCCGAGGTGTTGTCGTCACAATTTTATCGTTGCAGTTCTGGAATACCTGAGTTTCGCCGACATCGAAAATCTCTTTTATGCAGTTGTTGGTGAGATAACCTCGACGCCACCCAGTACTGGGGCGGGAGTTCGGGAGTATTGGCATAACTCGTATAACGGATGCTTTTCGAAGGTTGAGGTAAATGATTTCCGAAGGTTTCTTGGTTATGTGTTGAAGGATGGATACAGCTGGATGTAGGATTTGCTAGTTTTGGGTGAGATATTATGCTTCCCCTGTATCCCCAACACCTGATTGCATAACCGGAAAATTTCGGGAGTTTCATAGGTGGGAATTCATGTAGCTCTAGTATTTCTTCCGCGGATATTTGGTTTGTGATTGGGTAATCCTTACCAAGCATTTGTTCATGTCCGTACCTTGTTGTTTTATTTATCTACCTCTATCTAAGTGGCTTCTCAATTTATGGAAGTGTGACCATTTAATTTGGAATGCATTCATTCATTCTTGTTCCAATGTTAAGACTATATGTTGCAATTTCGATCCATTTGATTCAGCTTGAATATATGTCTGTCAAGATGCTAACGGATGTCACCCTCTTCAGGATGGCTCCTCCAATGCATCAGAATCCTGAACCGCCGCCACCACCTCCACCTCCAGAGGCATGGCAAGCGGTGATGGCCGCTACCAACGCCAACACGCAGCTGATTATGCAACTCTTGCAAGAGCGCAACCAAGGAAATCAAGGCCATGGCAACAATTCAGAATCAGTTTGCTACACTCAACCAGTTCCTCGCAAACCAGCCAAAGACCTTCAGTAACTGTGTCGAGGCCACAGACGCTGAAGATTGGCTCGTGGATATCTGCAAACATTTCGAGTGCAACAACATTAGGCCTGAGGACTTTGTCAAGTTTGCTTTGTTCCAACTCAAAGACCAAGCTGCAGAGTGGTATCAGCAATACAAAGATTCCAGAGGAGGTCGTGTGATTACCTGGGATGAATTCCGCCAAGTCTTCAAAGCTCACCACATTCCTCAAAGTGTTGTTGAGAGCAAGCGTGAGGAATTCCGCAATCTGAAGCAAGGCAGCTTGTCTGTTTACCAATACAACATCATGTTCCAGAAGCTCGCTCATTTTGCTAAGCAAGACGTCCCTGACAAGAAGAGCATGATTTATCAGTTCAGAGGTGGCCTCAGAGAAGATCTCCAACTAGCTCTTGTGCTTTTTGAGCCGAAGAAGTACGATGAGTTCTACAATATGGCACTAAAGTAAGAGACTTCTCATCTCAAGTGCGACGCTTCCAAGAAGAGAGTAAGGGATGCAACTCCTTCTTCTTCCTCAACTCAAGTGGCAACTAAGCAGCAAAAGTATTGGTTGCCTCCTCCTCCTCCGTTCCGCCTGCCTTATCAGCAGAAGAGCAAAGGTGGCAATGGATCTTCCCAGCCACCCAACCCAGGCTTTCAGAACAAGACTTCGTCTCATGCTCCAAGATCAAGTGCTCCGTATCACCATCCGCTTTCAGAGGTCACATGCAACAAGTGTCAGCAGAAAGGTCACTATGCAAACAAATGCTTCAACCAGAGGCGTCTTCCTCCTCCTCCTCTTGTGAGATCTGCCAGCACCGCAGTGGTTAAGCATAATCCCAAGTCTGCAAAGGTAAACTTGATGAACACAGCTCAGGCAGAGGACTCGTCAGATGTGATCATGGGTAACCTTCCTGTTAACGATATTCCAGCAAAAGTCCTTTTTGATACTGGTGCACCGCATTGTTTCATTTCAAGACCATTTGCATCTAAGCATGAGTTTTCCAAGATTTGCCTAGACAGTTATCAGTTGTCTCTCCGGGTAAATTCATGAACGCAAGCTTTATGGTTCCGGATGTTTCTATCACGTTGGACGACTATAAATTTCTGTCCTCTCCAGTGGTCCTTGGTAACTCGGATATTGATCTTATTCTTGGAATGGACTGGCTTTCTAAGCACAAGGCTCAGCTTGATTGTGCTGCCAGGCAGATTCAATTGACACATTCGTCTGAGGATGTAATTGTCTTTGCTGCTCATGATGATACCATTCGACTGTTTTCTCTTAACGAGAAGGGCGAGTTGGATGCCATCTCTCAGATTCCAGTCGTTTGTGAATATCAAGACGTCTTTCAAGAAGAGCTTCCAGGAATGCCTCCTCACCGGCTAGTTGAATTCATCATCGATCTTGAGCCTGGCACGAAACCTGTTTGCAAACGTCCTTACAAGCTTGGACCTGAAGAGTTGAAGGAGCTGAAGAAACAACTCGATATTCAAGAGCGTATGGGTCTCATCCGACCAAGTTCTTGTCCATGGGGTTGTGGTGTTCTTTTTGTCAAGAAGAAGGATGGAACGGACCGAGTTTGTGTCGACTACCGTCCATTGAACAAGAAGACCATAAAGAACAAGTACCCACTTCCCAACATCAATGAGCTTTTCGAACAACTCAAAGGTGCTCAAGTATTCTCCAAGCTTGACCTCCGTATGGGCTATCATCAGATTCGCATTCGTGAAGAAGATATCCCCAAGACAGCATTCAGAACAAGCTATGGTTCATATGAATACACTGTCATGTCTTTCGGCCTTGTCAACGCTCCTCCAACATTCTCTCGCATGATGAACTTCATCTTCAACCCCTACACAAATGACTTCGTCTTGGTCTATCTCGATGACATTTTGGTCTTTTCCAAGAACAAGGAGGATCATGCCAAGCACTTGAGATTGGTGCTGGATAAACTCAGAGAACATCAGTTCTATGCGAAGTTTTCAAAGTGCGAGTTTTGGCTCGATGAGGTTCTCTACCTTGGGCATATCATCTCCGCCAAGGGCATAGCTGTTAATCCTGAGAAGGTGTCTGCAATTGTGAATTGGGAACCGCCTCAGAATGTGAAGCAACTCCGCAGCTTCCTTGGGCTCGCAAGCTATTGTCGAAGGTTCGTTGAGAATTTCTCTAAGATCGCGAAGCCTCTTTCCAACCTCCTCCAGAAGCATGTGAAGTATGTCTGGTCGCCTGAATGTGACATCGCTTTCAACACCCTCAAAGAGAAGTTAGTCACAGCTCCAGTTCTGACTCCTCCTGATGAATCCAAACCATTTGAGGTTTTCTGTGATGCTTCCCTTCAAGGTCTCGGTGCAGTGTTAATGCAAGAGAAGAAAGTTGTGGCCTATACCTCTCGCCAGTTGAAGCCCAACGAAAAGAACTACCCCACTCATGACCTCGAGTTGGCGGCAGTTGTCCATGCTCTTTTAACATGGAGACATCTCTTGTTGGGAAGGAAAGTGGACATCTTCACTGATCATAAGAGTCTCAAGTACATCTTCACTCAGCCCAACCTCAACCTCAGGCAGACTCGTTGGGTCGAAATGATTCAAGAGTATAATCCGAGTATTGAATATACTCCAGGCAAGGCCAATGTCATTGCTGACGCATTGAGCAGGAAGGCTTACTGCAACAGTTTGATTCTCAAGCCCTACCAACCAGAGCTTTGTGAAGCTTTCCGCAAACTTAATCTCCAAGTTGTTCCTCAAGGATTCCTTGCCAACCTCCAAGTCTCTCCTACTTTGGAAGATCAGATTCGTGAGGCTCAACTTCTTGATGCTATGGTGAAGAAGGTGAAGATTGGGATTGCCAAGAGCCAACCCAAGTACAAGTGCTATCGTCTTGATGACAAGGATACTCTATTCTTCGAGGATCGCATTGTTGTTCCTAAGGGTGACCTTCATAAAGTCATTATGAACGAGGCTCACAATTCACTCCTCTCTATTCACCCTGGAAGTACAAAGATGTACCATGACCTCAAGCAGTCGTATTGGTGGACTCGAATGAAGCGCGAGATTGCTCAGTTCGTGAATGAATGTGATGTCTGCAGAAGAGTGAAGGCAGAACACCAACGACCAGCTGGTCTCCTCCAACCTCTTGCCATTCCAGAATGGAAGTTTGACCATATTGAGATGGACTTCGTGACTGGATTTCCAAAGTCGAAGCGTGGCAATGATGCTATCGTTGTTGTCATCGACAAGCTCACTAAAGTGGCTCATTTTCTTCCTATCAAAGAATCTATCACAGCAGCTCAGTTGGCAGAGCTATATACCTCCAGGATTGTCTCTCTGCATGGCATTCTGCAGTTGATATCTTCAGATCGTGGAAGCATCTTCACCTCTAAGTTCTGGGATTCCTTTCAGAAGGCCATGGGCACCAACATTCGCTTCAGCACAGCTTTTCATCCTCAAACTAGTGGCCAAGTCAAGCGAGTCAATCAAATTCTTGAAGATATGCTCAGGGCTTGTGTCATTTCTTTCGGTATGAAGTGGGAAGATTGTCTTCCATATGCCGAGTTCTCCTACAACAACAGCTTCCAAGCGAGTTCGGGCAAGGCCCCATTCGAGATTCTCTATGGCAGGAAGTGCCGTACTCCTCTTAACTGGTCAGAGACTGGTGAACGCCAACTTCTTGGCAATGACTTGATCACAGAGGCTGAAGAAATGTGCAAAGTCATTCGTGAAAATCTCAAAGCCGCGCAATCGCGCCAGAAGAGTTACTATGATAGCAAGCATCGTGACTTGGCTTTCGAGATCGGAGACCATGTCTACCTCCGCTTCTCTCCAATGAAAGGTACTCGTCGCTTCGGTATCAAAGGGAGTCTTGCCCCTAGATATGTGGGTCCTTTCGAGATCATTGGCAAAAGAGGCGATCTCGCCTATCAACTTGAGCTTCCATCCAACTTTGCAAATGTGCACGACGTGTTTCACGTGTCTCAGCTCCGCAAGTGTTTCAAGACTCCTAACCGCACCATCAACTTCAAAGACATTGATCTCCAAGAAGACCTGTCTTATCATGAGCATCCCGTTGCTATTCTTGAAGAAACTGAGCGCAAGACTCGCAACAAGTCTATCAAATTCCTGAAAGTGAAGTGGTCACATCATTCCGACCGTGAAGCCACCTGGGAACGCGAGGACCACCTCCGTTTCGAATATCTGGAGTTTTTCCAGTCCTAGATCTCGGGACGACATCCTTTCGTAGCGGTGGAGTGTTGTAACGCCCCATATGTAACTTTCCATATTTGTATTCCAACTCTTGCCATTTCCGGCACTAAGTTATGAGATTCCTCGTTGTTGGGTTTTGTCTCCGTGTTGATTTTGTCTTTGTCATGCATCTCATATCATGTCATCATGTGCATCGCATTTGCATACGTGTTCGTCTCATGCATCCGAGCATTTTCCCCGTTGTCCGTTTTGCATTCCGGCGCTCCTATGTCCTTCGGCGTCCCCTTTTGCCTCTTTTCGTGTGCGGGTGTTAGACGTTCTCGGACTGCACCGAGACATGCCAAGCGGCCTTGGCATACTACCGGTAGACCGCCTGTCAAGTTTCGTGCCATTTGGACTTCGTTTGATACTCCAACGGTTAACCGAGGAGCCGTAAAGGCCTCATGTGTGTTGCAGCCCAACACCTCTCCAAAGTGGCCCAAATCCCACCTAAACCCCCTCCATCATCTCGGTCGTTCGATCACGATCGCGTGGCCAAAAACCGTGCTCAGTTTGGAGCCTCCTAGCTCCTTCTATGTATAAATAGGTCCTCCCCATTCCAAATTCCGGATCAAACCCTAGCCCCCTCTTCCTCCGTGCGTCGGACACGTCCGCCCGGCGCCGAACATGTCCGCCGCGTCCACTCGCCCAATTGCCGCCTGCCACGTGGCGCATCGGCGCCCACTTCGCCGCCAGGCCCGTCTGGCCCGCAGCAGGCCCCCGCGGCCCGGAGCCGCCGCCGCCCGCTCCCCGCGTCCCTTGCCGCCCGAGCATCGCCGCCCCCGCCCCGCCATCGACGCCGGCCGCCGCCACCGGAGCCTCTGCCGCCTAGTTCGCCAGACCCCGCCGCCAGGCTCGCCGACCGCCACCGCCTCGACCGCGCGCCCCGGCCAGGTCCGGCCGCGGCAAGGCCGGATCCGGCGCCCCCTCGTCGGCCCCCCTCTCCTCCGACGGCCACTGTTCTTCTTCGGCGAGCTCGAGCCACGCCTTGGTTCGCGTGCCGATCTGGATCTGAGACGAACCCTAGGGTTGACCTTTTCCCCTCACTAAGTCCCCAGTTTTGCATATTTTTAGGCAACTTCATCGCATCATAACTTTGCATCCGTAGCTCCATTTCGCGCGTGTAGCATATCAAATTGTTCGTCTGGTTGTGCACTTCATTTCATTCCATTGCACCATGTTCATTTGAGTTCATATTGATGCCCTAAATGCTGTTGCAAGAGTGCTATGTAATGTTAGTTTTAGATTCTTATCAGATTATGAACATTTGTCATTTTTGCCATGTTTAATGTGTGCCTCCTATGAACTTGTGCGCTACATGTGTTTTGTTATATGTCATGCCATCTTTACAGGGGTGTATGCCATGTATTTTTGTGATCTCTGTGGTGACTAGCAGAAGCATGCAAAGTAGCTCTCGTGATGTTGCTGATTTCAGGGACTTAGAATTCTTCTAAGTCATTTCCCTGATGTTATTTTTATGCCATGTATTCATGTTGCTACAGAGTGATCCATGCCTCTTTTGAGCATGTTCAGTAAGGATGATTTTGAGATATTGTTGTGCTCTATCTATCCATGTCTTTTTTTGCAATTATGGAGCACCCTAGCATGACTCAATCTTGCTCTACTTTTGCTATAAACTGTTCCTGGCAGATTGTTTACGTGTTAATCAATTTTGCCGAGGTTGTTGTAGTTGATCCATGCATGCTATGAGAGTGTTCTCACCATGGTTAGCTTATTTATCATGTCTACTTGCTGGGTGTATGCTTAGCTTGTCATGCAATGCCTTGTGGTGAGTGCATCGAGCTCGTAAACATGCCTATGTAATTCTGTTTTTGCCATGTTCCAGTTTTCTGCTAAGTCTGAATCTGTTAACGAAACTTGCTATGTTCACATGGTTGCCATTGTATTTTCTGATCCCTTTTGGCTTAAGGTCAGTAAGGGACTTTTGTTATATGCTTTGGGTAGCTTCATGCCATGCCTTGCTTTGCCATGATATGTTCCTGTAGCATGTTGTTATCTTGATCTAAACATTGCTTCCTGATGTTAAATCCTGACATGTTATTTTCACTAAGTCTGTGAACCTGATATCTTTTGCACTTTTGCCATGCTTGTTTGAACCTGCTATTTTGTGAACTAGCCATAGCTCAGTGTTCATCTTTTGTCAAGCATCTTGAGTGGATCACTGCCATGTGATTTGTTGTTATGTTACAGTGCAGTAGCTTGTTGGTCTTGATGCATTTAGATGGCCTCGTGCTGTTAATCGTAGATCGGTGCCATATTTGTTTTGCTTGTCATTTGCAAACCGTGCATCCGATTCCGGTGATCTTTATATCGATTTCGACCGAAATCAACTCATATTTCCAGCGGCACTCTTGGTTTTCCAAGTTGAGGCCTGGTTCAAATCTTTCCTTTCCTAAGCTTGCATATGCATTACATATCACATCCCGCATATCATGACATGTTTTGCATCATGTTGCTTGCGCATTGCACCGTGGTTGATTGTGTCTCCCTTTGCTTGTGTTCTTGCTTTGGGTAGAGCCAGGAGACGAGTACGTGATCGAGGAACCCATTGAGAACGTTTACGATGATCAAGCTTACGTCAACCCGGAGAACTTTGCAGTCAAGATGACCATACCCTCGAAATCACTTCTATCTTTGCTTGCTAGTTGCTCGCTCTATTGCTATGCCTATGATACGATACCTACCACATGCTTTATCATGCCTCCCATATTGCCATGTCAAACCTCTAACCCACCTTGTCCTAGCAAACCGTTGTTTGGCTATGTTACCGCTTTGCTCAGCCCCTCTTATAGCGTTGTTAGTTGCAGGTGAAGATTGGAGTTTGTTCCTTGTTGGAACATGTTTATTGTTGGTATATCACTATTATATCTTGTCTACTTTAATGCATCTATAAACTTGGTAAAGGGTGGAAGGCTCGGCCTTATGCCTGGTGTTTTTGTTCCACTCTTGCCGCCCTAGTTTCTGTCATACCAGTGTTATGTTCCTTGATTTTGCATTCCTTACACGGTTGGGTTATAATGGGAACCCCTTGACAGTTTGCCTTGAATAAAACTCCTCCAGCAGGGCCCAACCTTGGTTTTACCATTTGCCACCTAGCCTTTTTCCCTTGGGTTTCGCGGACTCAAGGGTCATCTTTATTTTTTAACCCCCCCGGGCCAGTGCTTCTCTAAGTGTTGGTCCAAACTGAGCGATGTCCGGCGCCCCCTGGGCAACCAGGGTCTATGCCAACCCGACGTCTGGCTCATCCGGTGTGCCCGGAGAACGAGTTATGTACAGCTCCTATCGGGATTTGTCGGCACATTCGGGCGGCTTTGCTGGTTTAGTTTTACCATTGTCGAGATGTCTTGTAACCGGGATTCCGAGTCTGATCGGGCCGTCCTGGGAGAAGGAATATCCTTCGTTGACTGTGAGAGCTTGTGATGGGCTAAGTTGGGACACCCCTGCAGGGTTTTGAACTTTTGAAAGTTGTGCCCGCGGTTATGGGCAGATGGGAATTTGTTAATGTCTGGTTGTAGAAAACCTGAAACTTAACTTAATTAAAAATGGATCAACAGCGTGTGTAGCCGTGATGGTCTCTTTTCGGCGGAGTCTGGGAAGAGAACACGGTCTTGAGTTATGCTTGTACGTAAGTATTTCTAGGATCAATTCTTGATCATAGTTTCCCGACCGTGCCTTGCCTTCTCTTCTCGCTCTCATTTGCGTATGTTAGCCACCATTTATGCTAGTGCTTGCTGCAGCTCCACCTCATACCTTTTCCCTACCTATAAGCTTAAATAGTCTTGATCGCGAGGTGTGATATTTCTGAGTCCCCATGACTCACAGATTACTTCCAAAACCAGATGCAGGGACCGATGATACCGTTCCAGGAGATACGACTGAGCTCAAGTGGGAGTTCGATGAGGACTCAGGACGATACTACGTTTCCTTTCCAGACGATCAGTAGTGGAGCGATCGGGGACATTATGCATTTGGGGTTGTCTTTATTTTGGTTCCGTAGTCGGACCTTGAGTGTATATGGATGATTGTAATGCTATATTTATGTATTTTTTGAAGTGGCGATTGTAAGCCAACCATGTATCTCTTTTCTTATTCAGTACATGGGATGCGTAAAGATTACCCTTCTTGTGACATTGCCTACAATGTGGTTACGCCTCTAAGTCGTGCTCCGACACGTGGGAGATATAGCCGCATCGTGGGTGTTACACCTCTCCTGGCTCCTAAAGCTACCTCCAGGCTCGATCTCCTCCTAGGAAGAGATGCGCGACCGCTTTGTCGCCAGCTTCCAGGGCACTTGCGACCGCCCCCCGGTCGTGGGTGACCTGTGCCGCGTCAAGCAACAACCAGGAGAAACCCTCTAGAAGTACATCCAGTGCTTCAACAATGTTTGTCTCAAGATCCCAAGGTGACGGACGAGGCCATCATCTCCGTGTTCTCTGATGGTGTTCGTGACGTCAAGATGAAGGAGGAGCTCGCTATCCACGAGGAGCTATGCACGTCTCTGGAGTTGTTCAACCTGGCGACCAAGTGTGCCAGAGCTGAGGAAGGGCGCCTCTCCCTCGAGCTCCCGGCTACGGACCCGGAGGAGAAGAAAGCCAAGGACAAGGACGTGAAGTGCAAGGGAGCAGCTGTGCTGCTACCTCTTGAGCACTACGTTGGTTTTCCCCGAAGAGGAAGGGATGATGTAGCAAAGTAGCGTAAGTATTTCCCTCAGTTTTTGAGAACCAAGGTATCAATCCAGTAGGAGGCTACGCGCAAGTCCCTCGTAGCTACACAAAACAAATAAATCCTCGCAACCAACGCGAATAGGGGTTGTCAATCCCTACACGGCCACTTACGAGAGTGAGATCTGATAGATATGATAAGATAATATTTTTGGTATTTTTGCGATAAAGATGCAAAGTAAAATAAAGGTAAAGTAAAAAGCAAAGGAAATAACTAAGTAGTAGGAGATTAATATGATAAAGATAGACCCGGGGGCCATAGGTTTGACTAGTGGCTTCTCTCGAGAGCATAAGTATTCTATGGTGGGTGAACAAATTACTATTGAGCAATTGACAGAATTGAGCATAGTTATGATAATATCTAGTTATTATCATGTATATAGGCATCACGTCGGAAACAAGTAGACCGACTCCTGCCTGCATCTACTACTATTACTCCACTCATCGACCACTATCGAGCATGCATCTAGAGTATTAAGTTAAAAACAGAGTAAGGCCTTAAGCAAGATGACATGATGTAGAGGGATAGACTCATGCAATATGATGAAAACCCCATCTTGTTATCCTCGATGGCAACAATACAATACGTGCCTTGCTGCCCCTACTGTCACTGGGAAAGGACACTGCAAGATTGAACCCAAAGCTAAGCACTTCTCCCATTGCAAGAAAGATCAATCTAGTAGGCCAAACCAAACTGATAATTCGAAGAGACTTGCAAAGATAACCAATCATACATAAAAGAATTCAGAGAAGATTCAAATATTATTCATAGATAGACTTGATCATAAACCCACAATTCATCGGTCTCAACAAACACACCGCAAGAAGAAGATTACATTGGATAGTTCTCCACAAGAGAGGGGGAGAACATTGTATTGAGATCCAAAAAGAGAGAAGAAGCCATCTAGCTAATAACTATGGACCCGTAGGTCCAAGGTAAACTACTCACACTTCATCGGAGGGGCTAAGGTGTTGATGTAGAAGCCCTCCGTGATCGATGCCCTCTCCGACGGAGCTCCGAAACAGGCCCCAAGATGGGATCTTGTGGATACAGAAAGTTGCGGCAGTGGAATTAGGGTTTTGGCTCCGTATCTGATCATTCGGGGGTACGTAGGTATATATAGGAGGAAGGAGTATGCCGGTGGAGCAACAGGGGGCCCACGAGGGTGGAGGGCGCGCCTGGTGGGGGTGGGCGCGCCCCCTACCTCATGGCCTCCTCTTTTGTGTCTTGATGTAGGGTCCAAGTCTCCCAGGTCTTGTTTGTTGAGAAAATCACATTCCCGAAGGTTTCATTCCGTTTGGACTCCATTTGAGATTCCTTTTCTTCGAAACCCTAAAACATGCAAAAAACAGCAATTCTGGGCTGGGCCTCCGGTTAATAGGTTAGTCCCAAAAATAATATAAAAGTGGACAATAAAGCCGAATAATGTCCAAAACAGTAGATAATATAGCATGGAGCAATCAAAAATTATAGATACGTTGGAGACGTATCAAGCATCCCCAAGCTTAATTCCTGCTCGTCCTCGAGTAGGTAAATGATAAAAATAGAATTTTTGATGCGGAGTGCTACTTGGCATAAATTTAATGTAATTCTTCTTAATTGTGGTATGAATATTCAAATTCGAAAGATTCAAGACAAAAGTTTAATATTGACATAAAAATAATAATACTTCAAGCATACTAACAAAGCAATTATGTCTTCTCAAAACAACATAGCCAAAGAAAGTTATCCCTACAAAATTATATAGTCTGGCTATGCTCCATCTTCACCACACAAAATATTTAAATCATGCACAACCCCGATGACAAGCCAAGAAATTGTTTCATACTTTTGACATTCTCAAAACTTTTTCAATTTTCACGCAATACATGAGCGTGAGCCATGGATATAGCACTATAGGTGGAATAGAATGGTGGTTGTGGAGAAGACAAAAAAGGAGAAGATAGTCTCACATCAACTAGGCGTATCAACGGGCTATGGAGATGCCCATCAATAGATATCAATGTGAGTGAGTAGGGATTGCCATGCAACGGATGCACTAGAGCTATAAGTATATGAAAGCTCAAAAAGAAACTAAGTGGGTGTGCATCCAACTTGCTTGCTCATGAAGACCTAGGGCATTTTGAGGAAGCCCATCATTGGAATATACAAGCCAAGTTCTATAATGAAAAATTCCCACTAGTATATGAAAGTGATAACATGAGAGACTCTCTACTATGAATATCATGGTGCTACTTTGAAGCACAAGTATGGTAAAAGGATAGTAACATTGTCCCTTCTCTCTTTTTCTCTCATTTTTTATTTGGGCCTTTTCTCCTTTTTTATGGCCTCTTTTCTTTCTCTTTTTTTCGTCTGGAGTCTCATCCCGACTTGTGGGGGAATCATAGTCTCCATCATCCTTTCCTCACTGGGACAATGCTCTAATAAGGATGATCATCCGACTTTTATTTTTCTTACAACTCAACAATTACAACTCGATACTTAGAACAAGATATGACTCTATATGAATGCCTCCGGCGGTGTACCGGGATATGCAATGATGCAT
This sequence comes from Triticum aestivum, assembly GCF_018294505.1. NCBI lineage: Eukaryota > Viridiplantae > Streptophyta > Magnoliopsida > Poales > Poaceae > Triticum > Triticum aestivum. Next base: position 76,270,179 of record NC_057794.1, on the reverse strand, counting down.
GAGTGACACGTATGAAAGAATTATGAATGGTGGCTTTGCCACAAATACGATGTCAACTACATGATCATGCTAAGCAATATGACAATGATGGAGTGTGTCATGATAAACGGAACGGTGGAAAGTTGCATGGTAATATATCTCGGAGTGGCTATGGAAATGCCATAATAGGTAGGTATGGTGGCTGTTTTGAGGAAGGTATATGGTGGGTGTATGATACCGGCGAAAGGTGCGCGGTATTAGAGAGGCTAGCAAAGGTGGATGGGTGAGAGTGCGTATAATCCATGGAATCAACATTAGTCATAAAGAACTCATATACTTATTGCAAAAATGTACAAGTTATCAAAGCAAAGTATTACGCGCATGCTCCTAGGGGTATAGATTGGTAGGAAAAGACCATCGCTCGTCCCTGACCGCCACTCATAAGGAAGACAATCAAAAAATAAATCATGCTCCGACTTCATCACATAACAGTTCACCATACGTGCATGCTACGGGAATCACAAACTTTAACACAAGTATTTCTCAAATTCACAACTACTCAACTTGCACAACTTTAATATCACCATCTTCATATCTCAAAACAATTATCAAGCATCAAACTTAGTATTCAACACACTCATAAGAAAGTTTTATTATTAATCTTGTATACCAAGTATATTAGGATTTTAAGCAAATTACCATGCTATTTAAGACTCTCAAAATAATCTAAGTGAAGCATGAGAGATCAATAGTTTCTATAAAACAAATCCACCACCGTTCTCTAAAAGATATAAGTTAAGTACTAGAGCAAAACAACATAACTCTAAAGATATAAGCGAAGCACATAGAGTATTCTAACAAATTCCAAATCATGTATGGCTCTCTCAAAAGGTGTGTACAGCAAGGATGATTATGGTAAACTAACAAATAAAGACTCAAATCATACAAGATGCTGCAAGCAAAACACATATCATGTGGTGAATAAAAATATAGTTCCAAGTGAAGTTACCGATAGAAGTAGATGAAAGAGGGGATGCCTTCCGGGGCATCCCCAAGCTTTGGCTTTTAGGTCCTTAGATTATCTTGGGGATGCCATGGGAATCCACAAGCTTAGGCTCTTGCCACTCCTTGTTCCACAATCCATCAAATCTTTACCCAAAACTTGAAAACTTCACAACACAAAACTTAAAGTAGAAAATCTCGTGAGCTCCGTTAGCGAAAGAAAATAAAAGACCACTTCAAGGTACTGTAATGAACTCATTATTTATTTATATTGGTGTTATACCTACTGTATTCCAACTTCTCTATGGTTTATAAACTATTTTACTAGCCATAGATTCATCAAAATAAGCAAACAACACACGAAAAACAGAATCTGTCAAAAACAGAACAGTCTGTAGTAATCTGTAGCTAGCGCAAGATCTATAACCTCAAAAATCCTAAAATAAATTTCTGGACGTGAGTAATTTATCTATTAATCATCTGAAAAAAGAATTAACTAAATATGACTTTCCAAATAAAAATGACAGCAGTTCTCGTGAGCACTAAAGTTTCTGTTTTTTACAGCAAGTGTAACAAGACTTCCCCCAAGTCTTCCCAACGGTTCTACTTGGCACAAACACTAATTAAACAAAAAAAACACAACCAAAACAGAGGCTAGATAAATAATTTATTACTAAACAGGAGCAAAAATCAAGGAATAAAAATAAAATTGGGTTGCCTCCCAACAAGCGCTATCGTTTAACGCCCCTAGCTAGGCATAACAAGCAAGGATAGATCTAGGTATTGCCATCTTTAGTATTAGGAAAGAAAAGAGAAAACTTGCTATCTGTAGAATTAGTCCTTCTATTCTGATAAAGAACATGGCTATTAATGGTAGAAGAAAGATTAAGTATGTTACGGAAATTTGTATCTAGGCTAGCCTCTATCTCTTTAATAGATTCGTTTGGGTAAGAGAGCAAATGAGATGTAGATTCAACTTTCTCATTCATGGGGTGCCCAAATATAGTTCTCAGTTTTTCATAAGTGTCTACGACATCCCCTTCAAGAAAACCTTCTTCAAATATAGAATCTAATACATGCTTAAAAGAAGAAGGAAGGGCAATATAAAAGCTTTTTAAGTAAACTTCAATTTGATATTGAGGAACATAGCTGGCCCTGATCCTTAATAGTCTATACCAAGCATCTTTCAAAGATTCATCAAGTAAATAACGAAAAATTCCAGAATCATCTTCATCAAAATTATTAAGACTCTCATTGATAACTCCGGTAGGTTTTTCCATAGTATCCTTATTTATGAGTTTAGCAAGAATAGAAGGGTTGTCCAAAGTACTAAAACTCTGGAGAGAATCCCCAACCCTTTTTGATTCAGACATGGCGGAAAAAGGCGAGCGAAAAGATAAGGAGGATAGAGAGAGAGATAGGGCGATTAAAATGGCAAGGGTGAAGTGGGGGAGTGGAAAACGAGAGGCAAATGGCAAATAATGTAATGCGGGAGATAAGGGTATGTGATGGGTACTTGGTATGTTGACTTTTGCGTAGACCTCCCCGGCAACGGCGTCAGAAATCCTTCTTGCTACCTCTTGAGCACTGCGTTGGTTTTCCCCGAAGAGGAAGGAATGATGCAGTAAAGTAGCGTAAGTATTTCCCTCAGTTTTTGAGAACCAAGGTATCAATCCAGTAGGAGGCTACGTGAAAGTCCCTCGTACCTACACAAAACAAATAAATCCTCGCAACCAACGCGAATAGGGGTTGTCAATCCCTACACGGCCACTTACGAGAGTGAGATCTGATAGATATGATAAGATAATATTTTTGGTATTTTTGTGATAAAGATGCAAAGTAAAATAAAGGTAAAGTAAAAAGCAAAGGAAATAACTAAGTAGTAGGAGATTAATATGATAAAGATAGACCCGGGGGGCCATAGGTTTCACTAGTGGCTTCTCTCGAGAGCATAAGTATTCTACGGTGGGTGAACAAATTACTGTTGAGCAATTGACAGAATTGAGCATAGTTATGAGAATATCTAGGTATGATCATGTATATAGGCATCACGTCCGAAACAAGTAGACCGACTCCTGCCTGCATCTACTACTATTACTCCACTCATCGACCGCTATCCAGCATGCATCTAGAGTATTAAGTTAAAAACAGAGTAACGCCTTAAGCAAGATGACATGATGTAGATGGATAGACTCATGCAGTATGATGAAAACCCCATCTTGTTATCCTCGATGGTAACAATACAATACGTGCCTTGCTGCCCCTACTGTCACTGGGAAAGGACACCGCAAGATTGAACCCAAAGCTAAGCACTTCTCCCATTGCAAGAAAGATCAATCAAGTAGGCCAAACCAAACTGATAATTCGAAGAGACTTGCAAAGATAACTAATCATACATAAAAGAATTCAGAGAAGATTCAAATATTATTCATAGATAGAATTGATCATAAACCCGCAACTCATCAGTCTCAACAAACACACCGCAAAAAGAAGATTACATCGAATAGTTCTCCACAAGAGAGGGGGAGAACATTGTATTGAGATCCAAAAAGAGAGAAGAAGCCATCTAGCTAATAACTATGGACCCCTAGGTCTGAGGTAAACTACTCACACTTCATCGGAGGGGCTAAGGTGTTGATGTAGAAGCCCTCCGTGATCGATGCCCCCTCCAACGGAGCTCCGGGACAGGCCCCAAGATGGGATCTCGTGGATACAGAAAGTTGCAGCGATGGAATTAGGGTTTTGGCTCCCTATCTGATCGTTTGGGGGCACGTAGGTATATATAGGAGGAAGGAGTATGTCGGTGGAGCAACAGGGGGCCCACAAGGGTGGAGGGCACGCCTGGTGGGGGTGGGCGCGCCCCCTACCTCGTGGTCTCCTCTTTTGTGTCTTGACGTAGGGTCCAAGTCTCCCGGGTCTTGTTTGTTGATAAAATAACGATCCCGAAGGTTTCATTCCGTTTGGACTCCTTTTGATATTCCTTTTCTTCGAAACCCTAAAACAGGCGAAAAACAACAATTCTGGGCTGGGCCTCCGGTTAATAGGTTAGTCCCAAAAAATAATATAAAAGTGGATAATAAAGCCCAGTAATGTCCAAAATAGTAGATAATATAGCATGGAGCAATCAAAAATTATAGATACATTGGAGACGTATCACGTGCTCGCGGCGGAACCGGACACCAAGCGCGGCAGAGACCAGCCTGAGTCATCCGAGAGCAGCCGACCGTTCTGCGCCTTCCATAACCTGCATACCCACAACACCATCGACAATCAAGGGAACAGAGCCATTCGGGACGGACGGTTTGGTCGACGCCCCGAGCACAGCGACCGGCGCGATGGCCGAGGGGGGATGTCGTGGCGGACGCTGGGACAACTGTGGCCCGCGCTAGGAGTGGCGCGACCGGCCTTGTGAGGACCGCTGACAGGATCAGCCTCGCGAGGGCGCCAGGGTGGACCAACCTCGTGAGTATCGTCCTCAAGGCAACGCTGGCCTTCCTCCACTACCGCCACCACCCAGAAGGAATGATGACCACCATCAAGGCGAGGAGGCTGGGGGCTTCTAGGAGCCGCACGCTATTGCCTGCATCTTGGGCGGAGCTCAAGCCCCAGCCTTGCAGCGTATCTTTAAACAGTTTGCTCGTGAGGTGAATGCAGTCCTCCCCAAGCTCGAGGCCACACGCCCGCTCAGATGGTCCAAGTGCCCCATCACGTTCAGTTCGATAGATCAGCTCAAGTGCGCAGCTACTACAGGCGTCCTCCCAATGCTTTGTTCACCAGTCATCAGCAACATGCAAGTTACGAAGACCCTCATTGATGGTGGCTCAGGGCCCAATGTCATGTCCGTCAACACGTTCGATAACCTCCAAGTGCCATATGACCAGCTTCAGCCTACCAAGCCTTTCTCAGGAGTGACCGACGGCTCTACTACCCCGATCGGGCAGGTCCGCCTCCCCGTTACCTTCAGAGAACGCAACAACTAATGCACCAAACTCATCGACTTCGACGTCGCCTACATCTTCCTGCCATACAACGCCATCCTCGGGTATCCAGCCCTGGCCAAGTTCATGGCGGTGACTCATCATGGCTAAAATGTCCTCAAGATGCGGGGAAGCGGCGGAATCATCACAGTCCCATGCGAGGAAAGAGACTCGATGTGCTCCCTCGAGCGTGCCTTCCAAGCTGCAGCAATCGACGACCCCGATAGCCAGGGCGAGCGCCCTCCTGAGGCCACCCCCGAGAAGAAGAAGCAGTTGTGCCACCCAGGGCCTCAGGCAAGCGACGCCTCGTCAGGATCGGCGCCCGCGCCTAGGGCGCCTCCCTCCATCGCATAGGAAAGCGTGCCTGGCGCCCCTCTCGGGCAGGGCTCGGGAGCTCTCTTGTAGAGGGCCTCAGACTTTGCCAAAATCACGAGGGAGTTGCTTGGGCACCACTTGGAGGCGTGCTTCGCGGCACGTTTCCCTTAGGAGAACACAGGGCAAGGAGTGCCCACCGTTCAAGAGTTCATCACCAAGACCACTCAAGAACTGGGCTACGTGTCTGCATCGACGTCCCAGGGCTCAACCAGTCCGCCTTTCAGGAGCTTTTCTAGCCTTCGCGCATGGGACGCTGCGAGGGCCCACCTCACAGATACGTTCGCATGCCTCTTGGCCTGCCAAGCGTGGCGACCGCCTATCAGCGCAACCTGCGGAGCATCCTGGCGGCTCAGGAGGCCAGACACCACGCCGTGCTGACGGAGATGAAGACGGTCCTCAAGGAACCCCCTGGACCCCCAGATCCTCCCGAGGCTCAGGGCCCCGGTGGCTCATGAGGAGTAGCCCCTTCGCCGCATACCTTCAGCTGCCCCAACTCTCCTTCATCAACAGAACCATGTGACATTTTCCAAGTTCATTCAGCTGGGAGCACCCCCAGGGCTGCATCATTCCCAGGCTACGTGGGTCCGTCCCTATGGCATGTATCCCTTTTTATGTCTTTACCTAACCTTGTTGGGGGCGCCCCTCAGGCTGCATCATCCCCAAGCCGCTCGGGCCTGACCCAGTGGCATGCATCTTCCCTGCATTTACTTGAGCTAGGTTGCCTTTCATGCTTAATCTATCTATGACTATCACCTGCTTGATTGTCGCCCACCATGGGAGCCGCGCGCCGACCGTCTTTCTTCAGGACCCTTTGCGTGAGTAAGTTAAGCACGACGTCTGTGCTCGGGCCCGTCCCTGCAGCGTCAATAAATTCAGCGGTTGAGCTCTGTCTGGCGGGCCGGCCCCATTCACGTCACCTCCTGGGGCCATTGGTGCTTGGCCTTATCACGCGATGACCTCAGGGGATTCGTTCGGCGCAGGTTGTCTAACCACCTCACAGGACCAACACAGCAAACCAGAACCAAGACCAGTAGGGCCTCGTGAGTCCCACGCTGGCTCACGAGTGCCTAGATACACCTCGTCTAGCCCTGCCGTGCAAGCCATGTATCAGGGCGGGGCTGTACACGCCCCAGGGGCTCTCCGCAGTAGGGAGTCCCCCACCCACGCACCAGTGGAAGCACCATGCTCCGTGCTGGCCGTCGACACTGCCGAGGAGCGGCTATGCCCGTGCACAAGCGGAAGCAGTATGCTCCGCACTGGTGATAAACAACTGAGGGCGGCCTCACGACCGTACCAACCTCAGGGAGCCCCAGAGCTCAGTGTCCAGCCTCACCGCAATGCCTCCCCTCTGGAGAGCCGCGCGAGGGGGATGGGCACAGGGGCTGCGCTCAGGTCACGCCCAAGCGTACGCCACCCAACCAGGTCCCCAGGACCTGGTCATCGCTCGCCCCTCCCGAGCCGAGCCTCGGCGAGGGAAAATATATGGAGAATGTTTGCACGTCAAGGGGGACTCTTGAGCATCACGACTCGGGAGCCTAATTGGTCACGTAGCCCCTCACTCCTTGGTCTGTCCTGGTTTCCGGTCAGCCCAACGGCGGTTGAAGTATCCGCGGGGCCGGGCTCTGCCGACGTAGAACATTAACCTATCCACGCGTATCCTTCCTATAAGCAGTTTGCGCGTCAAGGGGGACTCCTGAGCATCGCGACTCAGGAGCCTAACTGGTCACGTAGCCCCTCACTCCTTGGTCCGTCCTGGTTTCCAGTCGGCCCAATGGCGGTTGAGGTATGCGCGGGGTCGGGCTCTGCCGAGCAGAACACAAAGCAAATAGGAAGAAAATCACAAAATCTCAAAGCAAATATTACAGGACATATTGTTCTCACAATATCAAACGCGAGTTTAACGCCTCCACGAGGCATGGTGCATGTTGCAGGAATGAAACAGAAAAGCAGCTGCAGGTTACCCCTGGACACCGCCAGCACCTGCAAGAGGTGCCCCCTCCTAGGTAGCGTCGCCTTCACCTGCATCACCGGTCGAGGGCGCAGGGGCGAAGGCGTCGAAATTCTTCAGCAGGGCATCCACTTGACCATTCACGGCTGCGGCGGCAGCCGCGCAGTGTTCATCAGCTACAGGCTCCAGCAGCTCGTCAAGACGAGTGATGGGGTCACGAAGGTGCAGGTGGTTGAAGACCCGCGTCAGCGTGGCTGAGGAAAGGACGCGAGCCTCTACCTCCACCATGGGACCAATGCCCTCCACGACTTCCTCGAGAGCCTTCACCAAGAAGGGAAGCAGCTAAGCAGGGCCATCCTCGTTGGTGGTCAGCGGCCTCTCCAAGCCCTTCTCGTACAGTGACTTCAGCGCCATGCAGGACCTCTCCTCGAGGAGCGAGAAGGCCACGCGGTCTTCAGCCAGGACCTTCACCTTGGCATTAAGATGGGCCTCCTTCGCCCTCGCCTTCCGCTCCAACTCCTCCAGTCGGCCGTGCTCCGCGGCCTGCGCCTTCGCCAGCTCCCCCAGCTCGGTGTCGCGGTCCTTGATGGCATCCTCCTGGGCTTTTGTTTCCTCCTCCTGGAGATCTTCCTGCAGCTGGGCCATCTCCAAAAGGGCACGCTCCAAGACATCAGAAGAGGCAGAAGAACCTAGGAATAATGGCGCGGGAGGAGGAAGAGGCGTCGTCACCATGGCCTGAGAGGCAGGAGGCTCCTGAGCCTCTTGGACCTCAGCACCCGAGCCGGACGCCGGCACCCCCTGAGCCAGCGGAGCTTCGGGGGCCGATTCCTCCCGAGGATGCTCCACCGGGCATCGCGAAGATGGCCGGGCTGGAGAAGCACGAGCACCATCCCCACCTTTGCTCATGGAGAGGGGAGGCACCACCTCGCTCTCCCTTCTCCTCTTTGTCGTAGACGACAGCCTGGTTACACAACAAGGAAAGAGAGTCGGAAACAAGCAGCAACAGCAGGAACAAGGCAAGGCGGGGCACTTACTGGTCCACAGCAACATAGTCCACCTTCTTCTTGGTGAGCTTGCAGCCTGAGAGCTTCGCGACTGGAGGCGCGGGTGCACCAGCCCTAGAAGCTGAAGAAGGAGCAGCAGTTGAGCCGGAAGCAGCTCCAGCCAGCACTGGTGCAGCAGCAGAATCTCAGGAGATCAGCGCCGACCTGCTCCTCGTCGGGATCACGGCCAGTTCCTCCTCCTGGGGAGCGCCGACCTCGTCATCGTCGGGAAAGGCGCGGAGGATGTCAGCCTTACTCAGGGGGGAGGTCTCCCCTGTCCCTTCGGCGGTCACCTCTGAGTCTTCCTCCTCCTCTTCTTCCTCCCCGCGGGACTCACCAGAAGACAACTCCACCAACGTCGATGCCACAAGGGCCTCGGTGAGCGCCGGCAGCACCAGCCCATGCCCGTCAAAGGTCAGCTTGGAGGCCATGATCAGCGCCCCGTCCTTGTGGCGGAATAAGGGAGTAAAGACATTCAGTGGATACTCCTGATCGTCCCCAACCAGGAGGCGGAGAGCTGTGGTCAGCTCCTCATCGGACAAGGCTGCTCAAGCGAACCTTGTCCTCCTCATCCCCAAGTTCCCACAAGGGGCGCGTGTAGGCTTGAAGCGGGGCCACGCGCAGCGCCAGGAATTCCCTCAGGAGCATGGCCCCTATAATCTTCGCCGCCTTTGCGTTGCCAGGCTTCAGGCCGGACTTCATCTGTTCCAGCACCAACGTCGCCCGCTCGTCGGTGAGCTTCGTGTAGGACCACCCCTTGTCGGACTGGGGCCTTTCCGTCGGCAACGCCAAGCGCGGGTGGACGCACTTGGCACCCATCATGACCCATTTGGCCCTGAGGTTGCCTGCCTTCTTCCCGGTGTTTGAGATCGAGTTGGCCTTGCCGGCCGTGATGAAATTGGCGCACCCGGAGATATGGCCCTCGCTATCGCGGAGGAAGAAGAAGTGGCGTAGCAGAGCCACGGACGGCATCACGCCCAGATATGCCTCACAATAGTAGGCGAAGATGGACAAGAGAAGGATGGAGTTGGGATGGAGATGCAACGCCTACAGCCCGTAGTGGCCGAGGACCTCATAGAAGAAATCGAAGAAGGGAGGAACCAACCCAGCGGCGATACTGCTCATGAAGAAGGGGAAGAACGTGCTCCCCTTGGGTTCCGGCACGTCGGAGGCAACCCAGAGCTCCATCTTCCTCCTTTCATTGCTCTCCCCCGCCGTCAGCAAGCGCGTGGCGGCGAGGCTCTTCTCTGAGACGTTGGGCGAGTCAAGAGCAGGTTCATACCAAGCCAGCGACGAGGCGGGCTTGACCCTCCGGGGCGCCATTGGTCGCTGATGCAGGAAAGGATGGGAGAAGATCTGGGGAATTTTGGAGGCAGGGCGCAAGAAAGGGGATCTGAGCAAGATGAAGGAAAACAGTGAAGGCAAGCGCTGCCACACCGGCCTACTTGTCAAGTCAGGCAGTTGTCGAGGCAGCGTGGGGAAGCAGAGACGCCCACGCCCAATCAACCGCCATGCGTCGACCAAGGCCGCAGGCTGTTGGGGCCCGTGGCGCTCCGCACTTGACCTTTGGCTTCGTCTCGAAGCCAACCCGAGCGCGCCTTGGGCCCAGGGGCTACTGTCCGCATTCTAGGAACGCCCCCCGAGACTTGCCTACCTGCGGCCCATGGCGTGGCTTTGCTAGCAGGCCTGTACGGTCCATCTTCATCAACAAGGCATTCAAGACCCTTGAGAGGGGCCAAGCCTCACGAGGCGGACGACACACGACCTCCTCAGGAGCGGCCTCACCAGGCTGGCTCGCGAGGGGCAGAGAGTTCAAGGCTAGGCAAACCTCGTGAGGTTCTAGTGACGTGAGCCATGATGACCAAGGCCAGGTGGGAGCCAGCGCGCGCAGTGTCCTTGTTTCCTCTTCGATGCTAAGGAAGCAGGCGCATGCGCAGAGTACCGAGGCGTCAAGCAAAGGTTTCCATATCAGTGCAACAAGACCAAGACCAGAAAGATAGCAAGACCAAGGTCACCGTGGAGCCCAGGACGGCGTCACCACCAGAGCCTTTGGCACGCGAAGACCACTTTTGTCAGGATAAGCTGTACTAGCTGTCCCCTTTCAAATTGGCTGTTGTTGGCTCCCTTCCCGCTCAATATTTGGGGAGAGGACCAGGGCCTCTATAAATAGGACTAGCCACCACCGTAGCTAGGGAGGTGAGATCGAGAGAGACCAGAACACACACAAGTTCGCCAAGCACAAGAACACCTTAACCTCAGGAGGTTGTTCTTCCCTTTGTACTGTTCATCCTCAGCCCGAGAGGCAATCCACCACCGCCACACTGGAGTAGGGTATTACACCACAACGGTGGCCCGAACCAGTATAAATCTTGTGTCCTTTGTGTTGCTAGTTCGCCGAGTTAGTCCGTAAGATCTTAGCCGAGCTAGGACGTGGATTGGTAGGGGGGAGATCTTCGTGTGCACCCCAGAGTTCGAACCTTAAGCGTTTTGCCGGAACCCGTGATCCGACATTCGCCTCAAACAATAGGCGCAAAAGGGCACTCCGCGAACTCGTTGAAGTCTGCCAGATTGCAACAGTAAACCCTTGGAACGGCACGACGATAACCTTTAATACTGGCAACGAGCCAAAATACATGACAGTCTGACCACCAGCCTCCTTGGTCCTCAGCCCTATTATGGACGGCTTTCGGATCACCAAGGTTCTCATGGACGACAGCAGCTGACTAAACCTCATCTATGAGGATACAATACAAAAATGGAAATAGACAGGAGCCGCATCGAGCAAAGCAACATGACCTTCCGAGGAATCATTCCCTGTCAGGAGGCATGGTGTGCGGGAAAAATCACACTCGACGTGGTATTCGGCACACCGAAGAACTATTGGTCCGAAGAAATAACCTTCCAAGTGGCCCCTTTCAACAGCAGATAGCACGCCCTCTTAGGGCAAGATGCATTTACGCACTTCCAAGCGGTACCCCATTATGGATACATGAAGCTTATGATGCCTGGGCCCAACGGTATACTCACTCTATCTAGTGATCCGGACATAGCACTACGCGCCGAGAATAAAACCGCATCCCTAGCCCTCGAGGCATTATCTGAAGCCCTCACGGCCGAAGAATTAATAGCGCTACGCTCCACGGTAGACAGGGATGATGTGGTCCTAGACAAACGACCCAAATCCACCTCCTTCAAACCAGCAGAAGAAATAGTCAAATTCCAAGTCCATCCAACGGACCCCAAGAAGACAGCATCCATTGGAGCACAACTAGACCCAACGGTTGACGCCGCGCTACGATAGTTCCTGCGCGAGAATTGGGATATATTCTCCTGGCACCCTTCTGATATGCCAGGAATCCCAGACGTATTGGCCGAACACAGCCTCAATATACTGAAGGGATATAAACCGGTCAAGCAAACACTGCGGTGCTTTTCCGAACCCAAACGTCAAGCTATGGGGGAGGAGCTAGCCAAGCTAATCGAGGCAAGATTCATTAGAGAAATAAAACATCCAGACTGGCTGGCAAACCTGGTGATGGCGCCAAAGAAGGACAAGTCCTGGCGCCTGTGCATCAATTTCAAAGACCTCAACAAGGCTTGCCCTAAGGATCCCTTCCCCCTCCCCCGCATTGACCAGATCATTGATGCTACCGTAGGACACGACTCATTATGCTTCCTTGACGCATATTCCGGATACCATCAAATTAAGATGAAGGAGTCCGATCAAGCTGCAACAGCATTCATCACCCCATATGGGCCATTCTGCTTCAACACCATGCCCTTCGGACTCAAGAATGCCGGCGCCACTTATCAACGCATGATCCAAACATGCCTGGGGAAACAGATCGGAAAGATAGTTGAAGCCTATGTGGATGATGTCATAATCAAGACAAGGCATGTCGAAACACTAATAGACAATCTACGCTTCACATTTGACAACCTCCGCGCATACGACATTATGCTCAATCCGGAAAAATGTGTTTTTGGCGTCCCTGTCGGAAAGCTGCTGGGCTTCATCGTTTCCAATAGAGGAATTGAAGCAAATCCAGCCAAAATCCGAGCTCCGTCACAATTGGCTACGCCAACAGACCATAAACAAGTCCAAAAACTCGCGGGTTGCATGGCAGCTGTAAGCCGCTTTATCTCCAGATTGGGAGTAAAGGCACTGCCACTCTATCGTCTTCTACCACCACAAAAAAAAGACACATCCGTGACATTTTAGGCCAAACAATTTTTTTTCTGTCATACTTATGACACTTCTATGACGATAATTATGACAAAACCCGGTATCATCATAGATGTGGTGGGCTCCTACTTCTATGACAGAAAATGGGATTTTCGTCCTGGGCGGTCCGGAGATGCAGCTGCATGACATTTTTTGGGCCGTCCATGATGGAAAAAACCGTGGTAGAAGTGAGGGCGAGGAAAATATTGGGGTGTTCCTAATTACGGCGGGTGGTCGGGGCCGAGCGATGCGCGTTTCTCTCGTAAACGCATGCAAGTGGGTGCGAGGCGTTGGGCTCTAACTGAACCCGAGCGAGGCGTTGGGCTCTAACTGAACCCGAGCGATTGCACTGCAGGCTACGCGTTACTGAACCCGAGCAATCGATCAATGTCTGTTAACTCCGATCGAGCGATTCCTTCACTAGTGCTGCTAGCTGAAGCTGATCGATGCTACCTCTGGATGAACAGTGAGTGTTGCTGGGGGGTTTGGATGAACAGTTCCCGATGAGGGTGGATGAACAAGACCCCGTGGTGTTTCCTCTGGATGAACAGTGAGCGTTGCTGGGGGTTTGGATGAACAGTTCCCGGTAGGGGTGGATGAACAGGACCCCGTGGTGTTGCCTCTGGATGAACAGGACCCCAATCGATCGAGCCGGTTGGGGCTGGATTAACAGGACCCCGTGGAGGGCTGGATGAACAGGACCACCCCATGGAGGGCTGGATGAACAGTAGCCCATGGAGGGGTGGTTGAACATGATCCCGTGGAGAGGGCGTGTTGAACAGTAGCTGGTGGAGTAGCACGCGGTGGAGGCTAGATGAACAGGAGCCCGTGGATGAATAGTCGCAGGTGGAGGCTGGAGGAGGTCGACGGTGGATGAATAGTAGCCCATGGAGGCTGGAGGGGGTCGACAATGGAGATGACCAGTATCCCGTGGAGTCCCGTTTTGCGGTACACCACACCCCTCCCGATGAATAGGACCCCCGTTTCAACTGTAGCGCTCCAACACAAGTCCGTTTCCTCCGTTTTGCGGTACGCCACACCCCTCCCGATCAACAGGACCCCCGTTTCGACCGTAGGAGGTCCGTTCCTTCATTTTGCGGTACGCCAGACCCCTCCCGATGAACAGGATCCCGTTTCGACCATGGCCGGTCAAACACAAGGCCGTTTCCTCTGTTCTGCGGTACGCCAGGCCTCGTTTCCATCGGCTGTTCCGTCCAAGCCCTCCCAATGAACACGACGACGCATTCCGTTCCGACCCAGGCGGTTGGCTCCACATGAACACGACGACGATGATGTTTCTCCGTTCCGACCCAGCCATGTACACGAGCCCTGGCCATACGTATGCGCGAGTAGGCGTTCGAGACCCTGCCCGTATGTACGTACGTGGCTGTATTTTCTTTCTTGCACACTGGCCGCTGTATGTACGTGTACATGCTACGTGCATGCCTCTACATCGACCAGTATGTATGTACACGTTCATGACCAGAATGACAATGGTACGTACGCTTCGACCAGGTGGGTCCCGACTGTCAAACACTTCCTTGCCTGCGAAGATGTAGCTGGTGGGTCCCAGCAGTTAGGGGGGTGAATCGTTTTTTTTGCCCAGACGCACTTCCCTGCGTGCGAAGATGTAGCTGGTGGGTCCTAGTAGTTAGGGGGAAACATTTTTTTTCACGAAATACGGTGGCCCGTCCGGTTAGTCCCTGTTGTCAGGTGGAGGAATAATTATTTTGCGCGTAATAAGGAGGCACTTCCTTGCGGCCCGCCGTGGACCCAGCTGTCAGCCTCTCCACGTATAGTACTCTTCCGATGGAAGTCGTTCCTTGACCACGTTGACCACGCTGCACCGAGAGCACCAGGGCGGTGGATGAGGGCGAGCGGTGAGGCCTAGGAAGGGGATGACGCGGAGCCGGGGAAGACGCATCAGTGGAAGCCCACGTGGAGAGGAGTACAAGGGTACACTAGTTTGGCTGCGGTGTGAGGCTGCCGTCGCCGCAGGGCCTGGCCAGCGGTGGGAATAGTAGGAGGCGGTGAGGCCTCCGCGGCAGCATAGCCGACCACGGGAGGCAGGAGCATGCGGCACGACCAGCACTGCTTTGGGCGGCTGGAGAAAGAAGACCAGATGTTGAAGAAGCAACTACGGCCGTTGGATGGACATTGTACGATCACTGGAGCTAGAATCGTTCATATTGACCAAGTTGACAAAGCACTCCGTCCCCGTCAACTTAGTAGGCCCACAAGTCAGCCTCCCACCAAGGTGGGTCCCAACTAGCAGGGGGACTATTCATTTTTTTTGTGCGTAATAAGGAGGCACTTCCGGTGGGTCCGAGCTGACAGCAGGGGGAACATTTTTTCGTTAAATATGGTGGCCCGTTCGGTGGGTCCCAGTAGTCAGGGGGAAACATTTTTTCGCCAAATACAGTGGCCCATTCGGTGGGTCCCTATTGTCAGGTGGAGGAATAATTATTTTCCATGTAATAAGGAGGCACTTCCTTGCGGCTCTCGTGGACTCAGCTGTCAGCCTCTCCATGTACAGTACTCTTCCGATGGAAGTCGTTCCTTGACCACGTTGACCATGCCGTGCCGAGAGCACCAGGGCGGTGGACGACGGCAAGCAGCGAGGCCTAGGAAGGGGACGACGCGGAGCCGGGGAAGACGCGGTAGTGGAAGCCCGCGCGGAGAGGAGTACGAGGGTTCACTGGTTCGGCTGTGTTGTGAGGCTGCCGTCGAGGCAGAATAACAGGGGGTGTGGGTGAGTAGAGGGATGGCCTGGCCAGCAGTGGGAGTAGTAGGGGGCGGTGAGGCCTCCACGAGATCACAGCCGGCCACGGGAGGTAGGAGCAGGCGACACGACTGGCGCTACTTTGGGCGGCTGGAGCAAGAAGACCAGAGGTTGAAAAAGCACTATGGCCGTTGGATGGACATCGTACGGTCACTGTAGCTAGAATCGTTCATATTGACTAAGTTGACAAAGCCCTTGGTACGTGTCAACTTAGTAGGCCCACAGGTCAGCTTCCGAAATGGTGCACCCCAGATGTCAGGGGGAGGAATCATTTTTTGGGCGGGTGAAGCTAGAATATCCAAGATTGTAGAAGAAGCACAGCATCCGTTGGATGGACATCCAACGGCCACTGCTGCTAGAACCGTGTGTTGACTATAATAAGTTGACAAAGCCTTGCATACGCGTCAACTTCTTTTTTCAGGGGACGCGTCAACTTAGTATGCCCACAAGTGTCGAGGGTTTGGTGCGACATATGCCAATGGATGGCTTATCATGGTGGGGGTGAGTAGAACGTCGCCGGTGCCTGGAAACATGATGAGGCGAAGACATGCACGCCGGCGAATCTTAACCAGCTTCGGGGCTCTCCGGGGAGATAATACCCCTACTGCTGCTCTGCGGGGTCTCCGCATGATCACTATGGTCAAGTGTTTACACGGTTGCTCCTTGAGCTGTGTCTGGTGGTAGGAGAGGGAAAGGCTAGCTCTCTCCTTCTATCTGGTTTGGTATAGAACTACTGGGATCCAACCCTTTGCATGGGTGCCCTGGGGGGTTTATATAGGCCTACCCCCTAGGGGTACAATGGTAATTCGACTAGGCGCGGGCCCAGCCGTCAGTGCCTCCGACCTCCGACTTCTCCGCCGACTGGTGGGGCCCGCCCACTGGTGGGCCCCGCCGACTGGTCTGGTACGGAGCCGACAGGCCGCGTCCGCCGCGGGCGGGTCTTGCCGACTGCTGATTACTGTAGCCGTGCTCCTGATGATGCAAGCTTGGTCATGGGGTCGTGGCAACAGCCCCGCCGCCTGGCGGGCGATCACTGTGGCCACTCCCCATCTCTTCTTGATTAATGGCGCGTGGGCCCCGGGGGAGGGCTCGGCCGACTCCCCCGGGCCGACTCCCTACGGGTCCGACTGGCGGTTCTCCCGCCGTCTCCCGAGGTCTCGCTGACTGGTGGGCCCCGCTGCCTCCAGGTCGTACAGACAAGCTGTCGTGGGCGCAGGACCCGGTACAGTGGTGCTGATGTCAGGGCCGGCCGGGCAACAGTGCCATGCCGCAGGGAGATCTTCCCAAGTACGGCGTGCTGTAGCCATGCCTGCCCTTGGTAAGGGGCAGGGAGTGGGCTTCATTGTAGCCACGCCCCTGCCCCGTCCCCTTCGATGAGGTCACGGTTTGTTGGAGTCGCCGGCCGACTCCCCAAAGCCGGCTTCTCTGGAAGTCGCCCCTGGGACTCGGCCGTGAGCGGGCAGTCGGCCGCCTTGCCATAGAGTCCCCAGGAGGCGGCTCTTCGCCCTATGGTCTTGAGGGGCGCAGCCTGCCCCGATGTCTTGAAAGGTTATGGGGCTCGGGTTGGCCTACCCGTGGCCCATTACTCCGACAGTAGTCCCCGAAGCTGGTGAGGCGCCGCAGACGATCGGCCGAGAAGCCTCAGCAGTTTCTCTTTCCGGGTGCTCAACACATGGTCTTGATTGACTTCTGCTGGGCTGACTAGAAGGAGTCGGACTCGCCCAACTCGGACTCACTCAATTCCGACTTGCTCAGTAATTCAAACGTCGCGGCGGGATTTCAAGTGGCGTGCTAGCTAAGCTTCCAGGCCGCCGCCCGTTCTTGGCCTGTCACGCGAGGACACGTGGCCAGGACGTCCTGCCAGCCCACGCGCGTGATGGGACAGGCCCGTAGGCGGGGCCCGCCACTACTGCACCTCGGCGCCCGAGCGGATCCGCTACGGCCCCGGTGGACGGTTGGGATTCCCGTGAAGTTACTGTGCGCAATAACTTTACATGGATTGTGGGGGTCGTGGGGTTGCGAGCGCAGTAAATCCCCACGTCCGCCCCCTCGGCTTCGCAGCCCACGGGGCTATAAGTAGGGGGAAGAGGGGGGCACGCGCGCCCCTCCTTCCCACTACCCCTTGCTTTCTTCCTCATCGCAGCTCCTCGCTCTCCTGCTTCCTCTTCTGTTCTTCGCTCCGCCGCACGCCCAGGCTCCGGCGAACACTGCGGTGACAGCTCGCGATGAGTTCTTCCTCCGCTGCCGCGCCTCCCCCAGTGCACTCCGGCACGTGGGACGGCTCCGAAGTCCACGAAGACCATATCGAGTTCCTCCGCCAGACCCGTCGGCTTCCCGGCGAAGATCGCGTGCAGGTGCGTCTTGCACCGGCAAGGGAGATTTCCCCCGCCCCGTAGGAGGGTGAGCGGGTCATCTTCCGCTCGCACTGCCTGCGCGGGCTGGGGCTGCCGGCGAGCAGCTTTTTCCGGTTGTTCATGGAGTTCTACGGCCTCCAGCTGCACCACCTCACCCCAACACAGTGGTTCTGCTGTCCGCCTTCGTGGCTATGTGCGAAGGCTTCCTCGGAGTCCTCCCCACCCTCGAGCTCTGGGGGGAGTTCTTCTTCTCCAAGCTCGGCACCCAGGCCGCGGGCGTGCCGGCTCAGTGCGGCGCCTTCATCGCCGTGCGAAGGACAGGAGCAGACAACCACTTCCCCTCCATCTCGCTGTTGAAGTCGGTGAAGATGTGGCAGAGGTCCTACTTCTACGTCAGGAACGTCGCCACGAGGGGCGACTGGGTCAATCTGCCGGCTTCTGAAGCCGGCCCGCCGGCTGGCAGACTGCCCAACTGGTCGTACCGGGCGAGGTCGCTGACGCCTGCGGGAGCCGGCGCCATCACGCGACTCCGAGTGTTGACGCAGTCGGAGGGTCTGACTGGTCCGGACCTGCTGGCCGCCTTTGTCTCGCGCCGAGTTCTCCCACTCCAAGGCCGCCCTCACATGATATGCCAGATGAGCAGGGGCCGCGACCCGAGTCGGATGTGGACCAAGGACATGCCTCACGAAGAGGTGGCCCTTATGGTGAACTACCTCTCGGACAGCAGGCTCCCGGAGGACTGGCGATTCGGCAAGGAGACATACTCCCGCGCCAACCCCCCGCCCGTGGTGAGTCGCCTTTCTTTTCTTTCTTTGGATTGTCTTCTTCTTGCCGAGTTTTGTTCTGATCAGTCGGCTTTGGTTAGAATCCCCTTCTTCACCCACCAGCCGGCACCTCGGGGCCGGCCCGTGAGTTCGTCGCCGACCGGGCGGAGTGCGACGTCGACGACCCCGATCTAGGGGCGGCGGCTCTGGAAGACGACGCCGAGGGAGGAGGTGGGACGACATGCGACTTCAGGCCCTCGGCTACCTTTGCCGACTGGCCTGAAGACGACGCCGTGGGAGGAGTCGCCCCTCGCCATCGGCCAGGAGCCAGCCAGCCGGGCGCGGGCTCTTCCGCCGC
Organism: Triticum aestivum; assembly: GCF_018294505.1. Classification (NCBI taxonomy): domain Eukaryota; kingdom Viridiplantae; phylum Streptophyta; class Magnoliopsida; order Poales; family Poaceae; genus Triticum; species Triticum aestivum. The sequence goes on along the minus strand of NC_057794.1, from coordinate 76,251,372 downwards.
GTCGGGCGCTCCAGGCAGCCGAAGAAACCCAAGCGCTCGGCTGCGGCGACCCGGCGGGGCGAGGCAGCCGCGAAGGCCATCCGCTTCTGTAAGGAAGTGAAGAAGCCGCCGTTGGTCTCTGCGTAAGTATTCTGTCTTCAAAGTTTATTCTTTCTTCGTATTTTGTCTGAGTCTCTGCTCGCCCCTCTTTCTTCAGGGCTCCCCTCTCTCTTGAGCGGGTCGCTGCCGCCTCCGTCATGGGGTCAGCGGAGACGCCCGCCACCACTCGGCGGATAGACCCCGCTGCCGACCTCCGGGAGGTGACGGAGCGGAATGCATAGGAGAAGCGCAATGAAGAAGAAGCCCTCCGCCTGGAGAAGGTGGAGGCCGACAGGGCGGAGCCCTCCGCTAAGAAAAAACTAGCGGAGGCCGAAGCCGCCGCCGCGGCGAAGCAGCATGCTAAGGAAGCCGCACGCCGCCAGTCAGCCTTGCTTGTTACCCCGCTGAACTCTGCGCCGCCGCCCCCGGAGTTCACGGGGCAGACTGGAGAAGCCGCCGGGGAGAACCTCGTTGAGGAGAGGGAAGGCGGCGAGCCCTCTACTCCGGGCGCGAACATTCCGCCGCCGCCTCCGCCTCCGTCTGAAGGCGTGCAAGGCGAGCAGCCAGCGGACCCTCCGGTGCTGCCGACCGAAGACGAGGCCGTGGCGAGGCTACTCCTCCAGGTCGGCTCGCCAGCGCGCCGTCGTCTGTAGAAGGCGACTTCAGCACCCCGCCCCTGGAAGCAGGCACTGCCAGCTCGGCGGCTCCAGATGCCGAAGCGACGAGCGCCGCACCTGTTGGGTAGGTGCGAGGAGGCGGCATAGGGCCGCTGAACCGGGCGCTCCTGGACGTCCAGGCGAAGCTCCGCGCTGAGGGTGACGCGCTCCAGAGTTGCACCAAGGCGTTCCTAGCGTCGCGGGCAGCCGTCCAGGTATGGTTTTTCTTTGGGCCTTTGTTTTTCTTGTTCCTCTCTATGGGGGCGCGCCAGCGCACCCCCTGGGTGTAGTCCCCGAGTTTCGGGCCGGCTGCTGAGCAGGCGGCCCGGAACTCCAATTGATGAACTTCTGGGTACTAACTTTGTCTGAAATGCTTGTTGCAGGATTACCACAACCTCCGCGTCACTGCCTTCAATCGTAATGTTGAAGAGCTGGGCAAGCGGACCGCCGACTTGGCGGAGAGCCGGAGTAAGTCCTTCCCTCTTTTTTCTTCTTTGTGGGGGCGCGCTAGCGCACCCGCGGGCTGTAGTCCCCGAGATTCGGGCCGCCTGCTGAGCAGTCGGGCCGGATCTCCCCGGCGACCTACTTTATTGACGACTATTGTCTTTCTTCCTTTCCTTCAGGAGCCAACGCCGCTATTCAACAGCAGCTGAGCGAAGCCAACTCCGCCCTGCTCGCCAAAGGGGAGGAGTGCAGCAGGCTCGCCACAGAGCGCGATCTGCTGGCCACTCAGTTGGCAGAGCAGAAAGAGCTGCTTGCGAAGTCGCAGAGGGAGGCGGAGGAGACGGAAACCGCTCTCTTGGTCGAGTTCGCGAGCGAGCGCTCCTCCTGGTCTGACAAGGAGGCGCTGCTGTCCTCCGGCTTCCACGAGATTGAAGACATCGTTGATGGTGAGTCCCTTTATTTTCTTTCTTCGAGCTGCCGACTTAGATCGTGCCAACTCCTGGTTTTTGACTTGCTTTTTCGTTTCTTCATGTCTTTTGCAGACTTCTTCCCTGGGCAGTCGCAAGCCGCTATCCAAGCCATCGAGGCCGATCATGAAAGTCGGAGGGCAGAGGGCGCGGAGATCGCCGCCGATGCTCCCCGAACTCTTGATGAGCACATCTTGAGCATCGAGGCTCGCCTCCGGCCGGCTCACCGGATGCTGCGCCGGCTTCAGCGCATCGGTGCCCAGGCGATTTCCGCCCTTTGGCCGGATATGCAGGCTCCGCGCACCCCCAGCCTGACGGCCAACTGGTTGGAGGTCGCGGCTGGTCGCCTCGAGGCCTGGAAGGGCTCTTCGGCCCGGGCTGGAGCGCGCCGGGCGTTGGAGTTCATCAAGGCGTGGTACCCGGGGCTGGATCTAGACCGGTTGGCCATGCTTCGGTCGGAGGCCCAGCCGGAGCTGGCGGCTGCGGAAGATGCCCTCGTCAAGCATGCTGCAGCGATCGCCGAGTACACCGACACGAACATCTTCGTCCCCGAGCGGTCTGACGACAGCGAGGAGGTACCGCCGGAGTGGTTTGGGATGAACACAGACTATGGCGAAGACTCGGTGGAGGTGATTGGCTCCAGCGTCGAGGAGGAGGACGAGGCGGAGGATGAGGGCGAGGCGGAGGCACCAGAAGACGGAGCAGACGGCCAGCCTCAGCCCGACCGCGCCTCCAGCAACGAGCCGCGTGCGACCGACCCGACTGCTGCCGGAGGCGATCAAGCTGAGACTAGCCGGCCGACCGCCCCGACGCTTGATGCTGGCGCCTCCTCCGACCCCCCGAATCCGTCTGCCGCCTCCTAAGCTGCCGCTGTGTCTTTTGTTTTATCTGATTCAGTATTCTTTTGAAGAACTTGTTAATTCACACAATTCCACCCGCGAGGTGTATTTTGAACCTCTACTCGACAATTCGGCCAAGGGCCTATGTTATATATATATATATCTTTTCTTGCTCATTGTTCTTTTGGTTGTTTTCCTTTGCCGCTTTCTCTTAGTTGCCTGCCTTGCCAATCAGACAGCCGCTCTGCAGACTATTGCTGGATCAAGTGCTAGGCTACTTTGGGAAAGCAAGTACTTAGCCGATTTCAAGATTGTTTGAGCAAGTTGGATAGAAAACGACAATCCGACTGTCCAAGAGTCGGTTTGCGAGAAAGGCTGGAAGCCGTCTTGAGCTATGTTTTACGCTTTGAGTCCTTAGCCATTTTTCGTGCGCGCACCCATTCTACCTTACCTCTACCCACCGTACAGTCGCTCTGCGAGCTGCGGCTTCTGACAGAAGATGGCTTAGGTGTTACACACTACTTGTCCGGCTGCAGGAAGCATTTCATAGTGCAAGGCGGCAAGTCCCCGGGCCGACTTGTCGAGCCCGGTGCCAAGCGGCATGACAAAGAGTAACATACTTGTAGGCATAATTTTATCATACAGACAAAAGAGGGCAGTCCCCGAGCTCGTCTCGGGGGGCCCGAAGTCTTGGTACTTTAATACAAAAGGTAGCGTGGTACATATTGCATCAACTGTAAAATCTTCGGAGAAGATTTGCATTCCATGGCTGCTCTGTCTCCTTGCCGGAGTCGTCCCTCTTGCGTGCTCGAGGCTTCTGAGCATCGATCAGGTAGTAGGAATCGTTGCCTAGTACTTTGCTGATGATGAAAGGGCCTTCCCAAGGCGGCGACAGCTTGCGCTGGCCGGCTGTTCGCTGGATCAGCCGGAGCACAAGGTCGCCTTCTTGGAAAGATCTTGGCCTGACCTTCCTGTTGTGGTATCGGCGCAAGCTCTGCTGGTAGATGCTGGACCGGCTGAGTGCCAACATCCGGCCCTCTTCCAGCAAATTGACGCCGTCTTGTCGTGCTTCTTCTGCTTCCTCCTCGGTGTACATGGTGACTCGTGGGGACTCGAAGTCTATGTCCGTTGGGATGACGGCTTCGGCACCGTAGACGAGGAAGAAGGGCGTGAAGCCGGTTGACTTTTTTGGAGTCGTGCGCAGACTCCAGAGGACGGCTGGCAGCTCGTCGAGCCAGCAGCCAGCCGAGCGCTCCAGAGGCTCGATCAACCGAGGCTTGATGCCGGACAGGATGAGGCCGTTTGCTCGCTCCACTTGGCCATTTGACTGCGGGTGGGCGACGGACGCTAGGTCCAGTCGGATGCCCTGTGTTGCCCAGAAACGGGCCAAGGCGCCTTTGGCAAAATTTGTGCCGTTGTCGGTGATGATGCTGTGTGGTATGCCGTACCGAATTGTGATATCGGTGATGAAGGTCACGGCAGTCGGACCGTTCAGTTTCTTAATTGGCTTCACTTCCACCCACTTGGTGAACTTGTACACTGCGACAAGTAGGTGAGTTAGACCGCCTCGTGCTGTCTTGAATGGTCCCACCATGTCTAGACCCCAAACTGCGAAAGGCCAAGCAATGGGGATGGTCTTGAGCGCGGAAGCCGGCTGGTGCGGCTTGGAGCTGAACTTCTGGCACCCTTTGCATTTTTGGAGCAACTCCTTGGCCTCTTCCAAGGCAGTCGGCCAAAAGAAACCGTGCCGAAAAGCTTTAGCGACGAGTGCTCTTGAAGCCGCATGGTGGCCGCATTCGCCTTGATGGATGTCTTTGAGGATCGCCTGGCCTTTCTCTGGCTCTAAGCAGCGCTGGTAGACACCAGTGACACTGCGCCTTGACCAGCTCTCTGTTGATTATGGTATAGGCTGCCGCCCGGCGTTGTACTTGCCGAGCTGAGGTCTCATCAGTTGGTAGCTCTTTGTTCACCAGGAATTTGAGGATGGGATGGGCCCATGAGGGTGCTGCTATTTCTTCGACTACCAGAACTGCGACTTGGACAAGGGCGGCTGGGCTGGGAGGCGGCGGGCTGGAGTCAACAGCCACTTGCTGGGCTGATGAAGTCCCCAGGCCGACTGGCGCGGTCCTTGGGCCGAGTTCTGGAATCTTTGAGTCTGTCACCACAGTCCCCGGGCCGGGCTCGACTGTGGCAGCTTTGGAGTCGCCCGCCAAAGTCCCCGTTCCGACTGCTGGAGCTCTGGAGTCAGATCCGCCGTCTTCGGGAGGAGCCGGCACAAAAATGGAGTCTGATTCTGGTGAAGGCTTGACAGACGGCTTGAGGAGGTGTTGAAGGGCGACGCCAGATGGTATTGCTTGGCGGGTAGAGCCGATTTGTGCCAAGGCGTCTGCTTGGTCGTTGTCGTTTCTTGGCACATGGAGGAACTCGCACCCTTCGAAATACCTGCTGAGTTGTTGCACGAGGAAACGGTAGCTCGCCATGTTTGCGTCTTTCGCGTCCCAGTCACCAGATGACTACTGGACCACTAAGTCCGAGTCTCCATAACACAAGATCCGGCGGATGCCAAGTTCTATGGCAAGCCGGAGCCCGTGAATGAGCGCCTCGTACTCGGCCACGTTGTTGGAGGCGGCAAAATGGATTTGCAGTGCATATTTGAGCTTGTCGCCTTTGGGAGAGGTGAGGACGACGACGGCACCCAAGCCGGTGCGCATCTTGGAGCCGTCGAAGTGCATCCGCCAGTGGGTGGAGTCAGGCGCTGGAGGCAGGTACTGGGTCTCGGCCCAGTCGACAAGGAAGTCAGCCAGTGCTTGTGATTTGATAGCGGTGTGGGGCTAGTAGTAGATGGTGTAAGGATCCAGCTCTATGGCCCACTTGGCCACTCGACCAGAGGCATCTCGGCTACCGATGATCTCGGCAAGTGGAGCCGTGCAGACCACTGTGATTGGATGCTCTTGAAAGTAAGGCTTCAATTTCTTGGCAGCAAAGTGCACGCCATAGCACATCTTCTGGTAGCGAGGGTAGTTCTGCTTGGAGGTCGACAGTACCTCGCTCAGGAAATATACTAGTCTCTGGACAGGTAGCGCCTTGCCTTCCTCCTTGCGCTCTACTACAATGACTGTGCTGACTACTCGGCTGGTGGTGGCGATGTACAGGAGCATAGGTTCCTTGGGAGTCGGAGCCGCCAGGACGGGTGGAGTAGTCAGCATCTTCTTCAACTGGTGGAAAGCTTCGTCCGCCTTATGGTTCCACTCAAAAAAGTGGTCTTCTTCATGAGTTGGTATAAGGGGAGAGCTTTCTCGCCCAACCGACTGATGAATCGGCTGATGGACGCCAAGCAGCCGGTGAACTTCTGCACATCCAACAGTCGGCTGGGTACCTCCATTCTCTCGATGGCCTTGATTTTTACTGGGTTGCATTCTATGCCGCGTTCAGAGACCAGGAAACATAGCAGCTGGCCGGCTGGTACTCCGAAGACACACTTCTCGGGGTTGAGCTTGATCTGGAACCAGCGCAGGTTCTCAAAGGTCTCCTTGAGGTCTTCCAGCAGTGTTCCTCGCTTTTCCGTCTTCACCACCACATCGTCCACGTAAACATGGGCGTTCCTGCCGAGCTGCTTGAGGAGGCACTTCTGCATGCAACGCTGAAAGGTGGCGCCGGCATTCCTTAAGCCGAACGTCATGGAGAGGTAGCAGAATGCTCCAAACGGCGTGATGAAGGCGGTCTTCAATCTGTCAGTCGGATTCAGCTTGATCTGGTGATATCCTGAGTATGCATCCAAGAAGCTCAACAACTCGCATCCGGCTGTGGAGTCTATCACCTGGTCAATTCTTGGTAGAGCAAATGGGTCCTTGGGGCAGGCCTTGTTGAGGCTCGTGTAGTCAATACACATTCGCCATTGCTTGTTCTTCTTTAGCACCAGGACCGGATTTTCCAGCCACTCCGGGAAGAAAACTTCCATAATGAAGCCGGCTGCTAGGAGTCGGGCTATCTCTTCTCTGACAACTCTTCTCTTCTCTTCTGATAAGCGGCACAGGGGCTGCCTGACCGGCTTTGCATCAGATCGGACGTGTAACTTGTGCTCGGCGAAATCCGTCGATACACCTGGCATGTCCTTGGGAGACCATGCGAAGATGTCCCGATTCTCACGGAGGAAACTGACGAGCTCGCCTTCCTATTTGCTGTCGAGGTTTGCACCTACGACGGCGTACCTCTCTGGGCGCTCCGGATCCAAGGGTACCCTCTTTGTCTCTTTGGCCGGCTTGAACGAACCTTCGGCTTCCGACTCCTTCAGGTCGGGTGATATCTTCGGCTGCTTGCCGGCCATCGCCACAACTCGCTCAAGTAGTCGCTTCTCGGCTGCAATCACCAGGGACTCGGCTAGCCGACTGCTCTCGGTCGCGCAAGCGGACGACTTCCGTTAGTCACCGGCCACAGTCAGAATTCCCCTGGAACTGGGCATCTTCATCTTGAGGTAGGCGTAGTGGGGGACCGCCATGAACTTGGCCAAGGCGGGCCGGCCAAGTAGCGCATGGTATAGCCTCTCAAGGTCCACTACCTCAAACCAAACAGACTCTCTTCGGAAGTGATCTTTGTCCCCAAAGAGGACGTCAATCAGGATCTTGCCGATTGGTGAGCAGGAAAGCCGAGGAACAATGCCGTGGAACACAGTCCGGCTGTTCTGAAGCTATCTCTGCTTGATTCCTAACTTCTCCATGGTGTCCTTGTATAGGATATTGATGCTGCTGCCCCCATCTATCAGAACTCACGAGAAATGCACGGCCCGTTTGTCTGTGGCAAAGGTGGCGTCCAGGACCAAGGCGTAGGAGCCTGGACTCGGCATCACTTCTGGGTAGTCAGCCCTGCTGCAGCTGATGGGCCTCTCAGACCAGTGCATGAACTCTGGCGTCTCTGAGGCTACTGCGTTCACCTCTTGTCGCTGCAGCCGCCTGCTGTGTCGATCATCAGCCACACTGGTGAACACCACATAGGCTCCGTGCTCTTCAGGGTATTCGTCTTGTACTGCGCCGACTGGCCTGACTGCCGGCTGCTGGGGCGGAGGCGGAGGCGGCTGCCCAGCAGGCGGGGGTGGCAGGAGGCCGTCTCCCTTGGCGATCCTGGTGAGCCAGTGGCACTTCCGGGTGGTGTAATTCGATGGCTTCGCGCCGCTGTGGAACTTGCAAGGTCCATCCAAGGTCTGCTCGTAGGAGAAGGCCGGCAACCAGTTCGGCTTGCCGCCTTTCTGTCGCTTGGGCAGAGGCTGCTCTTCTGGCTGCTGGACTTCAACGGTCGCGACCTACCGACTGCTGGAAGCCAGCCACGGGGCCTTGCGCTTGTTGTCGCCCTGCTGTTGTCACCGGCCGGCGTCTACTGCCGGAGTTCTTGGAGCATGAGGAGCTACTTTGCCAGTCGTGCTAATTTGAATTTCCATCTTCATGGAGGAGTCGGCCGTAGCATACTTGTCCGCTCTGATCAGCAGCTCGTCGAGGGTTTCTGGCTCATCGCAGAGGAGCTTGTGCTTGAGGAGGGTGCCTTCTCGGCACCCGGCTGTGAAGTACTCGATGGCCTGCACCTCGTGCACGCCCTCGCAGGAGTTCCGGAGCTCAGCCCAACGCGTGAGGTAGTCGCGAGTCGACTCGTCAGGACCTTGCATGCACAAGGAGAGCTGACGAGGCTTGGGAGGACGCTTGTACGTGTTGGTGAAGTTGCGGACGAATGCTTCAGTGAAGTCGACCCATCTATTGATGCTGCGGGGCTTTAGGCTGTTCAGCCATGTCTGGGCTGTGCCCTGGAGCATGAGCGGAACGTACTTTACGGCGACATGCTTGTTGCCGTTTGCTATGCCGACAGCCGTGGAGTAGTTGACTAGCCAGTCTTCCGGCTTCATGGAGCCGGTATACTTGGGCGTGTCTCTTGGGAGCATGAACCCTCTGGGAAAGGGCTTGTCCCGAATGCGGGGCTCGAAACAAGGCAGACCCAGCTCGTCTTCTTATTCCAGCGCTAGGGACCGGTGAAGTCGGTCGATCCGGTGGCGGGCGTCATTCTCTCCAACTCCCTCTCGGCGGCCAAGGCGGTCACCGAGACTCAGATGGTCAACAGGCGGCGGGGAGACTTGCCTCTCCTTGCGGGGAGGGGGAGGCGGATAGTCGTCCCATCGTTCCACTGCTCTCGGGCGGCCGTCTCGGTCGCGCTCTATGGTAATCCGAGTCCGACTGTGGCTGACAGCCGGCTCCTTGTCCTTTCTTCCTCGGGCACCGCCAGTCGGCATCCGAGACGTCGCGCCTTGATCTCGGTGCGGGTCGTCGTTTGGCCGCTGCGGCGCCCCCGTGCGGCAGCCGGCCTCGTTCTGCGCGGCGGCCGTGTCGAGGAGCCGCTAGACTCGCTCCATCATGAGGCGGTGCTCTTCGCCCTCGAAATTGTCCAGCTCATCCGCCACTGCCTGGGCGGCTCGGATATTCACTGCTGGCATGGCATACACGGGGCGGCTAGCCCCAAACAGGCTGGCGATGGCTACGCCGCGCTGCTGAACCGCGCCAAGGCGGCTAGGCCCTGCCGGGGCCGGCGAGCCGCCAATAGCGCGATCCATCTCCCGCTGGTAAGCTTCTGACAAGCATCTCATGCTGGCCAGCTTCTTCGCGCCTTCAACAAGCTGAAGGCGGCGCGCTTCTAACGTCTCTGCGTCAGCATCTTCTGGAATGGGCGCAGCTAGGTCTTGCAGCGCCGCGCCGAGTGAGTCGGGCGCCCCTCCGCCAGGGAACTCGTCATGACTGATGACCAGCACCTCAGTGACGGTGCTTCCGTCACTCTCCGTGTGGGGGAGAGGCTCGTCGTAGACCACCACGTTGGTGGGGAACACGTCGATCGACGCGGTGTCGGAGTCGACCAGCATCGGGTCGGTGGAGCCTACGGACTCCAAGTCTACGGCAGGCTCGCCGGAAATGTGGAGTTGATTGAGGAGGCCCGCGAGGAGGTTTTCGGGGCTTCCTGCGCCTGCGTCGGACGCAGGTTCGTCGGAGAGGCGGACCTCACCGACAAGTTCGGCCAAGGAGCTGGCTGCACAGGCGATCTCAACACCGCGCAGCGCGTTGACGCAAACTTCGTCTGGCGTGCCTGGCTGGCTGCGCTCGCCAGGGAGGAAAACGGTTCCCGTCCAGAACAGATCTCTGGACGGCGGTGCACCATGCCCCATGGTGGGCGCCAAATGTCGGGGATTTGGTGCGACATATGCCAACGGATGGCTTATCATGGTGGGGGCGAGTAGAACATCACCGGTGCCTGGAAACGGGATGAGGCGAAGACATGCATGCCGGCAAATCTTACCTAGCTTCGGGGCTCTCCGGGGAGATAATACCCCTACTGCTACTCTGCGGGGTCTCCGCATGATCACTATGGTCAAGTGTTTACACGGTTGCTCCTTGAGTTGTGTCTGGTGGTAGGAGAGGGCAAGGCTAGCTCTCTCCTTCTATTTGGTATGGTATAGAACTACTGGGATCCAACCCTTTGCATGGGTGCCCTGGGGGGTTTATATAGGCCTACCCCCAGGGGTACACTGGTAATTCGACTGGGTGTGGGCCCAGCCCTCAGTGCCTCCGACCTCCGACTTCTCCGCTGACTACTTGGGCCCGCCGACTGGTGGGCCCCGCCGACTGGTCTGGTACGGAGCCGACAGGCCACGTCCGCTGCGGGCGGGTCTTGCCGGCTGCTGATTACTATAGTCGTGCTCCTGATGACGCAAGCTTGGTCATGGGGTCGTGGCAACAGCCCCGCCGCCTGGCGGGCGATCACTGTGGCCACTCCCCATCTCTTCTTGATTAATGGCATGTGGGCCTCGGGGGAGGGCTTGGTCGACTCCCCCAGGCCGACTCCCGACGGGTCCGACTGGCGGTTCTCTCGTCGTCTCCCGAGGTCTCGCTGACTGGTGGGCCCCGCTGCCTCCAGGTCATACAGACAAGCCATCATGGGCGCAGGACCCGGTACAGTGGTGCTGATGTCAGGGCCGGCCGGGCAACAGTGCCACGCCACAGGGAGATCTTCCCAAGTACGGCGTGCTGTAGCCATGCCTACCCTTGGTAAGGGGCGGGGGGTGGGCTTCATTGTAGCCACGCCCCTTCCCCGTCCCCTTCGATGAGGTCACGGTTTGTTGGAGTCGCCGGACGACTCCCCAAAGCCGGCTTCTCTGGAAGTCGCCCCTGGGACTCGGCCGTGAGCGAGCAGTCGGCCGCCTTGCCGTAGACTCCCCAGGAGGCGGCTCTTCACCCTGTGGTCTTGAGGGGCGCAGCCTGCCCCGATGTCTTGAAAGGTTATGGGGCTCGGGTTGGCCTACCCGTGGCCCATTACTCCGACAACAAGTGTGTGGCAGAGAACTTATAGCCCATTTGCGATTTGTAAGAATGTACAACCCATTTTTTAATTCTAATGGAATTTACTACAACCCATTTACAGTTTGTTAAAAGTGCAGCCCATTTTCTAGCTAGGACAACGATTAATAATTTCAACCAACCGTTCAAGACAGAATTCAATAAATTTCCCACATTTTGATGGGATCTGAAATATTTTTATCCCGAAATTTCTAGTCAGATTAAATATAAATTTGTATTGCGTAAAAATCTAACGAAACATTGCGCGCGCAACAATTAAAAATTAAGATTTTCAAAATCCATAAATAATATTTTATAAACTAATTTCGTGCTTTGTGCATTTTTTATAGTTACTGCTCAGTTTTTATAATTACATCCCATTTATTATTTTTAAAGCCCATTTTCCTGTTAAGCCTAATGCATCCATCCTAGGAAAGATTTGTAGCCCAGCGGGGCGGAGAATAACAAGTTGACCTTGCCTGGTTATTTCTCAAAAAAAACGTATAGCTGGGCTAGCCATTTTCATCTTGAAAAAAATTAATATCTGGGCTGGATATCTGTCCTGGGCTAGATGGGCTATAGCCTGCCTAGCTAATACCCTGCTCTCCTCTGAACAACAACGAAAACATCACCAAGAAAACTCTGCAGTGCTCACGCCTCAAAAACACAAATACTACTCGAGCTGCTTGGTCCCAGTTGTCGGCCGCACCTTGCGCAATTCTCTCGTTTATATTGACTACATAGGTTGACAATGGTGTGGGACCATGATGTCAGGAAACCAGGAGGAAGCAAAAAAATATAGTTGTACATAATAAGGAGGCACTTGCGTACGTATGGCTATGGCCCCAGTGGGTCCCTATTGTCATCCAGTCAAAATAAAGTCATCTCCTGAATCCTCATGTTCATTGACCATGTTAACAATGCTCGGCGCCACAGCGAGCGCAACAACTCGAAGGACGACGGAGAGGGCCTCGCGGGCCCTAAGGATGGTCTGATACAGCGCCCGCTGCTCATTCAGGAAGCCAAGATCATCGGACACCTATGAGCACCTTCGAGAGACTAAGACGACATGAAACGGTAAGGCCGTGCTTGGGAGCTCTGGTTTATTTCACACATGTATTAAGATACAAGTGTAATTTGCTCATCATCGGAAACAATGCGTAAAATATAGGCATAATGAAACTGAGGGCCCGAGGTCTGTATGTAAAACCAGCGGGTTACACGTGTAATTTGAGAGACCGGTGTATATTTTACTAGTCGAAATCGACCAACCAAGCGCTCCGCCCGAGACCATCTGCTTTTATTTACAACCGTCAGTTTTACAAGCGATTTTGGTTGGAAAACGACGATCCAATCACGGCCTTAGATGATGAGTTGGTCGGAAGATCACATGGTTTCACGTTTAACCTACCCGACTTGTCGTATAGGCTATGAATGAAACATAAGACGATGAACTTCTTAAGCACGGAAACAACAGAAGAGGATGATCTTCCTAACAAGCAAATCACTGGCATTAGATCGACAAGCAAAAAAATACGAAGCATTATTCTCAGGAGGCACGGTGAACAGCTCGTGATGCCGCATGCCACAACATTCTAAGCTCAACTTTGCAATCAAACACAAGGCCTGATATTACATAGACAATATTCAGAACAAACTCTTAAAATATCTTACATAAGTCAACATTCATGTGACTATGCATCTCAGCAGAGTAAATATTTACTTCTGAACTGAAGACAGGAATAGGAAAAAATAATCGACGTTGCTCACAGCAAAGGGCGTCCCACTCAAAAATATCAAATGCATGTCTTCTGGCTAACATCAATGAGCAAAAGTTGACAAGTTTTTCCAATTCCAATATATTAAACTAATGTCAACTTTGACAAGCTTTTCCCATTCAAAATATGTAATGCCTATGATTGTGGAATGGGCAGGGTTTGTCATCAGTTTGTCATCTGATAGTCCGGTGGCTCAAGGTGACGACGAATGATTAGAGAACCATTCGATGTATTGTGCATGATGTGAAGTATTATGGAGGACACGAACCATCCGAACATTTTGTGCAGTTCCACTAAAATCAAGCTAAGCATCCCTGTGGATTTCATATTTATATGCTGCCAGAAAACAAAGACACATCAACACACACATGAATATTGGCCCTAGTGTCAACCCACCAATTGGTAGACTAACAAATTGAAAGTACGGTAAACAGATTACCATACCCAGATGCCCCATCATTGTTGCTTAGAGTGACATTGACAGACTTGGAGTCATGTCCTGGCTTCTTGGTACTTGTTTGGGCACTTGTTTGGCCAGTGTTCGTCCGAACCACAAGTAAAGCAGCCATCTCTCTTTTTGTCTTTCTTCTTACCCTTCTTAATGGCCAATGCTGGTAGCACCATTCAAACATATAGTCCGGTGGCTCAAGGTGACGACGAATGATTAGAGATACATTCGATGTATCGTGCATGATGAAGTATTATGGAGGACACAAACCATCTAGACATTTTGTGCAGTTCCACTAAAATCGAGCTGAGCATCCCTGTGGATATCGTATTTATAAGCTGCAAGAAAACAAAGACACAACAGCACACACATGAATATTGGCCCCAGTGTCAGCCCACCAATTGGTGGACTAACAAACTGAAAATACGGTAAATAGATTACCATACCCAGATGCCCCATCATTATTGCTTAGAATGACATTGATAGATTTGGAGCCCTGTCCTGGCTTCCTGTACTTGTTTGGGCACTTTTTGCCCAGTGCACTCCACGTCTTGTAGAGTTTCCTATGCTCTCTGCAGACTAGTCATGTCACCAATGTCTACTAATACGCTATAAAGCTTCTCTATCATTCCTTGTGTAATGTAGCGCAAACAGTGACTGCTTCTTTCTGCAAAGTGGTAAGACCAACTGGACCCAATAATGTAGCAGTTTTCCTTAGACACATTGGCTCCTTTTGTGTAGTTCAACTAAAATCAAAGTCGGAATAAAACCGAGCTTTAATTTTGATATCCCTGTAAGCAACAAAAGGTATAAGGGAAACAATTACTGAGAAATAACGATTGATGACTTGTACTCCCAGAAGAAAAACATCTACTGATCTACCTTATCTTAATGGGGAACAAAGCAGGAGAGTAGCAATTCTCAATCAGTGTGATTCATTCATATTAACTGAGACATTATCTTAACAATACCTTGTTTCAACATGTATAAAGATCGACAAAGCAGAAAAGTATCATTCGTAAAACAATGTGACTGATTCATTTTAACAGAGACATTATCTTAGCAATACCTTGGTTAAACATGTAGAAAGAACTACAAAGCAGGATAGTACCATTTGTAAAACACTGTAACTGATATATAATAACAGAGACATTATCTGAACAATACATTTCTTAAACATGTACTCCGGCCGATCCCTAATAGAAATGGTACTCCCACCAATCCCTAACAAGTGTTGCAGTTTTGAACTAAGATTCAGTAGTTAATTCCGAGGAAAGTCGGTACTGACCTTTCAAGACGAAGATTTGAAACAACTCGTGAGGAAGAGCTGAGAAGATCTTAACACATATATGGAAATCCGGTCTCATTTTGTGCAGTTCAACCAAAATTAAGCGAAGCAAAATGTCGCAATAGCAACAAGTTGAATAGATATCCCTGTTTTAACAGAGGCAAAAAAGGAATCAATTACTGGACAATAAAGGAGGATGAAACATGCGGCCACAAAAATGGTATCCTGCCAATCCCTAACAAGTGTTGCAGTTTTGAAATAAGATTCAGTAGTTAATTCTGAGAGTGGCATTGCTTAATTTTACCAGTGGCATTAGATTAACAAAAAACATAAAAAGTTCTAGGGGAGAGTGGGCGCAACAACAACATGTGCTTCCATCTACTTATAAAGGGGGTGATGTAGAGTTTGTTGTAACAAAGCAACAAGCATAATGTCTGGGTTGGTCCCATTTTTGTTCACTACTTAATGGGAAAAGATAGCAATACAATAGCTTCAATTCAACATTTATTTAAAATAGTACCAATACAAGTAGCACAACATCTCAAAACACACTGCACGATCATGTGGAGGAAGGCAAGTACCAACCTGTCATGACGCACACAAGATCACGTACGAATCTGCCAACACAAATAGGAAATCCAATCTCGTTTTGTGCAGTTACTCTGAAATCAAGTAAAGTCGTCGGTGTGACATTTAAGTTTGCTATAGAAACAAGTTGAATAGATATCCCTGATTTAACAGAGGCAAAAAAGGAAACAATTACTGCAAATAAAGGAGGATGAAACATGTGGCCACAAAAAGAAGCATCTACCTTATCTTGATGGAAAACAAAGTATAGGACAGTAGCATTTCTAGAACGGTTGCATTGATTCATATTAATAGAGAAATTTTCTTAAAATAGTTCAGTAGTTAATTCTGAGAGTGGCATTTCTTAAAATACAATAGCTTCAATTCAACATTTATTTAAAATAGCACCAATACAAGTAGCACAACATCTCAAAACACACTGCACAATCAAGTGGATGGGACATGGGACATGCCAGCACCATGTGCGTCCACACATATAAATGGGTGATGCAGAGTATGTAGCCAAGCAGCATATCTACGTTGGGCCCATATTTGTTCCCTTTGAAACTTTTTCCGCTGTGAGGGCAGCAATTCTAGTCCTGCACAAACTACCCGACCCCCCAGTTTCTTTCCCTTTTCAACAAAGAGTTCGGTTCCTTACATATGTGTGTACTGGGTTACCCCCTTTTCTCCTTTTCGACCAACAAAGCGGCTGGATAGCTAGTCTATACTACTTTCCCTCCCTTCTTTCCTCATTGAACCACGTCCTAGATTCATGCTCCACCCCACCGCACCCTTCTTTCCTCTTTGAACCTAGACCTAGATTCGGCTATAGAATCAAAAAAGATCAGCATACAGCTAGAACAATGATGGTTTAAAAGAAACTTATACCTTAGGGTCGTCGGGATGTGGCAAGGCGTGCAGCGGGAGGTCGAATCTGCCCACACTACATATGACAGTGAGGAAGAAGGGGTCGGTGGCCCTCCCGCATGATGACCCACAAGTATGGGGGATCTATCGTAGTCCTTTCGATAAGTAAGAGTGTCGAACACAACGAGGAGCAGAAGGAAATGATAAAACCGTTTTCAGCAAGGTATTCTCTACAAGTACTGAAATAAGTGGTTACAGATAGTTTTGTAATGAGATAATTTGTAACAAGCAACAAGTAACAAAAGTAAATAAAGTGCAGCAAGGTGGCCCAATCCTTTTTGTAGCAAAGGACAAGCCTGGACAAACTCTTATATAAGGAAAAGTGCTCCCGAGCACACATGGGAATATCGTCAAGCTAGTTTTCATCACGTTCACATGATTCGCGTTCGGTACTTTGATAATTTGATATGTGGGTGGACCGGTGCTTGGGTGCTGTTCTTACTTGAACAAGCATCCCACTTATGATTAACCTCTATTGCAAGCATCCGCAACTACAACAAAAGTATTAAGGTAAACCTAACCATAGCATGAAACATATGGATCCAAATCAGCCCCTTACGAAGCAATGCATAAACTAGGGTTTAAGCTTCTGTCACTCTAGCAACCCATCATCTACTTATTACTTCCCAATGCCTTCCTCTAGGCCCAAATAATGGTGACATGTTATGTAGTCGACATTCACATAACACCACTAGAGGCTAGAAAACATACATCTCATCAAAATATCGAACGAATACCAAATTCACATGACTACTAATGGCAAGACTTCTCCCTTGTCCTCAGGAACAAACGTAACTATTCACAAAGCATATTCATGTTCATAATCATAGGGGTATTAATATGCATAAAGGATCTGAACATATGATCTTCCACCAATTAAACTAACTAGCATCAACTACAAGGAGTAATTAACACTACTAGCAACCTACTAGCACCAATCCCGGACTTGGAGACAAGAATTGGATATAGGAGGTGAACTAGGGTTTTGAGATGAGATGGTGCTGATGAAGATGTTGATGGAGATTGCCCTCTCCCGATGAGAGGAATGTTGGTGATGACGATGGCGATGATTTCCCCCTCCGGGAGGGAAGTTTCCTCGGCAGAACAGCTCTGCCGGAGCTCTAGATTGGATCCGCCAAGGTTCCGCCTCATGGCGGCCGAGTTTCATCCCGAAAGGTTGCTTCCTATTTTTTTTCTCGACGAAAGACTTCATATATGAGAAGATGGTCATCGGAGAGCCACCAGGGGGCCCACGAGGCAGGGGGCGCGCCCTAGGGGGGCGCCCCCACCCTCGTGAGAAGGGTGTGGCCCCCTGGTCTTCATCTTTGGCGAGGATTTTTCATTATTTATTATAAGGTGTTCTGTGGAGTTTCAGGACTTTTGGAGTTGTGCAGAGTAGGTCTCTAATATTTGCTCCTTTTCTAGCCCAGAATTCTAGCTGCCGGCATTCCCCCTCCTTATGTAAACCTTGTAAAATAAGAGAGAATAGCCATAATTATTGTGACATAATGTGAAATAACAGCCCATAATGCAATAAATATCGATATAAAAGCATGATGCAAAATGGGCGTATCAACTCCCCCAAGCTTAGACCTCGCTTGTCCTCAAGCAAAAAGCCGAAATCGAAAAATATGTCCATATGTTTAGAGATGAAGGTGTCGATAAAAATAAAATACGGAGATGAGGGCATCATGATCATTCTTATAACAACAACTTGTATAATTTTTGTCATATGATCTCTAATGCTAGAGTAATAATTCAATCACAATATCAAGTATGAATCGTAAACTTCATTGAAAACTAACAAACTACAATCTTGGTCATTGAAGCAATTGCAATTTATCATAACATAGGAAAGAGTCAATGTATACGAGCTTTTCAGCAAGTCCACATACTCAACTATCATATAATCTTTCACAATTGCCGACACTCGCGCAATACTTATGGGTATGGAGTTTTATTCGGACACAGAGAAAGATAGAGGCTTATAGTCTTGCCTCCCAATGTTTTACCTCAAGGGTAATGTCAACAGTAATAGTTCATGAAAACTCACATCCAATTAGCCATATATACCAGGATCTTTCCAAAATACTGTGCTTGCCAAAGGATAAAGTGTAAAAAGGAAGGGTGAAAATCACCATGACTCTTGCATAAGGTAGAAGATAATGATAAAAGATAGGCCCGTCGCAGAGGGAAGCAGAGGTTGCCATGCGCTTTTATGGTTGGATGCACAAAATCTTAATGCGAAAGAACGTCACTTTATATTGCCCCTTGTGTATGAACCTTTATTATGCAGTCCATCGCTTTTATTACTTCCACATCACAAGATCGTATAAAGCTTATTTCTCCCACACCAATCAATCATACATATTTAGAGATCAATTTTTATTGCTTTGCACCTATGACAACTTACTTGAAGGATCTTATTCAATCCATAGGTAGATATGGTGGACTCTCATGGCAAAACTGGTTTAAGGGTATTTGGAAGCACAAGTAGTATCTCTACTTGGTGCAATGAATTTGGCTAGCATGAGGGGGAAAGGCAAGCTCAACATGTTGGAAGATCCAAGACAATATAATTTCTCTCAGATGTAAGAAAACATCACCCATTACGTTGTCTTCCTTGTCCAATGTCAACTCTTTAGCATGTCATATCTTAATGAGTGCTCATGATCATAAAAGATGTCCAAGATAGTATATCTATATGTGAAGACCTCTCTTTCTTTATTACTTCCTATTAATTGCAACGATGACCAAAACTATGCTTGTCAACTCTCAACAACTTTTATTCATCATACTTTTTCTATGTGAGCTCATTACTCTCCATGAGATCCATATGATCTCTTTGTTTCTTTTTATTTCTTTCTCTTTTATTTTATTCACTTAGGATCATGGCAAAAATATCAAGCCCTTGAATCAACACTAATCTTTATTATATAGATCACTGACTCGCTTACATAGAAGGATAATAAAGCAAAACTCACAACTAGATCACGCCACAAACTTTATTCTACTAGATCAAAATACTACTAATAAGATCGAACTAAGGAAAATGGTAAAGGTAGGAGTTGTGATACGATACCGAGGCACCTCCCCAAGCTTGGCGGTTGCCAAGGGGAGTGCCCATACCCATGTGATTATGTCTCCTTGGTTGGTGAAGAAGGTGGAGGTTTTGTTGATGATGGATAGTCGCACATCGAGCGTAGGAGGTCTTCTAACTTGAGGATAATGCCCTTGAGTGCGAGGATATGCTCCTTAAACAAAATATTTTCACGTGTGAGATACTTATTTTGTATACGAGCCAACTCAATCATCTTGAAAGCTTCGATTTCTGTAGGGATAAGAAGATTATGATCCAATTGAAGGGTGTCTTCTGTTGCTGGAACTTGGTCATCCACGGCCTTCTTGATCCCTTCATCCTTATTGATCTCCATAGGTTCTTCTCTCTTCTGCTCTATCTTCATTAGCCAAGCATCATTGCCCTCATGGTCGGAGGAGGAGGGAGACGACACAGTGCCTGGTTTTGAAAACCCTGACAGAAAACAACTCGAAACAAAGACAGGAGATTTTTGCGTGATACGGGAGTCAAAACCCTCGAAAGATTATATAATGAATTTTTACCGACCAAAATACGTATCGTGCAAGAAAACGGAGTCCGGAAGGCACACGAGGAGCTCACGAGGTATGGGGGCGCGCCCTACGGGGGGGCGCCCTCCACCCTCGTGATGCCCTCGTGTCCTTCCCGGACTGCTACTTAATTTTATATTTTTCTAAATATTCCAAAACAGAGAAATATTGCCTTAAAAATTGTTTTGGAGTCGGTGTACTTACCGTACCACATACCTATTCCTTTTCGGAGTCTGAAACGTTCTGGAAAGTGTCCCTTATGTATTCCTCCGGGGTTACGGTTTCAATAATATTGGTTTCAACATTTATGGGATTACCTGAGATATAATGTTTGATTCTTTGATCGTTTACCACCTTCGGATTTGTGCCTTCGAAGTTGTTGATTTTTATGGCACCGGAACGATAGACCTCCTCGATAACATAGGGGCCTTCCCATTTAGAGAGAAGTTTCCCTACAAAAAAAAATCTTAAATGAGAGTTGTATAGCAATACATAATCACCTACATTAAACTCACCCTTTTGTATCCTTTTGTCATGCCATCTTTTAACCTTTTCTTTAAATAGTTGGCATTTTCATAAGCTTGGATTCTCCATTCCTCAAGTGAGCTAATATCAAATAACCTCTTTTCACCGGCAAGTTTGAAATCATAGTTGAGCTCTTTAATAGCCCAATATGCCTTATGTTCTAGTTCGAGAGGTAAGTGACATGCTTTTCCATATACCATTTTATACGGAGACATACCCATAGGATTTTTATATGCAGTTCTATAGGCCTATAATGCATCATCAAGTTTCTTGGACCAATTCTTTCTAGACCTATTGACAGTCTTTTGCAAAATTAATTTGAGTTCTTTATTACTCAATTCCACTTGAACACTAGACTGTGGGTGATACGGAGATGCAATTCTATGATTGACGTCATATTTAGCAAGCATTTTACGGAAAGAACCATGAATAAAATGTGAACCACCATCAGTCATTAAATATCTAGGGACTCCAAACCTCGGAAAATAACTTCTTTAAGCATTTTAATAGAAGTGTTATGATCAGCACTACTAGTTGGAATAGCTTCTACCCACTTAGTAACGTAATCAACAGCAACTAAAATATGTGTATATCCATTAGAGGCAGGAAAAGGTCCCATATAATCAAAGCCCCAAACATCAAACAGTTCAATAACAAGTGAATAATTCATAGGAATTTCTTGACGTCTACCAATATTACCAATTCTTTGACATTCATCACAAGAAAGGACAAACTTATGGGCATCCTTGAAAAGAGTAGGCCAATAAAAACCGGATTGCAATACCTTATGTGAAGTTCTATCTCCCGCATGGTGTCCTCCATAAGTTTCAGAGTGTCACTTGCGTAGGAGCTGTTCCTGTTCATGCTGAGGTACACAACGTCTAATAACACCATCTACTCCTTCTTTATAGAGATGTGGGTCATCCCAAAAGTAATGTCTCAAATCATAGAAGAACTTTTTCTTTTGTTGGTATGTGAAGCTAGGTGGTATAAATTTAGCAACTATGTAATTAGCATAATCAGCATACCAAGGGGTACTACGAGAAGTACTTATGACATTTAATTGTTCATTAGGAAAACTATCATCAATAGGTAGTGGGTCATCAAGAGTATTCTCTAACCTAGATAAGTTGTCTGCAACGGGGTCTCAACTCCTTTCCTATCAACAATATGCAAATCAAATTCTTATAGCAAGAGAACCCATCTAATAAGTCTAGGTTTAGCATCTTTCTTCTCCATAAGATATTTAATAGCAGCATGATCAGTGTGGATAGTTACTTTAGAATCAACAATATAAGGTCTGAACTTATCACAATCAAATACAACTGCTAAAAGTTCTTTTTCAGTAGTAGCATAATTTCTTTGAGCATTGTCTAGAGTCTTACTAGCATAATGGATAACATTTAATTTCTTATCAACTCTTTGCCCTAGAACAACACCTACAGCATAATCACTAGCATCACACATAATTTCAAAGGGTAAATTCCAATCAGGTGGCTGAACAATAGGTGCAGAGACTAATGCTTTCTTAAGTATTTCAAATGCTTCTACACAATCATCATCAAAGACAAATGGTATATCTTTTTGTAATAAATTATTCAGAGGCCGAGAAATTTTTGAGAAGTCCTTGATGAACCTCCTATAAAATCCGGCGTGACCAAGGAAACTTCTTATACCTTTGATGTCCTTAGGACATGGCATCTTTTCAATAGCATCAACCTTGGCTTTATCAACTTCAATACCTCTTTCAGAAACTTTATGCCCCAAGACAATACCTTCGTTAACCATAAAGTGGCACTTTTCCCAATTCAAGACAAGATTAGTTCCTTCAGATCTCTGCAAAACTCGATCAAGATTGCTCAAGCAATCATCAAAAGAAGATCCATAGACGGAAAACTCATCCATGAAAACCTCACAAATCTTTTCACAAAAGTCAGAGAATATAGCCATCATGCATCTTTGAAAGGTAGCAGGTGCATTACATAAACCAAAAGGCATACGTCTATAAGCAAAAGTACCAAAAGGGCATGTAAAAGTAGTCTTTGATTGATCTTTAGCCGACACAGGTATTTGAGAGAAACCAGAATGACCATCTAGAAAGCAGTAATGTGTATGTTTGCATAATCTTTCTAGCATTTGATAGATAAAAGGTAAGGGGTAATGATCTTTCTTAGTAGCCTTATTTAATTTGCGGAAATCAATTACCATCCTATAACCGGTAATAATTCTTTATGGAATCAATTCATCTTTATCATTAGGAACAACAGTAATGCCTCCCTTCTTAGGGACACAATGAACATGACTTACCCACTGACTATCAGCAATGGGATAAATTATACCTGCTTCTAGAAGCTTTAGTATTTCTTTCCTTACCACTTCTTTCATTTTAGGATTCATACGTCGTTGAGGATCACAAACTGGTTTGGCATCTGCTTCCAAATTTATTTTATGTTTGACATAGAGTGGGACTGATGCCCTTAAGATCATCAAGAGTATATCCAATAGCAGCATGGTGCTTCTTCAGAGTTTTCAATAATCTTTCTTCTTCATGCTTTGAAAGGTTAGCACTAATAATAACAGGATATATCTTCTTATCATCAAGATAAGCATATTTAAGATTATCAGGCAACGGTTTAAGCTCAAACACGGGATCACCCTTAGGTGGAGGAGGATCCCCTAGGATTTCAACAGGCAAATTGTGTTTTAGCACAGGTTCTTGTTTAAAGAATACTTCATCTATTTCCCTTCTTTCATTCATAAACATATCATTCTCATGGTCTAGCAAATATTGTTCTAAAGGACCATTAGGAGGTACGGCAATAGAAGCAAGACCAATAATTTCATCCTTACTAGGCAATTCTTCTTCATGGTGTTGTTTACTAAATTTAGGGAAATTAAACTCATGAGTCATATCATCCAAGCCAATAGTA
This sequence comes from Triticum aestivum, assembly GCF_018294505.1. Lineage (NCBI taxonomy): Eukaryota > Viridiplantae > Streptophyta > Magnoliopsida > Poales > Poaceae > Triticum > Triticum aestivum. Next base: position 76,228,441 of record NC_057794.1, on the reverse strand, counting down.
ACAACATTCTTTTCGCAGTCTATCCTAGCATTAACTGTATTCAAGAAGGGTCTACCAAATATAATGGGACAAAAGCTATCTTGTGGAGAACTAAGAACAAGAAAATCAGCAGGATATTTAGTTTTCCCGCACAAGACTTCAACATCTCTAACAATTCCCATTGCTGAAATAGTATCTCTATTAGCAAGTTTAATTGTGACATCAATATCTTCTATCTCAGCAGGTGCAATTTCATGCTTGATTTCTTTATACAAGTCATAAGGTATAACACTAGCACTAGCACCCATATCACATAAGCCATGATAACAATGATCTCCTATTTTAACAGAAATAACAGGCACGCCTACCACATGTCTATGTTTATCTTTAGCACAAGGTTTAGCAATTCTAGCAGTTTCACCGTAGAACTGAATAACATGCCCATCAATATTATCAGACAAGAGCTCTTTAACAATAGTAATATTAGGTTCAACTTTAACTTGCTCAGGAGGTGTATATGTTTTAATATTGCTTTTACGAACCACAATTGAAGCTTTAGCATGATCCTTTATCCTAACAGGGAAAGGTGGTTTCTCAACATAAGAAGTCGAAACAATAGGATCATTATAAGTGACAGTCTTTTCTTCAACTTTAATAGGTGCAGCTACTTTTACTTCTATGGGAGGATGATATTTAAACCACTTCTCCTTAGGGAGATCAACATAAGTAGCAAATGATTCACAGAAAGAAGCTACTATCTCAGAATCAAGTCCATATTTATTGCTAAACTTACGGAAAATATCAGTATCCATAAAAGATTTAACACAATCAAACTTAGGTGTCATACCTAACTCCTTAGCATTGTCGAGGTCCCAATCTTCAGAGTTGCGTTTAATTCTATCCAATAAATCCCATTTGAATTCAATAGTCATCATCATAAAAGAGCCAGCACAAGAAGTATCAAGCATGGTGCGATTGCTATCAGAAAGCCGAGCATAAATTTTTTGAATAATTGTTTCTCTTGGAAGCTCATGATTGAGGCATGAATATAACATTGATTTAAGCCTCCCCCAAGCTTGAGCGATGCTTTCTCCTTCGCGAGGCCAAAAATTATATATAATTGCGATCACGATGAACAAGATGCATAGGGTAATACTTTTGATGAAATTACAATTTCAATCTTCTATAGTTCCATGATCCCATATCATCACATAGCCTATACCATGTCAATGCGTCTCCCTTCAAAGATAAAGGGAAGACCTTCTTCTTAGAAACGTCATCGGAAATACCTGCAAGCTTAAATAATCCACAAACTTCATCCACATATATTAGGTGTTCATTAGGATGCTTTGTTCCATCTCCTGTAAAAGGATTAGCTAGCAGTTTTTCTATTATACTCGAAGGATACTGAGGGAGTCCTGGATTAGGGGGTGTTCGGGTAGCCGGACTATACCTTCAGCCGGACTCCTGGACTATGAAGATACAAGATTGAAGACTTCGTCCCGTGTCCGGGTGGGACTTTCCTTGGCGTGGAAGGCAAGCTTGGCGATGCGGACATTCAAGATCTCCTACCATTGTAACCGACTTTATGTAACCCTAACCCTATCCGGTGTCTATATAAACCGGAGGGTTGTAGTCCGTAGGCAATCAACTCCATACACAACAATCATACCATAGGCTAGCTTCTACGGTTTAGCCTCCTTGATCTCGTCGTAGATCTACTCTTGTACTACCCATATCATCAATATTAATCAAGCAGGAGTAGGGTATTACCTCCATCGAGAGGGCCCGAACCTGGGTAAAAAACATCTTGTCCCTTGTATCCTGTTACCATCCGGCCTTGACGCACAGTTCGGGACCCCCTACCCGAGATCCGCCGGTTTTGACACCAATATTGGTGCTTTCATTGAGAGTTCTTCTGTGTCGTCGCCTTTAGGCCCGATGGCTCCTTTGATCATCAACGACGATATGGTCCAGGGTGAAACTTTTCTCCCCGGACAGATCTTCGTCTTCGGCGGCTTCGCTCTGCGGGCCAATTCACTCGGCCACCTGGAGCAGATCGAAAGCTACGCCCCTGGCCATCAGGTCAGGTTTGGAAGCCTAAACTACACGGCTGACATCCACGTGGACTTGATCTTTGACGGATTCGAGCCACAGCCAAGCGCGCCGCACTGTCTCGATGGGCATGATATAGCTCTGCCGCCGAACAGCGCCTTGGAGGCCGCATACGCATCGGTTTTGACCATTGATTCAGAGCATACTGCGCCGATCGAGGATCAGCGATTAGACGCTGCCTCAGGGGCTGTGATCTCAGAGGCGATCAAGCCGAACTCCAGCCCCGCACTCCGCATGGCCCGTGACTCCGAGGATCCGGACTCCTCCCCGGACTCCGAACCCCCCGCGCTCCTGCCAATCGAATCCGATTCGGCGCCGATAATGGAGTTCACCGCTGCAGACATCTTTCAGCATTCGCCTTTTGGCGACATCCCGAACTCTCTTAAGTCTCTCTCTTTATCAAGAGAGCCCTGGCCGGACTACGGTCAGCGAGGGTGGGATACGGACGATAAGGAAATTCAAAGCCCACCCACCACCCACTTTGTAGCCACTGTCGACGATCTAACCAACATGCTTGACTTCAGCTCCGAAGATATCAACGGCATGGACGACGATGTAGGAGACGAACAGGAACCAGCACCTGTAGGGCGCTGGAAGGCCACCTCGTCATATGACATATATATGGTGGATACTCCAAAAGATGGAGATGGTGATGGAACAATGGGGGATGACGCCCCCAAGAAACAGCCAAAGCGCCGGCGTCAACGGCGCCGCTCTAAATCCCGCCAAAGCAAAAATGGTGATTCCGGCACGGGAGATAATACTACCCCAGATAACGCCGAAGAACACCCACCTCAGCAAGATTCGGCACAGGAAGATGGAGAAGCCAGCCCTCATGAGAGAGCGGCAGACTGAGAGGTCAAGGATGATAACTATACGCCTCCCTCCGAAGACGAGGCAAGCCCCGATGACGACGAATTCCTCATACCATCAGACCCCGCCGAACAAGAGCGTTTTAAACACAGGCTTTTAGCCATGGCAAGCAGCCTCCAGAAAAAGCAGCAACAGCTTAAAGCTGCCCAAGATTTGCTAGCTGACAGATGGACTGAAGTCCTTACGGCCGAAGAGTATGAACTCAAACGCCCCTCCAAGAGTTACCTGAAGCGCAGGCCGCTACCCCGATCAGAGGAGGAAGCACCTACATCACCAGCACATGACATGGCAGACCGGCCACCTCGCGACCGCGACAGAGAGGCCCCTCGGCCCTCCACCCAAGCCATGCCCCAACGCCGCTCAACTAAGGCACGGGAAAATGCGCCCAACCTACAAGACATACTGGAGGATAAGGCAAGACAAACAAGATTGATCTACGGATCGCGCAGGCCCCCTACGGCATGTGACAATGATCTTCACTCCGGATACAACAAATCTGGCCGGGCCGAACACAACAGACATAGCGCTTCCGAGCTACGTCGTGATATAGCCCAGTACAGAGGTGCCGCACACCCGCTATGCTTCACGAATGAAGTAATGGATCACAAAATCCCAGAGGGTTTCAAACCCGTAAACATCGAATCATACGATGGCACAACAGATCCGGCAGTATGGATCGATGATTATCTCCTTCACATCCACATGGCACGCGGCGATGATCTACACGCCATCAAATACCTCCCGCTCAAACTTAAAGGACCGGCCCGACATTGGCTTAATAGCTTGCCAGCAGACTCAATCGGTTCTTGGGAGGACCTGGAAGCCGCATTCCTCGACAACTTCCAGGGCACTTACGTGCGACCGCCGGATGCCGACGACTTAAGCCACATAATTCAGCAGCCATAGGAATCGGCCAGACAATTCTGGACATGGTTCCTAACAAAGAAAAACCAAATAGTCGACTGTCCGGACGTAGAGGCCCTAGCAGCCTTCAAACATAACATCCGCGACGAGTGGCTTGCCCGGCACCTGGGACAGGAAAATCCGAAATCCATGGCAGCCCCCACAACACTCATGACCCTCTTTTGCGCGGGAGAAGACAGCTGGCTAGCTCGCAGTAACAACTTATCAAAGAACCCTGGTAATTTGGATACCAAGCACAAAGGTGGCAGGACACGTCGGAATAAGCAAAAACGCCGCGTTAACAGTGACAGCAATGAAGACACGACAGTCAATGCCGGATTCCAAGGCTATAAATCCGGTCAGCGGAAAAAGCCATTCAAAAAGAATACTCAGGGCCCGTCCAGTTTGGACCGAATACTCGATCGCTTGTGCCAGATACATGGCACCCCCGAAAGGCCAGCCAATCACACTAACAGGGATTGTTGGGTGTTCAAGCAGGCAGGCAAGTTAAGGGCCGAAAACAGAGACAAGGGGCTGCACAGCGACAACGAGGAGCCCAAGCCGCCGAACAACAATGGACAGAAGGGCTTTCCCCCACAAGTGCGGACGGTGAACATGATATACGCAACCCACATTCCCAAGCGGGAGCGGAAGCGTGCGCTATGGGACGTATACGCGATAGAGCCAGTCGCCCCAAAGTTCAACCCATGGTCCTCCTGCCCGATCACTTTTGATCGAAGGGACCATCCCACTAGCATCCATCATGGCGGCTTCGCCGCATTGGTTCTCGACCCAATCATCGACGGATTTCATCTCACAAGAGTCCTCATGGACGGCGGCAGTAGCCTGAACCTGCTTTATCAGGATACAGTGCAGAAAATGGGCATAGATCCCTCAAGGATTAAGCCCACAAGAATGACCTTTAAAGGCGTTATACCAGGTGTAGAAGCCAACTGTACAGGCTCAGTAACACTTGACGTGGTCTTCGGATCCCCAGACAATTTCCGAAGCGAAGAGTTAATCTTTGATATAGTCCCGTTTCACAGTGGCTATCACGCCCTGCTCGGACGAACCGCATTTGCAAAGTTCAATGCGGTGCTGCACTACGCATATCTCAAGCTCAAGATGCCAGGCCCTCGAGGAGTAATTACGGTCAACGGAAACACCGAACGCTCCCTTCGTACGGAGGAGCATACGGCGGCACTCGTAGCGGAGGTACGAAGTAGCCTTCTCCGGCAATTCTCCAGTCCGACCATTAAAAAGCCAGACACTGCCAAGCGCGCCCGGAGTAACCCACAGCAGGACCGCCTGGCACACTCTAAGCAAGCGTAGCAATGCGGCCCCAACCCCAGCTATCGCGACATAGCGAAACCAGTACCTCGCGTACATAACTACGCCCTTGAAATACCATGGGCACAGGGGAAGGGGCACAATAACGGCACGCCCAGAATACGACTTAAAACGTACTAGGGGCTGCCGGATTCTCTTTTTAAATTTTTTCTTACCTTCAGGACTCCATACTTCGGACGACCTGTTCGGCAATTCGACTGCCGCACAAACGATGCAAGATCCAGGGAGGCAGATAAGCCATGCCGCACTATGGAACTCCCAGGTGGTCTCTGTTACGAGCGGTATACCTGTTTTAAATACAATTCCGCGGCCTGCCCCCGGTCAGGACATACTGAATAGTCCAATATCTTTTGCTTACCGCACTATTTGTATCGTTCGGCTTTGATAAATAGCCTTTATATAAACAATGCATAGCTTTTTTCTATTTTTTGCATTACTCTCTTTTATATATGTTCATTAATGACATGTTGCACCCGTACACTATGGTACGCCAAGTACGCCAGGGGCTTCAGTACCCTTTAATATGGTGTGAGAAGTACGTACACTTTCACAAGTGGGGCACCCTGAACTTATAACACTATATGGATTGGCTCCGAATCATGATTTGGGTCAATAGTTGGGTTTGCCCGGCTCCTATGTTTTGGTGCCTTACGTTCCGCTATATCGGCTAAGGTAGCACTAGGAGAACCACTGCGATTGTGCCTCGGTTGAGCTGGGTTAAGCACCTCAGTGGAGAAAGCTAAAACTGATTGTCATGATGAGGCGAGAGATCGATCGCTGTTCAAGAGGTTTTTTCGAGTCCCTAAAGACTTATGCTGCTTCGAGCGAGGAGCCGGATTTGTCCGGCCAAGGCGTGGATAGCGCCCCGAACTCGGTCTTCCGAACTAGGGGCTTCGCCGAAATTTAAAATTATAAAGTTCTATGGCTAAGTGAGAGTGTTCAAGCATTATAGTCCGATTGCCTGGTTCGTTGTGCTGAGCGCCTCCCTCGAAGGACCCAACTATGGGAAAAAGAGCGCTCAGGTTTATCCCGAACACCCCAGCACTAGTGGCATGGGGGCAGAAGCCGACGACTGGCCATCTCTCAATTTTTTGATAAACGGCCGCACAGAAAATAATATTTTAAATTCAACAAGCATTGCTTAAGCGCCTATGAACAAGTTTTCAGCGCATAGGATAAAAACGAGCGAGTTTATTCAAAAATTACATCCTTGGTACATTCATCCGCCACAAGGCGGGCACCCACAAGAACATCCTTGTAATAGTTCTCGGGCTTGCGATGCTCCTTCCCCGGCGGCGGCCCGTCCTTCACAAGCTTCTCACCGTCCAGCTTACCCCAGTGCACCTTTGCACGGGCAAGGGCCCGACGGGCACCTTCGATGCAAACGGAGCTCTTGATGACCTCGAGCCTTGGACAGGCCTCCACCAGCCGCCGCACCAGCCCGAAGTAGCTCCCAGGCAAGGCCTCTCTGGGCCACAGCCGAACTATGAAGCCCTTCATGGCCTGTTTGGCCGCCTTTTGGAGCTCGACCAGCTGTTTCAGCTGGTCGCTCAAGGGCACAGGGTGTCCGCCTCAGCATACTGAGACCAAAACACCTTCTCCGTCGAGCTGCCCTCTTCAGCTCAGTAGAATGCAGCGACGTAGGATACGCTGCGGGGAAGATCTGCGAATGCCCCTGGAGAACTCCGGATTCGGGTAAGTAACAAGTAGTTTACTTTTACATTTCTGCTTTGCATAAAGAATGCCTTACCCGCTGCTATCTTCTTAATCTCCTCCAACTCTTGGAGGGCCTTTTGGGCTTCGGCCTTGGCAGACTTGGCATTCTCAAGGGCCGCCGCGAGCTCGGACGCTTGGGTCTTTGACTCAAGCTCCAAACTCTCATGTTTTTTCATGAGAGCCTGAAGCTCTTGCTGCACCTCGCCGACCTGAGCACCAAGTTTCTCTCGCTCGGTGCGCTCCGCGGCTGTTTTCTCTTCGGCCTCGGACAGCGCATGCTTGAGGGTCGCCACCTCAGTCGTGGCCCCTATAATAAGCAGTGCAATCCTGTTATTTTTTGCAATCACGCCTCTCTATAGGCACTTTTTCTGTAAGGTATTTCCCACCTTCTTTTTCCTCGAGCTGCCGCTTGGCAAGGCCGAGCTCTTGCTCGGTCCGCTTGAGGTCCTGTTTCAGGACACCCACCTCCGCAGTTAGTGCGGCGGTGGATAGCAGCGAAGCCTGCACACGCATATTGACTCTTTATTGTTAGACTCCTGCGAAATTTACTGGATCCTCTATTCGGCTTTTCTTTCCGAACGCCAAACAGAGCATCAGGGGCTACTGTCTATGCGGTTATATTTTTACATATTTTTACTTACCTCGAAGCCCGTTAGGAGGCTAGCGCAAGCTTCACTCAGTCCGCTCTTGGCGGACTGAACCTTCTGGATCATCGTACTCATAATAGTACGGTGCTCCTTGTCGATGGAGGCGCCGTCAAGCACCTCGAGCAGATTGTCCGGCACCTCTGGTTGGACGGAGGCCGTCGGCTCAGAAGGCTTGCTCCCCTTGGAAGGAGTTCGCCTACCGTGGTCCGGAACTGTTGAAGATTCCGGCGCGGTGTCCGGCACAAAGCCGGACTTGGAGCCCTGGGGGGTCTTGTCCCCTTTACTCCTGGGGTCTGGGAGGTCGCCCTGCGGCTCCTCTAGGACCACCTCCTCCTGCCCCGGAGCTCGTTGCAATGCCACTTCGGCGTCATCCGCAGTGCGGGGGGAGACAGCGGGCGGAACTGAGTTCACGTCCGATGAATCCAGGGAGCCACTCGACGACTCATTGAGTTCGGCCCGGGGCGGGCTGCATAATTATGTTCGACATTAGGGAAAGCTGTGCAACAAAGGAACATCATGAGTTATTCTGATATCCAAACTTACGATTTCGCCAGACGCTTGGCCCTGTTTGGCCACTCCTGGGGCGGCCTTCCTCTTCTCTCCTCCCCCCGCTGGGGGGAGAGGTTTCTTCTTCCTCCTCCTCATCTTCATGGGGGGAGTGCGTCTCGGACTCGTTGGACGATGAGTCCGACACCACCATATGCTGGGAACTCTTTCGAGTCCCCGTGGCCTTCTTCTTCTTGGCCTTCTTCTCCGGCACCACATAAGGTGCCGGAACCAGCAGCTTCGCTAGTAGAGCGGGGGCTGGGTCTCCGGGCAAGGGAGCCGGACAGTTAATCGATCCGGACTTCGCCCGCCAAGCCTGTCAAAGGTAAGGGAGCTTAGATCCCGCATAGAGTCAAACTATGAAAAAACTTAACATCCTGTAAAAGGTGAAAATAGCTTACCTCGCTAGCGTGACGCTGCGAGCTGTATCCGCGGTCCTCGGAAGCGGTTGTGGGAGTCTCGGCGCCTTTGGTTAGCACCTTCCAGACATCTTCATACATCGTGTCGAAGGGCCTGTTAAGGGTTTGGTGCTGCGCCGGGTTGAACTCCCACAGATTAAAGCCCCGTTGTTGACACGGGAGGATCCGGCGGACGAGCATAACCTGGACTACATTGACGAGCTTGATCGGCTTGCTCACCAGGGACTGGATGCATGTCTGCAGTCCGGTCACTTCTTTTTCGTCGCCCCACGACAGGCCCGTCTCTTTCCAGGACATAAGCCGCATGGGGGGTCCGGATCGGAACTCGGGGCTTGCGATCCATTTCGGATCGCGCGGCTCGGTGATGTAAAACCACCACGATTGCCACCCCTTCAGGGTCTCCATGAAGGAGCCCTCGAGCCATAGGACGTTGGCCATCTTGCCCGCCATGGCGCCTCCACATTCCGCTTGGCTGCCGCGCACCACCTTGGGCTTGACGTTAAAGGTCTTGAGCCAGAGGCCGAAATGGGGGCGGATGCGGAGGAAGGCCTCGCACACGACGATGAATGCCGAGATGTTGAGGACGAAGTTTGGGGCCAGATCATGGAAATCCAGGCCATAGTAAAACATGAGCCCCCGGACAAATGGGTGGAGTGGAAAACCCAGTCCGTGGAGGATGTGGGGAAGGAATACTACCCTCTCATGGGGCCTTGGGGTGGGGAGAAGCTGCCCCTCCTCGGGAAGCCGGTGCGCGGTGTCTTTGGACAAGTATCCGGCCTTCCTTAGCTTTTTGACATGGCCCTCCGTGACGGAGGAGACCATCCGCTTGCCTCCCGCTTCGGACATTGCTGGAGAAGGTTGAGGTGGGAAGTGCGGGCTTGGGCACTGGAGCTCGAGTGCGTAGGAGATGGATAGGCAAACGAGGAAGAAGGCGTAGGTAAAAGGGTGGATCCTTATCCCCTTATATGGGCGGATGCGGTTGTGCGTCCCCACCAGCCTAGTAAAACTCGCTTGCCTCCCAAGCGCCATGATAAATGGCGCGGTTGGGTTACCCACGTCCGTATTGATGAGAATCCCGTAAAGGGGGTACACGATCTCTGCTTTGACAAGACGTGCCAAGGAAACCGCCTCACAAAACATTCTGAGGTGGAAAAGTAAAAACGATTCAAGTAAAGGACTTGGCCGTAGTGTGATGACACACTGCGGAATACGTCGGCAGATTTGATTTGTGTCAATATTATTCTCTCTATGGCAATATGTGGAAACTTATTTTGCAGAGCCAGACACTACTCTTGGTGTTTACAATCTTCTACGAAGGACTTGGAGGAGGAACCTGCCTTGCAATGCCGAAGCCAATTTGCATGCCGGACTCGTCGTCATTGAAGCCTGGTTCAGGGGCTACTGAGGGAGTCCTGGATTGGGGGGTGTTCGGGTAGCCGGACTATGCCTTCAGCCGGACTCCTCGACTATGAAGATACAAGATTGAAGACTTCGTCCCGTGTCCGGATGGGACTTTCCTTGGCGTGGAAGGCAAGCTTGGCGATGCGGATATTCAAGATCTCCTACCATTGTAACCGACTTTATGTAACCCTAACCCTATCCGGTGTCTATATAAACCGGAGGGTTGTAGTCCGTAGGCAATCAACTCCATACACAACAATCATACCATAGGCTAGCTTCTAGGGTTTAGCCTCCTTGATATCGTGGTAGATCTACTCTTGTACTACCCATATCATCAATATTAATCAAGGAGGAGTAGGGTATTACCTCCATCGAGAGGGCCCGAACCTGGGTAAAAAACATCTTGTCCCTTGTCTCCTGTTACCATCCGGCCTTGACGCACAGTTCGGGACCCCCTACCCGAGATCCGCCAGTTTTGACACCGACAGATACTCATAAGGAATTTCATTTTCAATAGGTTCAGTAGGTTGAGGAGCAACTCTTTGCTCTACTGGTCGGGGTGAAGATACCCCGAACAAGCCCCTCAGAGGATTACTTTCCATAGTAACAAGTGACAGTAAATTTCAGCACACTATATAAATTTTTCCTTACCAAATTCGACCTACCAAAGGCGCTTCACTCCCCGGCAATGATGCCAGAAAAAATTCTTGATGACCCACAATTATAGGGGATCTACTCCTTTCGATAAGTAAGAGCGTCGAACCCAACGAGGAGCAGAAGGAAATGATAAACGGTTTTCAGCAAGGTATTCTCTACAAGTACTGAAATAAGTGGTAACAGATAGTTTTGTAATGAGATAATTTGTAACGAGCAACAAGTAACAAAAGTAAATAAAGTGCAGCAAGGTGGCCCAATCCTTTTTGTAGCAAAGGACAAGCCTGGACAAACTCTTATATAAGGAAAAGCGATCCCCAGGACACATGGGAATATCGTCAAGCTAGTTTTCATCACGTTCATATGATTCACAATCGCTACTTTGATAATTTGATATGTGGGTGGACCGCTGCTTGGGTGCTATTCTTACTTGAACAAGCATCCCACTTATGATAAACCTCTATTGCAAGCATCCGCAACTACAACAAAAGTATTAAGGTAAACCTAACCATAGCATGAAACATATGGATCCAAATCGGCCCCTTACGAAGCAACGCATAAACTGGGGTTAAGCTTCTGTCACTCTAGCAACCCATCATCTACTTATTACTTCCCAATGCCTTCCTCTAGGCCCAAATAATGGTGAAGTGTTATGTAGTAGACGTTCACATAACACCACTAGAGCTAGACAACATACATCTCATCAAAATATCGAACGAATACCAAATTCACATGACTACTAATAGCAAGACTTCTCCCTTGTCCTCAGGAACAAACGTAACTACTCAAAAAGCATATTCATGTTCATAATCAGAGGGGTATTAATATGCATAAAAGATCTGAACATATGATCTTCCACCAATTAAACCAACTAGCATCAACTACAAGGAGTAATTAACACTACTAGCAACCTACTAGCACCAATCCTGGGCTTGGAGACAAGAATTGGATACAAGGGATGAACTAGGGTTTTGAGATGAGATGGTGCTGATGAAGATGTTGATGGAGATTGCCCTCTCCCGATGAGAGGAGCGTTGGTGATGACGATGGCGATGATTTCCCCGTCCGGGAGGGAAGTTTCCCCGGTAGAACAGCTCTGCTGGAGTTTCATCCCGAAAGGTTGCTTCCTATTTTTTTTCTCGACGAAAGACTTCATATAGGAGAAGATGGTCATCGGAGAGCCACCAGGGGGCCCACGAGGCAGGGGGCGCGCCCTAGGGGGGGCCCACCCTTGTGAGAAGGGTGTGGCCCCCCTAGTCTTCTTCTTTGGCGAGGATTTTTCATTATTTATTATAAGGTGTTCCGTGGAGTTTCAGGACTTTTGGAGTTGTGCAGAATAGGTCTCTAATATTTGCTCCTTTTCCAACGCGGAATTCCAGCTGCCGGCATTCTCCCTCCTTATGTAAACCTTGTAAAATAAGAGAGAATAGCCATAACTATTGTGACATAATGTGAAATAACAGCACATAATGCAATAAATATCGATATAAAAGCATGATGAAAAATGGACGTATCACCGCACAGGCGTTGGGTGAAAGAGAAAAGTGCAGCCGGCAGTGGATTGCCTCCCTCGCCAAAGGCGATAGAGTGAACACTGCACCTCCTCCCCTTCCCGGTGCGATGGGATCCGGACGCCACCTTCGCCAGCTGTGAGGGGGGTGAGAGAGACAGAGGCCACAACGCAGTCTTGTTTAGATCCGGTGAAGAGGGTGAGAGACAGTGAATATAGCAAACCCTAGCAAAGGAATGCCGAGCCTCCAGCGTGTGTGTATATATATATATATATATATATGTAGTGCGGCGAGAGTGTGGAGAGTGCAAACCCTAGCGAACAAATGCTGAGGCTCCAGCTTATATATATACTATAGTACGGACTGAGCTCTGGTGCCTTAGCTGCACCTGCTTTTGGCTATATGACAGGTGGGCCAGCCACATTTTGGGCCCACTTGTCATAAACCCAAAGGCAGGTGCACTAAAGTCAATGAAGCTGCGTCCATATAGTACTCGTGTATGCGACTAATATATAGTGGAGTGGTTTTCTTATTCTCTCCATAACAATCGTTTTAAATTGTGTAACTACGAAACAAAACTCTTTATTTAACATACCAGTGAAGAAAAACTACTGTCCACGCGTCCCGGTCGCACTTCCTGTCCTTCACGTGCGGTACACTACCCTCCCTTAAGTGAACAACCACACATGCACCAAATTATCGGAAACGTGTGAGAGTGTGTACAAATAAAGAATTCTAATTTCAACTATTGGAAAGGTTTGAGAGTATGTATAGTTTGCCCTCTCTAATAATTATGGTTTGTTGTGTTTGGCCTAAACTTGGTCAAACTTTACAAAGTTTGACTTCAGTCAAATCTAATATGCGGAGTAAATAAAAATGGAGGGCTACTACGTCCATCCGGGTTTTTAGTCCACACCATTTTTTAATCAAAGTTAATAGTTGGACAAATAAAATTACAGGGGAGCTGGAGACAAAGCTGTGAGAAGTCTTAGAAATAAATACAAAACTTATGCTTTTAGTACCAACGTCGATCCTTCTTCGAGGAAACATTTGGTTCATAGCCAATTGTGTGATAAAATTGCACCAACGTGAAAGACGACTGTGTCTCCAACGCAACCAAGGTGAACTGATGAAGGATATTATCTTGGTGGGTAACAAGCAAAGAGCACTGATGGAAGACATGTTGTTTTTCATTGAGAATCGATCAGCTTCACCGGCCGACGCAACCATGAGGCGCAACCATGAGCATCGATAGGTCATCGTGGTGATGCATCATCAATTTGGCATCAAGTTTGGGTGAGGCACCTATGAAGTTCGACAAATCCTCACTGTGGTTTGTTTCTTCTCAGTAGTCAAGATTGAGGAAGGAAGAACCACGTGGCAGTGGACAGTGAGGCGGAACAACAATGGCCATCCAATTTTGTGCAGTTCCACTAAAATTGAGGAAGACATGCCCAGGTATGGAGATACGCATCGCTGTTTCCAAAAATATAAAAAGGGATATAGTGTTGTTACTTTGTTTTACAAGATTAACAACGACATCTCAATTGTCAATAAGAATTATGAAAAGTACACCAAGAAACAGAAGCATCATGATTATCTTGATGGGAACTAAACCAGGATACCCGAGAAAAAAAGCATTTCTTCATTTAACTAATGATAGTATTAGATTAGCAACAACAATAGGAGCATATGGCCAATGACCGCACAACCACCATGTACTTTTTGTCAAAACAACATGTATACCTCCAACGAGGCATAAATCAGGACAACTTTTCGAGTGGCATTTCCTCTATAATAGTAGGTGATGTTAGACTAGCCGACGAACCATAGCTACTATACATGGGGAGCTGGGAGTAGTCGCATCGAAGAAAGCCCGCATGCAGCGACCTAGGGAGCTAGACCAGTACAAGAAGTTATACCTCAGGTGGGCGAGATGTCGCTTAGGCGGGCGGGCGGGATCTGCCCACACGACGGCAGCGAACAAGGGCATGGAGGACCTTCATCCGCGCCAGCAACGGCTCCGAGAGGATGGTGCGCATCGGCTTCCTCCATCGCCGATGGCGACAACGTTAATGCTACACCTCCTCACCTCCTGCAGTGGACGGGATTCGGCCGGATCTGTGACCACCGGCAAGGAGAGAGATAGTGTGGACACTGTCATCTTGGTTTGATATGAAGAGGGTGAGAGAGCGATATGCGAGAAACTCTATCAAACAAGAGGCTATAATGGAGTAAAACAATCTCTCCATAGCAGTGGTTTTAAATAGAATACGTGTGTTCCTGGAAAAAAGAAACGAAAACTGGCGGACAATTTTTTAACGTACCAAGAAAGAAAACTCGATCAAAAACACGCCCCCGCTTCCAGGTCGCGAGAGTCGTCACGCACACACACATAGACATAGGCATGCATATCTGTGTTTACGTAAATTTCCATCTCCATTTCCATCTCCAATCATATTTGTCCAACTGGCACATTATTTACGTTGTTAATTATATATGCAACAATATTAACGTACATCATCTCTTGTTTGCGGGCGTCCGGACCGCTGCCACGGCCGCTCCTGACCAACCCGAATCCTCTTCATCACCCGCACGTGCTTCCCGCCCGAAACGGTCAGTGCCGCATTCATGCCCGGCCATAGCGGATGCGACCTCTCACTGGCGTCGGCATTGAAGCGGCGCGCCGGCTGAGAGAGCGTCGCCAGCGCCGTTTCCTGGTGCGCGCGTCTGCTCCGCGTTCAAAGGTCGCAATAGCCGGCCACAACATGCATGTAAAAAGTTCTTGGGAGTCTGTGCCACAGCTAGCTGTCTTCCCCCAACTCGTCAATTTCTTCCAGTAGTACTAGTACTCCATGTCGCGATCCATCAACAAGCAGGCGGGAAAGTTATCATATACTCGGTTTGCGGTGAATGGCATGTCGAGCGATCGTGTGGGGTCGAGCCGTGGAGGAGGGTGATACACGAACGCGACATGCGTGATTTAAACGTTGGTTTTGCTCGATGGCGCGATCCAACGAAACGAAACGTTGGTTTCTCTCCGTTTCCATTTTTTCTTAAAAAAAACGGAAACTTTCCACTCCATTTTCATT
This sequence comes from Triticum aestivum, assembly GCF_018294505.1. NCBI lineage: Eukaryota > Viridiplantae > Streptophyta > Magnoliopsida > Poales > Poaceae > Triticum > Triticum aestivum. The sequence continues at coordinate 76,213,235 of NC_057794.1, read as the reverse complement.
CCTACTCCAAGGTTGCCCCGTTACAACATTCCATCAAATAAAAAGGAAAACTAACATGCATGCTGATGCATCTCAATGATTCACAGATCATAGCCAATATTTACTTCACAACTAAAGACAAAAGTTGTGAGAGCGTGTACGAAAGAAAAACTACTGATGGGGTCACTACGACTTAAACCCTAAACCCTAAACAGGATTTAATTTCCTGGCCAGGTAGAACCTGTCGAAGGAAAGATGGCTGGCACCCTTGGATCATATGATGCTTTTGTGCAGTTCCACTAAAATCGAGCTAAGCATCCCTGATGGCAAATATATTGAAGAAGTGTGATTAGAATAATAGTACTGGCACTAGTTCATGAGACATAAACTCATCACAAGTAGAAGCCGGTAGAAGTAAAGAAAGATCGACATGGAGATGGAGCTACGTGGGGAGCTGCGCAGTGGAGCAAGTCGGCTCCAAAAGGAAGATGGACTACCTGGGACTTCGGGCTCTAGCTAGAAGGGTAGTTGGCACGCGGCATCGGCCCATACCGCGGTGACCCCCGATTGGGACACACCAACTGTGGATTTTCTCCCTTGCCGATGTCGACCGCGTCTACGCAGAACATTGTTCCCTTCCCCCAGCTGCGGGATCAGGCCGGATATGTGACCAGCGGTGTGGCCACCATCATTCTATGCTTGTGAAGAGAGCAACCCAAGCAAGCAGGCTTGTAGCTTAGGCTCCTGCTAGTGTATATATAGTGGGTTTATTTTTCTCTCCATATCAACCATTTTATATTGCATACGTGTCATTGAAGAGTGAAATGATGGTTGCTTTGTCCGACTAACTTACTCTGTGATTTGACTGCTCCTTTAGTGGCCCCTACACATACTCCCCCTACGTGTATGCAACAGTCACACATACACATGGACGCAAAAACGCGTGATATGCCCTAATGCATGCATGTCCGAGCACACGACGGAACACACACGGTCACGCTCAAGTGCTCAACCTACACATGCATGCACACACATACTCAGCCAGGGTGAGCTAGTGACCGTATAAACACTGTAAAATGTATATATTGAGCGCAATGAGCGCATTATGAAGTCCACTGAACGAGGAAAAGCTTGCAAGACGGGAGAAGCTTGCGCGCGGTGGCTCGCAACAAAAGGAGAAACTTTTGACTAATGCAAGCTCTCCTTCGCTCAGGCGATGGACGTGCAACAGTTAATTCGGCGTCAGATTGCCAGAAGCATACATTGTACTAGTACTATTATTGTTGCACTTCCCAAAGAGGCGAACAACCAAGCACAAAGTTTACTAGTACTAGTACTACTACTATAGTCTGTAGACTATAGAGGTATGTACTATACTAGTACTAGGAACTGGATGGAGGAGCGTCTGCACTCTTATAATATTTTTAAAATGTGATAAAGCAATCTTGAACACATTTGGTTCTCTTCGAGGGTTCTCGCATGTGATAATGGAAGTTGATTGCATGGAACGCTCGCCACAATTCTCGCTTAATTCTGGCTCATATCCTGTTACAAATAGGAGCACTCGGTAATATTTCCTGTTTTTTTGTTATTCAGCATGTAAACAGGCCAGCAAACCTTGCGGCGCATCTTTCTGCGAACCGTGCTTGCTGCACTTTGAATCTGGCCGAGAGCTGGCTTGATGAACACTACTAGGAAAAGGGCTATAGATGGAATTGACACTAATGGCGCACCAGATATGTGGTGCGCCATTAGTATATACTAATGGCGCACCACCCTCTGATGCGCCATTAGTGTTGAAACTACTAATGGCGCACCCTGCCCACGGTGCGCCATCAGTACCAATTTTTTTTTTGAACTAGTGCGCCTGTCCAAACATACTAATGGCGCATCCTCTGGTGGTGCGCCATTACTAGTTGTAACTAGTAATGGCGCACCAGCCAGAAGGTGCGCCACTAATGTTATTTTTTTTATTATTGTTTTTATTCCTTTTTTTGCAAAAGTACTAATGGCGCACCACCAGGGGGTGCGCCATTAGTAACCTGGATTACTAATGGCGCATTTGTTGTTGGTGCGCCATTAGTAAGTGGGCAGCAACAAGATATTTTGGACAGCCTCTCCTCCCACACTCACTTTCTCCCCACTTCATTCTCTCCACCGCCTCCTCCTTGTCTTGGGTGCCTCCTCTTTTTCACCTCATTTCCACCATAGATTCATTCAAATTAAGTGGTTAAGTTACCTTGTTTTGCTAGGTAAGTAAGGGGGGAAGCTATATTTATGTTGTTCTCCCTACAACAATGTGCACATGCACTTTTTATGCCCTAGCTAGATCTATGTATGTTCGTGGTGTTGCATATGTTTGTGGTGTTGCATATGTGTTTGTGTTTGGAGGTGTACCGGTATTTGAAATGCGATAGTTGCAAATATTTTGCCGGAATGTTGATTCATTTCCGTTTCGGCGAGAATTTTGGCATTAAGCATTCTTTTTGGTCCTATTTTTAGGGAAAGTCATGCCAAATTTTTTCTTGGTTCTAAAATATCGTTTTGCTCTACCCCGCAGGCGACCATGGTCCGCACGATGACCGAAGGCATCGTGAATAGGTTTTTGAGGTCCGCGAAGGCCGAGATGCTTCAAAAGAATGAGATGGAGATAAGATGTCCGTGTCGAAGATGCAAGCTGAATAGCCTTATTGCGGACCCGGATTCCGGGCAGGTGCGGGACCACCTGCTCTTGCGTGGTTTCATGGATGGCTAT